>NC_139516.1:62111397-62490935 GCF_947247035.1 Vipera ursinii | reverse complement strand
AGGACACGATATATATAAGTATGCGGAGCTCTTTCGTCAGAAAATTAATGTAGGATTTTATGCCTTGTTTGCTCCTCATTTTGTTTGCTTTTCCTCCTTGTGAGTGCATCCTTTTGTTATACCATTATCCTTCCCCCTTTGCAGAGTTACATGAATAATTTGAGTCTCCTCTCTATAGTGCCTACATAGATAAGGCCAGTGACACAGCTGAGCAGATGGTTCTGATAGACAGCCAGTACACTCCCGGAAGGTCTGGCAATGGATTGGGTCCACAAGAATATTTATTGGACGGATTCTGGAAAACAAGACCATTTCTGTAGCCACAGCTGATGGGCGTAAGAAGAGGACACTTTTCAGTACTAACTTAAGTGAACCTAGAGCTATTGCAGTGGATCCCATACGGGGGTAGGTATGAAAGATTGCTATGTATTACTGAATTTAGTATTCTTTCAGCCTTGATTCTTATAGTTCTCACACTGCACCAATCAGTATAATGAGAGTTTATTTTGTGGATGGTATATTAGCAATCAAAGTTTTTGTAGAGTGTGATTTTAAAGTGAGAATACCAACGAAATGCATATTATCCATTCCTATTGCTACTGCTTATTATGTGTTCCCAGTGCTTTTTTTGTAAAAGAAAAAGGTGCTGGAACTCACACATGTCATACAACCCGCCCTGCCTATCCTACAAGGTTCCATCCAAAAAAGGTGCCGTAACTCCGTTCTGAACGTTCTATGAGAAAAAAAGCCCTGTGTGTTCCTATTGCTACTGCTTATTATATGTTCCTATTGCATCAGATGTGCTTTCGTGTCCTTTCTAATTTCAGAATTCAAATTGGGCTATTCCGGTCCGATTGTGACGGAGCTGCAAAAAATAATAAAAATGCTATATAATATGGATTCTTGTTCTTGGGTGAATTTATTCTAACTCAGTATTGTCACCTGAAACACATGAAATGATAAGATTGTGATCACTGGATTGTCTGCTTCCGCAATAACCAACACATTGGAATTCATAAGAAGCACCTGACGGATGGTCTTTCTTCGTAAAAGTGAAATATAGTATTAGCCTTTACAGAATTTGATCACTTTGGTACATTCTTGTTCAATAAAGCAATAATCCATAATAACTACTTCATACATCATTGTACTTGGAAATCTGAAGGAAAACTACTTTTCAAGTAGCATAGAATCTTCTACCAGCTTCTTTATCTATTCTTTTTTGTAGATACATGTATTGGTCCGACTGGGGAGACATTGCAAAAATTGAGAAATCTGGCTTGAACGGTATGGATCGGCAAGTGCTTGTAACAGACAACATTGAATGGCCCAATGGGATCACACTGGGTATGTTGGAAAACTGGCACCAGGTCCTTCTAAATTTTCAAAATATTTTATGCTATAAATAAAAGTGGTCTTTTCATATTGAATCTGAGCACTGATTGATCCAGCTTCATTTTGTTTATACTGTTCAGTAGCAATTCACCATAGCCCTACACACACGTGACTGCCTGAATTTGAAGGTGGGTCCTTTTGCGTACAAAAGATATACTCTCATTCTTTTCTGATCCCAATAACAGAATTATTAATTTTTTCAGTTAAAAGAAGAAACTTATATATATATATATATATATATATATATATATATATATATATATATATATATATATATATATATATATATATAGTGTGTGTGTGTGTGTGTGTATATGTATATGTGTGTATATATATATATATATGGATCCTTGGTTTTTCGGGTTTTTCCCCGCGTAGAACTAAAGGTGTGGGCGCAACGTTTCGACGGAGTCCCATCCGTCATCATCAGGAAAAAAAATAATAATTCTGTTATTGGGATCAGAAAAGAATGAGAGAGAGAGAGAAAGACACCATCTCTGCCATTTTTCAGTGAAAATTATTTCCCTGCTGTTTGCCTTCTTACTCTTTGCCAGTTTCCCTGCTTTGAAAAAGGAACGTAGCTTTTGGGAAAAGGTGAAGGGGAAAATATACTCTCTTATCTTTCTTTCCCTGAATAATTTGACATTCCCTACCAATTAAGGAGGCAGGTAGGGTTCAGATTGCCAATTTTTATTTATTTGTTTATTTAATTGATTTTTATATACTGCCCTACTCCCGAAGGACTCCGGGCGGTTTACAGGGCGAATTAAAACAATACAAATAAATACAATTAAAATAGAATTAAATTAAAACTAGCCCACAATTAAAACAAATTAAAATTTAAAATTTAAAGTTAAATTAAAAAACCCCTCAGTCCAGGCCAAAAAGATCAAATAATCAGTGTTTCCATGCAAGTCTTCCCCTTTAATGTATGCATCATGGCAACACACTGAGGTGTCACACATACCACAAAGCTTTTATTTTCATTATCATCACAGCATTGCTCAGCATCAGGTGGCAGGCAAAGGTTAATAATAACAGCAGCAAGATCCTGCTTGACCCCTCCACTTTCAATTTTTAAAAAAGAGATTATTCACTCATCTGAAATGTGTTGATTGTTACATCATGTTTTTGGAACCCGGTCTGGAAATAAGGTAGTATGATATTAATCCCATGCATTATCTTCTCAAATTAATTATGCAAAGAACTGATTCCCCTACTTCTACAAGTTAATGTAATTATTTAAAACAGAACACCAACTGCTAATGTTAATGTTCATGGAGAATTCAAGTGGTTGGGCTATTAATGTGGCTTCTCAGCTATCTTCTTCGTGCGTTTATTTAGCATCTTTGCAGTGACCCTGAATCTATGTGAAAATAAGCTTGGGAAATATTCTTCCTGAAAGAGAAAGTCTCACTTCATGACATCTCCAGTGACCACTTACATTACACAGCCTGGACCTATCCCTATACACTGTGATCATATTTAAAAAATATTATCTTGTCATTCTTAATTTTTTTTAAATTCCATTTATATCCCGCCCTTCTCCGAAGACTCAGGGCGGCTTACAAGCTTAGCAATAGCCTTCATTCTATGTATATGCCTGCTTATTAGGGCTTTCACACACACACCCAAGCGGCATTATTACAAAGTCAGCTTAATTGCCCCCAACAATCTGGGTCCTCATTTTACCTACCTCGGAAGGATGGAAGGCTGAGTCAACCTTGAGCCTGGTGGGATGCGAACCTGCACTAATTGCAGGCAGCTGGTGTTACTTAAGGAGGCATTAGCCCACTGCTCCACCAAGGCTCAGTTAATTAACAATTAACAATCCTTTCTTCTTCTCCCTGGATTGTTTTCATAAAATGAGTTTTCCAAGATTCTAAAGTAGTAAAATAATAGCAAAAATGCATCCAAGTGGACAAAGGTCAAACACAGAGATATAATCCTACCTTGATATGTTTGCTCCTCAGATTTACTGAATCAACGTCTCTACTGGGTTGATTCCAAGCTGCACTTGCTTTCAAGTATAGATTTCAGCGGGAGCAACCGAAAAGTTCTTATTTCTTCTGAGGATAACCTGAGTCACCCATTTGGACTGGCTGTGTTTGAGGTAAACAGAAAACAGGAGTCAGGACTAATCTAGGCAGACAATGAGCCTTGTTATAGGTAGATGTATTTCAAATTTAGCTAGATTTTTTTTTTACCTCAGGAAGTATATACATTATATGACCTAGTTGGTTGTGCTTACAATGTGTGGAAAGAACAGAATGTAATAAGGAATGAATCCATATCCAAACTAAAGGAGAACATTATGAAGATGACATTGGTCATGCAAGATTGTTTTTTCAGAATTTGGTTCAAAATGCATTTAGTTAGGGTTAAAAATTTTCCTTCGCTCTAGAGATCATTTTCCTTTTTTTTTCTGAACAGTAGAGCATTCCTATTGTACTGGCTAACATTTGGCCTAGTCAGAAATTACACCTGAAATACTTTCTTACTTTGACAGAAATGGAAATGCTGTACTTCATTTTTCAGCTTAAGATCTGATAAAAAAAATTAATTTTGTAAATTAAAATCCTGATAGCAACTTGAGTACTCAGTGAAGTATTACATTGCAGGACAAAGTCTTGCTGCTTTCTTGTACGGGCTTGCTCAGAAAACATATGTCTGAATCATGCTTTGAATTATGGGCTTGAATTGAATGTCTATTCAGTTGCTGATCCTCACCTTCCTGGCTTTCTTGCTTTCAGTGGGAGGCACTTTATACATCTGAATGCATTACAATTTCTGCTCAGTTCAACAGGTGACACGTACACAGAGGTTGCCTTACATGAATGCATTTTCTTAGATCAGCAAGATAGCGTGTTATGTAGGTAAGAGAGGAAGGGAAAGAAATAGAGAAATTTCCTCTATTTTGCACCCTTGCTTTTCTCCCTGTATGCTCTCCTCCACTAGCAAAACGTGAAAAATCACGCAAACATGATTCTAAAGAGCACTTATATTGTAACATCTAATTATATTTGTTTCCTATTTTGGTTTTGTGGGGCCATTTTTTTTCACCTAATGACTTTCAAAGCCAAATGCCAACTTAAATTACTGTCGCATAGATCAGGATCTCCATGGAGAAGATCACATAACTCGCAGGCCAGCTTTGGAAACAAGAGACATTAGGGGGGGCTGTGCAGATCAATCCCTCTGTGAAGCGGCTGACAGTGGTGAACTGCCCACTTGTCTGTTGTCTATGACCCTGGAAAGAATTGTGCACGACTTCTTGATGGAAAAACAAAATGCCAAGGAGATTGATTCGTAGGGAAGCAATGCTTGAAAAGTTCCAGCTGGTATTTAATACAGTCTGAGTCTTTCTCTCATTCTCTTCATTGTTGCAGGACAGGGTATTCTGGACGGACTTAGAGAATGAGGCAATCTTCAGTGCTAATAGGCTGAATGGTCTAGACATTTCTGTTTTGGCAGAGAACCTCAATAATCCTCATGACATTGTAGTTTTTCATGAGCTAAAGCAACCTAAAGGTAAGTTTAGTAATGCCTCCAAGTCTGAAGGATACATTTAGCATGCCACAACTTGAGCCCAACTCCTCTTAATATGGAAAGTGTTCTCAGCTTTCTCTTTATGGGCCCCTCTAGATATGATGGGTTATAGATCCTGTCATTTCCTGGCCAGTATGACTATTGGACAGCATGGTTGGTGAGTGATGGGATTTGTATTCAACAGTAGATGCTAATTGGAGGAAGGCTGGCTTATGTTCACGGCATTGCATTAATGGCTCTCTGGTGGGGAAATGGTTGCTCCAGTAGAAAAAGGGAATGGTCTTATTGGACAACACTAGAATTAGGCAGTGTTCGGATATGCCTCCTGAATTCAAAATATTTTGCTGGGATTGCACAGCTACTATAGGGCATCAAGAAAAAGTGCACTTTCTTTGAGGTACTATTGACAAGAAAAGCAAGCGCCCCCATACCAGGCCCAAAGCACCTTTTCATAGGTCCAAATACCTGTGCAGCTATAGTGGATGCCTTAGATTTCATGGTAGATTGCAAAGTAGTGGAAAAAATATTGACCCTGGTTAGCTAAAAGAAGAAAGCTAGCAAATCTGGTCATTAAGCCACTTAAGAAAGTGGTGAGTTGTCCAGTCTTGATGGTGCCCTTAGGTCCTCAAAATTGCATATGCCTCTCACCTACAAAAGCTTCTGTAATTATAGAAATATGCTGTTTTACATTATTAGGACATTGTAGTGTAATTAGATTGACCTTCCCTGATCTGATTGCTTTCATATGACAGGACAATGGTATGTTATATCCACAGCAAATTTGGCTGTGCTATGATGGTATTAGTAGTCATAAATTTCAGGAGGGCACCATTTGGGACGGTGGATTTTTAAAACTGAGATATTCTAATATTTTGCTGGTACTTAAAGTAGTCATTTGATTCTTGCTACTAAGCAACAATGTGGACATATTGTTCATCATATATGATAACATACAATGTAGCTTTCTTAGGTGGAAGTGGTAGTCGGTGAAAGAAGATTGATGGATGTCTAACAGCACATAAACTCCTTAAGGATAGCTATTGCAGTGGAATAAACACGATTGAATTTTTGTGTGTGTATAGAACTATTTCTATAATTCAAAGCCACACACAAAAAAGTAAATCAATAAAAGTATTACTGCCATATCAATAGGATCCTCTGTGAAGGAGTTGGGTGGCTTAAACGTGACAGATATATACTGTATAATTATATATATGTGTGTGTGTGTGTGTGTGTGTGTGTGTGTGTACACACACACACACACACAAACACACACACATTTGCAAGAAAAAGTATGTGAACCCTTTGGGATTACGTGGAGTTTTGCATGAATTGGCCATAAATGCACTCTAAACGTCATGTAAGTCACAACAATAGAAAAACACAGTCTGTTTAAAATAATACTACACAAACATTAGCTGTTGTCATGTTTTAATTGAACATAAGATGGAAACATTCACAGTGCAGGGTGGAAAAAGTATGTGAACCCCTAGCCTAATGACTTCTCCAAGAACTAATTGGAGCCAGGAGTGAGCCAACCTTGACTCCAACCAGTGTGATGATATTGGATGTGTTGCTGACAGCTGTCCTGCCCTTTAAAAACACACACCTGTTTTGGGTTTACTGGTCTCAAGCAGCACTGTCTGATGTGAACCATGCCTCGCAGAAAAGAGCTTTCAGAAGACCTACAATCAAGAATTGTTGACTTGCATGAAGCTGGAAAGGGTTACAAAAGTATCTCCAAAAGCCTTGATGTTCATGTGTCCACGGTAAGACAGACTGTCTACAAATGGAGAAAGTTTAGCATTGTTGCTACTCTCCATAGGCGTGGTCGTCCTGTAAAAATGACTGCAAGGGCACAGCGCATAATGCTTAATGAGGTAAAGAAGAATCCTAGAGTGTCAGCTAAAGACCTACAGAAATCTCTGGCACATGCTAACATTTTTGTTGACACATCTACAATAAGGAAAACATTAAACAAGAATGGAGTACATGGGAGGACACCACGGAGGAAGCCATTGCTGTCCAAAAAAAATATTGCAGCACGTTTGAAGTTTGCAAAAGCACCTGGATGTTCCACAGCACTACTGGCAAAATATACTGTGGACAGATGAAACTAAAATTGAGTTGTTTGGGAAAAACACAACACTATGTGTGGAGAAAAAAAGGCACAGCACACCAACATCAAAACCTCATCCCCACTGTAAAACATGGCGGAGGGAGCATCATGGTTTGGGGCTGCTTTGCTGCCTCAGGGCCTGGACGGATTGTTGTCATTGATGGGAAAATGAATTCCAGAGTTTATCAGGACATTTTGCAGGAAAACGTACGACCATCTGTCCGCCAACTGAAGCTCCGCAGAGGATGGGTGATGCAACAGGACAATGACCCAAAGCATACAAGTAATTCAACAAAACAATGGCTTCAACAGAACAGAATACGCCTTCTGGAGTGGCCCAGTCAGAGTCCTGACCTCAACCCGATTGAAATGCTGTGGCATGACCTTAAGAGAGTGATTCACACCAGACATCCCAAGAATATTGCTACACTGAAACAGTTTTGTTCAGAGGAGTGGTCCAAAATTACTCCAGATCGTTGTGCAGGTCTGATCTGCAACTACAGGAAATGTTTGGTTGAGGTAATTGCTGCCAAAGGAGAGTCAACCAGTTATTAAGTCCAAAGGTTCACATACTATTTCCACCCTGCACTGTGAATGTTTCCATCTTATGTTCAATTAAAACATGACAACAGCTAATGTTTGTGTACTATTATTTTAAGCAGACTGTGTTTTTCTATTGTTGTGATTTACACGACATTTAGAGCGCATTTTATGGCCAATTCATGCAAAACTCCACGTAATCCCAAAGGGTTCACATACTTTTTCTTGCAATATAATGTTTTCGCGGGTGTTTGTATGTAGATCTTTGGTCATTCGGGTTTTTCCCCACGTAGAATTGGAGGTATCAGGGCAACGTTTCGACGAAATCTCATCCGTCATCCTGAGCCTGGTGACTTGACCAGCCTGAGGATGACGGATGAGATTTCGTCGAAACGTTGCCCTGATACCTCCAATTCTACGTGGGGAAAAACCCGAATGACCAAAGATCTACACACACACACACACACACACACACACACACACACACACACATATATATAATATATATAATTCTCAGACTTAATTCTTATTTCTTTTTCCTATATGTAGCTCCAGATGTTTGTGAACTTCATTCTCTGCCAAATGGAGGTTGTGAACACCTGTGTTTGCCTGCACCACAAAACTCTCCACACTCACCCAAATATACATGTGCTTGTCCAGACAATATGTGGTTAGGCCCTGACATGAAAAAGTGCTATAAAGGTAAAGATATCAGCCTATACTCTGCCCTATTAAGAGAAGAAATTCCTTCCCAGGAACTGATAATTCTTTGGACTCCTGTTTTGTGCCTCATTTTTTGGTTGCACTTAATATTAGATCCAAGTATTGGGAATTCCCTCAATTGTTCTGTTCTACACTGTTGTTCTATCTACACTGTGTCTGTGTCATCATCTCCTATCCATCTTTTCCTCTTAGTCATTATTTTTAAAAACCTGAAGCTTATACCTATAAGATATACTGTATACAGGTAGTCCTCGACTTACGACTAGTTGCTTAGTGACTGAAGTTATGACCAAAAGGGGACTTTTGACCCGGATCTGAATTGCCAACAGTCACTGCCCCAGCCTTCCCATAGTCATGTGACTGCACTTTAGACAGTCGGCAACACAGCAGCATTTTGGCTGCTTGCAATGTCTCACAGTCATGTGACCCTGTTTTACAACATGATAAAACCCAGCACTTACTTCCAAATTTCAGCAAAACCGCTCCAGAGTGTGCTAGTGCACCATGAAGAGTCAGTTTGGTGTAGTGGTTAAGGCACCAGACTAGAAAGCAAGAGATGGTGGTTTCAAGTCCTGCCTTTGCCATGAAAGCCAGCTGGGTGACTTTGGGCCAATCACTCTTTCTCAATCCAACACACCTCACAGGGTTGTTGTTGTGGGGAAAACAGGAGGAGGAATGTGTGTTGGATATGTTTGTTCCCTTGAATTATGTGTAAAAATAATAAAGGGATGTAAGCGAACAAGTAGTGGACAACGGATTCACTTAACAACCCCTGCATTTGCTTAACCATTGCAAAAAAAAATGTTGTTGTAAATTGGGCCAGTCATATTTTAGGGGTGACTTATGGCCTTAAAAGGGACGCGGTGGCTCAGTGGGTTAGGACGCTGAACTTGTCGATCGGAAGATCGGCAGTTTGGCGGGTCGAATCCTGAGTGCCGCGTAGCAGAGTGAGCGCCTGTTACTCGTCCCAGCTTCTGCCCACCTAGCAGTTCGAAAGCACGTAAAAATGCAAGTAGAAAAATAGGGACCACTACGGTGGGAAGGTAACAGCGCTCCGTGCGCCTTTGGCGTCTAGTCATGCCGGCCACATGACCACGGAGACGTCCTCGGACAAGCTCTGGCTCTTCGGCTATGAAACGGAGATGAGCACCGTCCCCTAGAGTCGGAAACGACTAGCACGCATGTGCGGGGGAAACCTTTACCTTTACCTATGGCCTTAATGGGCAGGATTCATTACAGCTGTAAACTGAGACTACCTTTTGAGAAAGGGGTGGGAGGCTCCTTCCATTTAAGCCTCTTTAAACTATTATATATCAGTTTGCTTTTTCCACTAATTAAAGTTGCACATGCTGTTTTACTATGAAGCACTTGTTTACATAACTGGAAACTCAACTCCATTATCTTCCAGGGCTTTACAGCCCATCTTCCATCAACCTTACTTAGTATATCCCAGGAGTTTGCAACCGTGACGACTTTAAGTCTTGTGGACTTCAGCTCCCAGAATTCCTCAGCCAGCATAGATGGCTGAGGAATTCTGGGAGCTGAAATCCACAAGTCTTAAAGTTGTCAAGGTAGCAGACCCCTGGGATATCCGTTGGCCTTGCTAGCTAAAGAAGGGAAATATAGTCCAGTGCAATTGGAAGGCACCACTTTGTAGAAGGTTACCCAAAGTTACAACAGGAAGATAGGCATCCATATACATTGAATAAAAAATATAAATAAGGCTGTATTTTATAATGGTTTCAGAACTTCCAGCTACCTCAACTGATTTGCCTACTACTGCTGCTACTCCTACCACATCAAGAAGTTACCTTCTGAACTTCACAGCTATTACTACTGGCAATATGACTACCACAACTGACAATATTAGTACGGAAGGATCAGAAACTACAGCACAAATCTTTCTTGGCATGACAAGCCTTCATTCAATCACAATGACATCCAGCCCAGCAGACAGTAAAATAGCAACAGGAAATAGCAATCTCTTCCAGCACTGTGAGTGAAATGGCCTATAACTAAGTGGTAAAACTTTGGACTGACATACAATTTTAAAGTAAATAAACAAATGCCAACTTGAGTTGGCACTGCCTGTGTAGAAACAAAACAGAGGATTTCTCTCTTACTTTTCTTTTGTTTAATGTAATAATACTGTCCTTTTTTGATCCCCTGTCAGCTTCCAAAGTGGTAAGCCTAGCATCTGAAAGTTCCCTCTTGCACAAAAACTTAAGTTTCTGTGTGTTGCCATAACCTAGCGTTGGGCTTTTTGGAAGAAACTTCTGCAATGTACCTAAAAGTGATTCAGGAATCCCAAAATAATAGATTAGCCCAAAATATAGTTATCTCAAAACAGTTTTAATATTAGTTCTTCCTCTTTTTCATCCTTCTCCCTCTTCAACACAGATTCAAAACTGAAATAGAAAAGATATGAAGTTGTGAGGAAAGTTGCTTGGGGTGGTTAAATCAAATGCATTTACGGGAATGCTTTACTTTCACATCTACTAGAAAGTCTGTGATTAAAGTGACATTTAGATTTGATAAAAAGCACTTTTTCCTGGCCAACTGCTGTTTTTGCCCCTTAAAGGGCATGTCAGGAGTCATTGTTCAAACAGTGGTGAGTGTAGCTAACGCAAAAATTACAGTACATTTGGTTTGAGGTTGCAATTTGCCATCTATGTGGAACTGGGCAGCTGTTGCAGACCTTATTATTGTCCTTTATAGCAGGGATCCGCAGCATGCCAACAAGCGGGCTACATAAAAAAGCAAAGCTCCATCCTCGGGATGCAGGCAGTATTCAAAACCACACCCCCTCTGGTCCACAGAAAAACCTTTCTCTATGGCACCATCCCTGGTGCCCAAAAGGTTGGGGATAGTATACCAGAACAATGGCTTTCTCAAAATAAGTAGGCAGAATGGAAGTCCTACTACAAATGCTAGCAACTACTTTCTTGTTCTTGCCAACCATAGTTCTAAGCAATATCTGAATATCCACATCTATACCAGGGGTCCCCAACCCCTGATCTGTGGACCGGTACCGAGCTGCAGCATGCCAGCAACCGATCCACACAAACAAGCAAAGCCCCATCCATGGGATGCAGGCAGCACACAAAATCATGCTCCCTCCATCTGTGCAAAAAACCTTTCTCCACAGAACTAGTCCCTGGTGCCCAAAAGATTGGGGACCTCTGCTTTCTAGGAATCTGAGTTGTTCTTCTCTAATTGCAGATGCTAACAATGGCCAGGCTTTTGGATCAACTGTGATGGCAGCTGTTATCGGAATTGTTGTTCCTATTGGTAAGTGGGTATTTGCTATCTTGCCATTCATTTTGGTTTTGCTACCCTGGCCTAACAGATTCAGAAGAGAGATCCCATGAGTGAGCCAGCCGAAATACGATGGCCTTTCTGAGACAACTAATACTTTTTATTTATTTCTCCGATTTCCCTATCCTTTTTTTTGTGCTTCTAGTGGTGATTGGCTTAGTGTGCACAGGTGGGTATCTTATCTGGCGAAATTGGAAGAGGAAAAATACAAAAAGCATGAATTTTGATAATCCTGTGTACAGGAAGACTACGGAAGAAGAGGATGAGGATGAAATCCATATTGGGCGAACAGTACAGATTGGGCACGTGTACCCTGCAGTAAGTGGATGCTTTATCCACTCTTACTACATTGTTCACTGTATTCATTTGAGTCCTGCTACTGTGGCATTTATTTTTCCTTATTGTAGATGTTTGCTATGGATCTGTGAGAGATGACCCCCGAGGAAGGGGTCAAACACTTCATCAGACATGAGTCCATCCACGCCCACAAGCAATCTAAGTTTAGCCCACCTTGAATTCCTTCTACCCTTATCTACCACCAATTTCCTTTGGCCATTAGTAGTTCAGATTCTTGTAGAAAGCTTAAGCTTGCAATAAATCTTTATACCCATTTGAACTGCTAGGATCTCTGTTTTCCCTGACGTTTGACAAAATCACCATCAGTCAGTTCATTGAAACTGGTGATATATAATTTTACTAAAGAAATAAGCACCTAATCTTATCTTTATGGCTGAACAGACCTTGAATCAGGTTCAGTATAAGGATATGTTGTATGTGTCTCCTTTTGTCCGAAAGAAAAGTATTTCAGTGTACATCAAAGTAGTTTACGCAGTTATCTCCTTATACAAAGGAAGGAGAAGGAGCCATTCAAATGGGTACGGCTAATGGTGTAGTGGAGGGGTCGGCAACCTGAAAAAGCAAAAGAGCCACTGGGAACCGGTTCCATCACACATAAAAAAAAAGTGGGAGACGTGTGCGTGCATCCACGAACGCGCATGCGCATAAAACAAAATGTTTTGCCCGTGCGTGGATACACACGCGCAGTTCCACTTTTTTTATGTGGATGCACCTGCACGCCAGCGGCGACGGGTCTCTGTGGTGATGGGCGCTGGGTTGCGGCGGCGCCTTCAGCCCGGGCGTCGCCGGAGCCACCCCCGGGACCTCCAAACTGCCGCCCGAACACCCGTTTGGAGACCTGCTGGTGCCGGTTTAGAACCGCCCATTCGGAGAGGTGCAGCGACTGGGAGCCGCAGGAGACAGCTCAAAGAGCTGCATGCGGCTCCAGAGCCGCAGGTTGCCGACCCGTGGTGTAGTGATAAATAGACAATAAGCTTAAATACCCTGTCAACGTATGCTAGAGGCATGCTCCTTTCTGGGGCGTGGTATAACAGTGGAAAATAACATTGCATAGCATGTGAGTCCTCTCAAATCTGCCTGGATTATCTCAAAATGTTTAAATATCTTCAGATGTGGTAGATTTAGAACAGGCTCCTTCACCTATCTAAAGAAAAACGGTTTTTCACCTCTCTTGGGAAAAGGCATAGAGTAGTGTTGCATTGTTAAAGCATATGAGAGAGCAACCATAGCATTTGCCTTTAAAGCAGCCTTATTTTCTCCCCTGGGTCATATGAGAAAATATACCAATCAATCAAATAGGTAGGTTTACAAAAGTAATCTGATTTATGTACTCTTTATTTTCTAAGTGGCACGTTCAAATCTTAGCCCAAATGCAAAGAATTGACATAAATGAGAATTCAGGTTGTTAAATCAATCCATCTAAACCAATTTAACTGGCTTCACAGTATTGATTTATCATCAATGATTTGTTGGTAGCATTTAATTTTTAAACTAAATAGGTATGAAAGCACATACAGTCTACATGTTGTAAAACAAGGAAATGCAGCATTTGAGTATTTTCTGGCTTCCAATTTCTCTGCACCAAAATATAAGCTGGTTTAAGAAGTGGTTATTATTTATTATATCACTTGTTTATTAAATTTATATGCCACACGAAAGAAACTGCGGAAAGAAACAGGTATTATTTACAACTACGGGTAGTCCTTGACTTACAACCATCTGTGTAACGACCATTCAAAGGTACAACAGCACTAAAAAAAGTGATTTATGACCCTTTTTCACACTTAATGACCATTGCAGCATCCCCACGATCATGTGATCAAAGTTCAGACGCTTGGCAACTGGCATGGATTTGTGACGGTTGCAGTGTCCCAGGGTCATGTGTGGGTTGGTTTCTGAACATTTCATTACCAGGCTAGCTAACATCGTTTATATTAGAGCAGACATGTCAAACACAAGGCCCGGGGGCCAGATCCGGCCCGCGAAGTGGTTTCATGCGGCCCGCGAAGCCATCCTGGAAACAGTGAGGGAACGGCCCCCACTGCCTTGGCCCTGGCCCAGAGACCCTCCTTCTGCCAGAGACCCTCAGATCTGTCCCACTCCTGCCCAGGCCCCCATAGGCACCCTTGATGCCAACGATGTAGAGCTGGCCACGCCCACCCAGTAGGCCATACGCACTCTAGCCACGCCCACCCAGTAGGCCATGCCCACCCTGGTCACACCCACCCGGCCCCCTGAGGGCAACCGCAATGCTGATGCGGCCCTCAGTGAAATTGAGTTTAACACCCCTGTATTAGAGAAACCAACCCACAAGCTTGGAGAATGAACCTTCACTCTCTCATTCATTTAACAGTTGTGGCAAGAAAGGTCATAAAATGAAGTAAAGCTCACTTAACAACTGTCTTGCTTAGCAGTGGATATTTTGGGCTTAATTTTGGTTGTAAGTTGAGGACTACCTGTAGTGCACATTGTACCGGTATACTCCGGCTTACCCTTAAGGAAATATATACACCAGATAAACCACTCTAAAGGTACCTTTGTCAAGTTATTTCTTACCTTAACTATCTCTTAATAGGAGAAGAGCATCAGCTAGTGTAAACCTCATGCCTTGTCACACTGTACTGAGTTTGGAAGTAGTGACGTTACTTTTTCTTTCTTAACAGCGTGTGGCACTAAGTCTAGAAGATGATGGGCTACCATGAGGAATAAACCATGGTTAATGGATCAAAAGATATGCACTGAACCTATCTACTGTGGCTAATGGAATCCACCTTCTTCTCTTTCCTTCTCCTCTCCTTTATATTTATGTTGCAAAAGGGTAACCACAAAGTTGTAACGAACTGCCAGCATCCAAAGGATGTGAGAGTTTTGTATGTATAATCTTTTATACACCCTTTTAACTTCTTGCACTATCCATCTGTAATAATGAGGAGCCTACTCTACTACTGAATGCTGCCAGCCCCATCCAAGGATCAGCAGCTTATACATCGTTTCTAAAAAAAATTATATTTATAGATGTCTTGTAAATATGTCAAGCATACTTTGTGGCTGTCTTATCGATATAAAGACAGAAAGAGAGATCTGTATAAACCATTTAGCCTATTTATTAACAAATTCCGAATATCAATTTTAAGCTGTACATATATGTAGAGGACAAGAGTATTTATATTTTTTTTTACATTCGATTTGTATTGCAGAGAAACTTTGTATATCTATCAAGGCTGGATAGGTATCTAGACATTCACATATATATAAATATACATATATGAATATATTTTAGAAAGAATAGCTCAGCTCTATGGGAAATAGAGTAACTTAATTCTTAAAGGATGTTTAGTGAAAACTTTGCTACAGATTCTAAAGCCACTGAGTGAGAATTATAGATGTTACGATAAGATAATCCAAAAATGCTCAAGAAACAAAGTGTTCCCATCATGAACAAACCAAACTCTGCAGATAATCCTCAACTTACAACTACTATTTCCATTGCTAAGCAGAACAAACTGTTGTTAAGTGAGCTGAGCATGATTTTACAACCATTTTTGCCACCATTGTTAAGGGAATCACTGCAGCTGATAAGTGAATCTGGCTTCCCCACTGACTTGGCTGGGAAGGTGGCAAATGGCAATCACATGATCTCAGGATAGCAATCACATGACCCCGGGATGCTGCAATCCTCATAAACGGCCAGTTGCCAAGCACCCAAATTTTGATCATGTCATTGTGGGGATCCTGCAACAGTCCTAAGTGCAAGGATCAGTTGCATATCATCTTTTTTTCAGGGCTGTTGTAATTTGGAACCTTCGCTAAAACAAATTGTTGTAAGTCAAGGACTACCTGTGCCTGAACAGTAGACCAGCTTGTGGCTCTGACACTTGCACATCCCAGCAAAGGAAGAGTTCTCATGCCAACAATGAGCCCCTTGCAAAGATTTCCCCATCTGCTTTATCAGAAAGAATATTTCTGCTCCTAAAGGGCTAGGTGTGCAGAGGTACTCTTTTTAAGTAGATGGAGAAGCTCAGAACATCGGTACAAGCGTTGCCCGGTAAAAATGAGGACAGTGCCTATAAATCCCAAATCATTAACCTGGCAAGATATAAGCAAATATAAGATGCCATCTATAGTACAGTTTCTAAGAAAACAGCCCATTAAATCAGTGAGCACTCTTCAAAGTAAACATATATTGGTTATCCTTATTAATTTTTAAGTGTTATAAAGCTTAATTTTTGCTTTAAAAAAGAGTGTTCACCAAGTATACCTAATTTTCTTTTACATCTTATTTAATGAACGATAAGAAAGGATTTTTCCCCCCAGCATGCTACCTGTTCAGAACAATTCTAAGTACGTTTTTAAAAAGTAAATCACATGGTGTTCAGTGAGACTTGCTTCTTTTTACTCTGAGTATGCATAAGATTATGGAAACGCTGGTTTTAGTGGGCTGGAGACATTGGCCGCTATTCCAAATATATGGAATCAGTTTTAAGCCAAATGTGATGAAATTATTATTATAGGTACCTATGAGCAAATAAAACTCATTGTTCTGCTAATAATCTTTGCTGTTGATTTAAATTAGTGGAACTAATGATCCAAGATTATAGTCCTTTTCTCTGGAATTTTCATTCCCCATTTATTCACAGCTTATAAAGAATTAAAGTGAAGTTGATGACATCAAAGCATATAATATGCAGGGGTGGGGGAAGAAGTGGTATTAAAAAGATAGCCCCAACTTGTCCACTTGCTGTATGAATAGCAGTATAGCACAAATGTTGTTTTGCTATTCGGGGTACCCTGTGCTTTTAATTTAAGTTTCCTATTTGCAGATATTACTGTTTCATTGAATTTTGTTAATTACACTTTGGTTGTTTAATTGCACTTTGAATTGTCTCTCTTAATTAGCCTAAAGTAATTTTCTCTTCCTGTGGGAAATTGTATTTCCCTTATAAATTTCCCAAGTAAATGATTAAAAGAGAAGGGAAATGCAGAGCTGTACTACCAAAAAAAAACCCCAAACCCAACCAGAATCTGGTCTTGGAGCAATTATATAGTGGTTACAAGAAGCAGTTGATCATAAATTTTCCAGCCACAAGCAACTGGAAGCAGTAAAACACGCTAGACCTTAAACAAGAAACGTTGAATTACAATTGAAAAGGATTTTTGCCACCATTGTTAAGCGAACCATAGGACTACATTGTAAGGAAACATTACTGAAGAATTTGGATCATGATAAAGAACTGTTCAGGTACTATAGTGCTGTATTAAGTGTTGCTTGGATCTGCCATATTTAATTCAATTTTCAGCTAATTACTCTAGAGCAGACATGTCAAACACAAGGCCCGGGGGCCAGATCCGGCCCGCGAAGTGGTTTCATGCGGCCCGCAAAGCCATCCTGGAAACAGTGAGGGAACGGCCCCCACTGCCTTGGCCCTGGCCCAGAGACCCTCCTCCTGCCAGAGACCCTCAGATCTGTCCCACTCCTGCCCAGGCTCCCATAGGCACCCTTGATGCGAATGATGTAGAGCTGGCCATGCCCACCCAGTAGGCCATATGCACTCTAGCCACGCCCACCCAGTAGGCCACACCCACCCAGGCCATACCCACCCGGCCCCCTGAGGGCAACCGCAATGCTAATGCGGCCCTCAATGAAATTGAGTTTGACACCCCTGCTCTAGAGGAAAATAAATCCATAATTTAGGCAAGTCAAAGTGGCACATCCCTATTGGTATAAAGCTATGATATGGTCAGTGGGCCCACTTATTTATTTGGATTTTGCTGTTGATCCAATTGTTGAACAACAACATTTGATCTGATTATACTCAAGATGAAAAGCACAATCGTGTAAAGCATAGGACTGATGGTGGTATCCCGAAGGACCACTTCTGAGTGTTAAACTAAACAGTCTCTCGACCTCCCCTGGAACTGATTTTTTTATCCTGAAAGTTGTAGTTACCAGAGAGCTTGGATGTATTCTTGAATATATTTTTTCCAGCTGATCTGGGTTAATGGAAAGGACTAAAAGGATCCACTTTATCTGGATAGGTATCCTGAAAAATACATGCCCGAAAATAATTCCAGAGGTGTTTTTTTTTAACAGACAGGGTAATTTACTGTAAAAAGTAAATGCCTGGCCATGACATTAGCAAGAGAGCATAAAGCTAGGTGGGGATCATGGGGGGCATGTGACAAAAAAGAAAATGCACAATGTCGTCATGACCCAAACACTATGACTTGCATATATTTGTGTCAAAAATCAGGACACAAGTGCACAAAGCTGGGTTTTGCCTGTCACTGCATATGTAATGTCATTTTGCCATGATTGTGGCTATTGCAGATACTAGCGCCAGGCTTAGCTGAACAGGGATTTGCAGTCTTGTTAAAATTCCTTAATTTTGGTACTCTGGATAGCTATTTGCATGCACTAGTTCACTGAGCTGTGAAACCGAAAATGTTGTATACGGTAACTATTTTTTGCCTAGTATCTCTTAGAAATAACTAAATGTTCAATCATTCTTATGAATAAGCAATATCTACAAGCAGAGCAGTTCCAATAGGTGGCTATTATATCTCCTCTGTTCTGCCAGGTAGCCTTGAATTGCAACTCTTGTACTGTATATGAATCACTGTACTACTGGATTGGTTTAAAAAAAGATTCCGCCCTTCGTAGAATCAATTCCATAACAAATGGAACTTTTTTTGAAATATAATGATGCAAAGACAATCTTGTACTTTCACAGACCTCAAAGATTTTCTCTGCAAACAAAACAGATGGTCTAATGGTTGCAAAATGGCTTCCAGCTTACATGAAGACATGTATACACACAGAGTATCTCATGTTTATGATGGCTGTTCAACTATTAAATATATATATACATTCATTGATGTGAGTCATAATATTCAAGATGACTCTAATAATGGGAAGTCATCCTTTGATGACAAATACCAATATGCCTAAACTGGTCCTTCACGTTAAGGATAAGTGAGCGAGAAGTTAAAAGAGTATAATAGAATCTGCACCTTGGAAAGTTTATTCAGTCTGCTGCTTGTTTATAATGGGTATTGAGAAGAAAGGATGTCCTATTTCTTTCTGCTAGATTTTGAGATTAGAAGCTTTAGAGTCAAATACACTTCTGAAGAAAGCTGTAGAGGGAAAAGAAAATATTTAAAGCTGCTCTACTCAGTTACTACAAAACCATGCACTGTGTGCATGAATAAAATTATAAAAAGAAGAAAAAGGCTTTGTATCTAATAACTGTAACTAACCTCAAACTGTATATAGATTTGAGTAATTTGCCACTTTGATACTTTTTTTAAAAAAAAAAAAGTAAAATGTCGTATAAATCCTATATATAACGATGGAATTTTTCTCCAAACCGTTGTAAATTACTCCGTTTTCCTGATTTCCAATAGGACAGGTTTGTAATTACATCGAGTTGATAATCAAATTTTCCTTAAAATAAAAACAATATTTTCAATTACAGAACTGGGAACATTAAACATTTTGTTTATCACTGTACAGTAATCATTTTGGAGCTTTGTCTTCTCACAATGACATTCCATTAGAACACAGTGTTCTTGTGCGGTGCCTTTTCTGTTGCTTTTTATTCTGAACAAATGGTCTAGGGCAGTGCTTTTCGACCTTAGTAACTTTAAGATATGTGGACTTCAAATCCTAGAATTCCCTGCCTAGCCGGTATGCTGGTAGGGGAATTCTGGGAGCTGAAGTCCACCTATCTTAAGGTTGCCAGGATTGAGAAACTCTGGGTTAGGGATATGGAGAAGGGAGGGCTCTGCTGTTTCTAATGTTTCTGATACTTACATCCATAAGGGATACTGAAAAACCAAATGAATACATTTGTAAGACGGTGTACCGTTTCTATAGAGATATTAAATTTTTTATTGACTATTTACAATGTGTGTTGTGTTATTTCTAATGGTGGGGCTGAAGAAAACATAAGTTGACTTCAAACATAACATTGCAAGCCTGCACACAGCTTTATTAACAAGTCATTTGGAGGTTCTTTGGTGCCTTATAGGGGAAAAGCATCCAATTATCCAGGGCTCCTGAAACTAAGAGGGTGAATATTTGTTCACAGACTTCTTCTTCGGATAGATTCAAGGACCACCTTAAAGGCTTAATCTCATGAAAATTGTGTGATTGCATTTTATTAGTGTGTTGCAGTGGTTAAGTAGGCATGGATATGTTTCTCTCAGCTAAATTTCTTTCTGATCAATCTTTACATCTTTCTGAGCTTCTATTTAATCTATATGCCTGAGGTCAATCAGAAAACAAGCAAAGAAAGCTATAAGGTGGGAGGCTATCTGGCCCTTAGAACTTAATTGTGTTTTATTTTCATGACATTTTTTATTTTTTACATGGGACCTCAAAAGTTGGAGATGATCTGGGTCCTTCTGAATTTCTGAGAGGATTTGATTCCCTCTGCATTTAAAACAGGAATTTAAGTTTAAAAACATTAAACAGGAAGCTGCATGCTGCAAACCGAAATATGAATTTCTTATATCAAATCTGTTTCTAAAAATGCCTTTGGGCCTAGATGGTTGTAGAAAATAAGAAATGGGAATGGTTGCAAACCAATGTTTTGGTTGAAAGAGTTTCTAGCACCTCTGGGGAGAAAAAAAATACAAACTACGGTTTATTAGAGAACATCCTGATCAGATTGCCTTTGGGAAGTTTATGACTAACCACACCAAGTAAAGCAATATTTGCAAATGACCAAGATCAGTCATTCAGTAAAAATGCCCATAACACAGTCTCAAAATTTTCTTAAGAACCCCCTAACCCTAGAAAAAAAGGGACGCGGTGGCTCAGTGGGTTAGGAAGCTGAGCTTGTCGATCAGAATGTCGGCAGTTTGGTGGGTCAAATCCCGAGTGCCATGTAGCAGAGTGAGCGCCTGTTACTCGTCCCAGCTTCTGCCAACCTAGCAGTTCGAAAGCATGTAAAAATGCAAGTAGAAAAATAGGGACCACTACAGTGGGAAGGTAACAGTGTTCCGTGCACCTTTGGCGTCTAGTCATGCCGGCCACATGACCACGGAGATGTCCTCGGACAAGCGCTGGCTCTTCGGCTTTGAAACGGAGATGAGCACCGGCCCCTAGATTTGGAAACAACTAGCACGCATGTGCGGGGGAACCTTTACCTTTACCTTTAACCCTAGAAAAGTAGAATACATTGGTCTCTTTTTTTCTGCAGTGGATTTTGCAATTTAAAAATAGAGTTTAAAAATCTGCCAAGTGTCAGTGAACTGATAACATCTTTATTAAGGCTATAAGAATATTTAAAAGTCCCAATTTGATAAAAACTAATTGCCAAACACCTTTCTGATCTTATGCTGCCTTTTCCCTTAGCATTGCTATCATTGACAAGAAAATGAAGTTTTGGCCAAACAACCAAATTCTCACCAAATTAGCAACCTAACTGACATGTTACTCCCTGCTAAAAAGCATCCTTTCCTGTTCATAATACTTCATTGTAATGCATTCTATCTCTGAACTATGTGGTTCTCCTTGATATATTTTACCACAGAGACTAAACTACAGATTCAACAGTTTTTATACTAATTAATAAGGAACCCAGAACCTAAATTTTACACGTGATGTGAAAGCTACCAACAGCAATACAGGTGGTCTTCAACTTACAGCCATAATGGAGCCTGGGATTTCCGTAAATTATGAAGTTCATAAGTTGAGGTGCCCAAGTGACCACCCAATTTTATCACTTTTTTGGGTGGTTATTAAGCGAATGCCATGGCTGTTAAGTGACTCCATGTATTCCTTTGGGTGTTTTTTGCCGGAAATCAGAATGATCACAGAATGCTACAACCAGCCATTAAGGTGAGCCACTTATCAAGAGCACTTGAAATGTTATGTGACTGTGGGGGTATGGAGCCATTGGAACTCTGGAATAGTCATAATTAGCTTTTGGGTGGTCTGTAATTTCAGTTACTAAGCAACTGATTGTTAAGTGAGGACTTCCTGTAGAGACAAGTAATCATTGAACAGAACAAGAGCTACGATCATCTGTTGCAACAGAAAAATGTGACTTTTTTTCCCCTTAGGACACAATCTGATTTTTCAGAGTGTTGATCCATCAGTTTTGACAGAAACTGCCCAAGTTTAACATGATGGGCTGAGAGTGAATGACTGGCCCAAAGTTACCCATCCCGTTTTGATACCTAAAGAGGGATTACAACTCAAGTGTCCTGGTTTACAGTCTGGTACCTTAATCACTAGACCAGACTGTCTCTAATCACTTAAACTTATATATCACTTCATGGTGCTTTACAGCACTCTCTAAGCAGTTTACAGAGTCAGCATATTGACCTCAACAATATGGGCTCTCATTTTACCAACCTTGGAAGGATGGAAGGCTGAGTCAACCATGAGCTGGTCAGGATCAAACTCCTGGTAGTAGACAGATTTAGCCCACAACAGAGGTCCCCAACCTTTTGGGCAGCAGGGACCAGTTACGTGGAGAGAAGTTTTTCCATGGACCAGAGGGGACATGGTTTTGCGTACTGCCTGCATCCCGCAAATGGGGCTTTGCTTGTTTGTGCGGACCGATTGCTGGCATCTACAGCCCGGACTGCTCCACGGACCGGGAGTTGGGGACTCCTGGCCTACAATACTGCATTCTAACCTTTGCATCACTATGCCATATGCTTATCATCTTAAAATTCTCTGAAGATTCAAGTAAAAACCAGGACTAATCCTGATGGTTATCTTACTTTGTTATCAGCCAATTCACTAGATATAAAGTTATCATCCGTTGTAGGCATAAGGATATAAACTGTTGTAGATTGCTGGTAAATTCAAAAGATGTAACCTCTTAACATTCTTACACCATATACCATTCCTTTGGTAGCTAAAGTAACTAAAAGGATCACAGTGGACTTCCCCACTCAGCCAAAATTACCACCTAGGACATCATGGTCTTATTTGGGTCCTAAATCTGCAACTATAAGGAGCTTTAGAATTTAGTAAAATACAAGACTTCTGCAGAAAGTTGAATACTGGAAATGAGCAAAGAGGACCTCTCAGTGAAGGTAAAAACGTCTATAAGCTGTCAACCTTGGAAAGTATCAAGGATTTCGCGTTTCAGTCCTGAGCTATAGATATTCTCTTTACTTAGGATCTCTGCTTGCTCCACTTTGGTGATGGGGCTACAAAACGGATTTCCTACATCCATCCATAACCAATTGGCTTGAAGAAGAGCAAGGAAATTAGGCACCTAAATCCGTCTTTAGTTCTCCAATTACAGGGACTGGCTATGATTCCGCATTAGTCGCAATAACATGTTTCCGACCTTGTCCACAATACAGCGAAAAAAATCATGGAACTTCGGACTGAAAGAGCAGCAGTTCTACTAAACCTGGAAGTATTGTGCACGACGGGTACAGCGACGCGCGCGGCTCTGCTCAGTATAAGTCTATGGAACCCATTTCCTGCGCATGCGAGGAGAGCGAGCGAGCGAGTCACTTTGTGCGACTCTTCCAGTTGATGACGTATTCTTCGAGCGCCCCTTCGTGTAGGCCGGGGGTAGGCAACCTCGGCTCTTTTATGACTCATGGACTTCAACTCCCAGAATTCCTGAGCCAGCTACGTCTTTAGAATGGCTGGCTCAGGATTTCTGGGAGTTGAAGTCCATGAGTCATAAAAGAGCCGAGGTTGCCTACCCCTGCACTGTAGGCTAAGCTTGCCGAACGCGGTGCATGCTGGTTTCCGGCGGGCGCGCTTCGATCATGGCGAGCGATTTCTATTTGCGCTATTACGTTGGGCACAAGGGCAAGTTTGGCCATGAGTTTCTCGAGTTCGAGTTCCGTCCTGACGGTGAGACTCCCACTCTTAGTCGGTCCCGGAGCAACAGGCGTGGTGGCTTCTAGGAACAAGGCAAGGGGGGGAAGATGGGGAAGTATTTGCCCAGGGAAGAATAGATCTTGCTTATGCCGGTGAGGTGGCGGAACAGGATGGGAGGAACCGACCCGGTGGAGGAAGGACTGGTTGATGTTTGCTGAGGGTAAAAGCCAAGGCGAATACGAGACTGCACCTGGGCTACGTTAGAGCAGCGTTTCCCAACCTTAGGAACTTGGAAGATGCGTGGACTTCAACTCCCAGAATTCCCCAGCCAGCATAGCTGGCTGGGGAATTCTGGGAGTTGAAGTCCACGCATCTTCAAGTTCCTAAGGTTGGGAAACGCTGCGTTAGAGAGTGCACGAAGGGAGGCTCAGCTAATCTCATCGTACACAGGTTGTACTCTTAACAATAAAGGTTGATTTGTAATTTGTAACCGGCGGCATTTGCTCATATCTGAACGGATTGGGTTTTTGACAGGTTGTTGCAATTGTAGCTCCTGGAGAGATAAGATGGGTAAAGGGATCTCATAGCTGCTGATCTGGTCGAATAACAGAGGGATTGCTTAGGTGAGGATGAAAGCTTAGTTGCTCATTGCTTGCAGGACGGTGGATTATGAAACAGTTTTGTGGGAAATAAGGCAGGCTTCTAAATACAGCCACGGATTCCGAGATAAGGAGAGGATCGAATGAAAATACAAATTTGGGAAAAAATAATAATTCTGTTATGGAATCACTAAGTAGCCAGGCTCTTCATCATCAATCACTGGGCTGGTTAGCTCAGTAGGAAAGTTCCCATTTAAATAGTATCTAGAACAGTTTCTTTGCATGGAATGAAGCCTTTTGATCTTGGTGAGAATTACAGAGGAATCAGCATAATCAGTAGTTAAAGGGAAGCTGAACAGCAAGGACCTAAGAAATTAAGAGTAATCCTTTTTTTTCCCCCTTGCTTGAGTGCAATTGCTTTCACTTCCTTGTTCTTTGTTTGTGTTATTGCAATTAATTGAAATTAAATGAAATGCTCTTTTGTTTACATTTTTCTTGTAATGTTTAGTGTAATCTTTTTCAACAGGTAAACTGAGATATGCAAATAACAGCAATTACAAAAACGATGTCATGATCAGAAAAGAAGTAAGTTGACTGTTTCAGTATATCTGCAATTCAATGAGTAGTAAATTAAATAAACATAATGATATTTCAGAGTTATTTTTAACTTGGTCCATGATTTTGAGAATGCTGAGAGTTAATGATTCATTTGCTGCTTGTTTTAAGTTTCTATGTAAAACTCCTCTCTCAGTAGTCTTGCTGAAAATCAAATCTGTAAAAGGATCCTTTAAAGTGACTAGCATTGACTGTACTGTAGAAATGTACCCGTACTGGGGGTTTTTTCCTTCCTAATTCTTCTGATGGATATTTGTATAAATGGAAAAGAAGAGAAATGAGTCTTCTATGTCCTTTTTAAAAAATACGGCAGAATCATGCTAACATTCTACATTGTTTCTAGGCCTACGTACATAAAAGTGTGATGGAAGAACTAAAGAGGATCATTGATGACAGTGAAATTACAAAAGAAGATGATGCATTGTGGCCTCCACCAGATAGAGTTGGACGACAGGTTAGCAGATTTCCAATTTATACAGATGCTTTAAATGAACCAGCTACATGTATGTGCACAACCAGCAATCTGTAATAAATCAATCTAGATGGGGTTACAGTAGTTTTCCCCAATGAGGTACCCCTCCAGACATGTGGAGCAACTTCCAGAATTCCCAGCAATGGTTATGTTGGCTAAAAAATTCTTGTAGTTGGAAGACCAATGTATTTGGAGGAAGATTAAACTAGGAAATGGATGTAGAGTCCTTTGCTAAGAGACGTAAAGTTGGATATTTTATTTTTAAAATCTCCTTTTGGAAGCTAAAAATCATGTAATTATCACATGAGCATACCCGTGGGGCCCAAATTATCCCATCAATCCGAAAATGTTCTGGTACCCTTTGCTACGTATATCTGGTGAAGAACATCAGTCACTTGTAATATATAGATCTCTGGATGATGTAATAATTGGCCACAAAGCAATGGACCCATGTCTCCAACAACTCTAATCCCAGGGGAACAGGAATGCAGCCCCCAAGTCTATTTTTGAAAGTCCAAAAACTTCTCTGACATGAGCAAACATTGGTGATTTATTTCATTTTGAGACAAAACACGAAAGCTGCAAAATAATTCCTAAAATAAATAGGCCTCAATAATCTCTCAAATACAAGAAAGTAAAAAGTAAAATCTCAGTATTACTTATTTGCATCATACCCCACCCAACACAATATTTGAATTTCTGGTAGATGTTAATTTGTTAATTCTATCAATATAAATATGTGGTTAAGATTATTCTTTTTGCTATGAAGTGGCTTCAGCCCCATAAATAGCTGAATATAAATATTTGTTCTAATAAGTAGAACATCTTGTTCTGGACTTGAATCATCATTATGGATGTTATGAGGGGAACATGGAGAAGAGAAATTCAGACTTCATAAAAATGGTAATCTACTCTAAATGTATTTTGTTTTCTTGTTTATTTCTAGGAGCTTGAAATTGTGATCGGGGATGAACATATCTCTTTCACAACATCAAAAATCGGTTCTCTTATTGACGTGAATCAGTCCAAGTAAGTGCTGTTTGAAGAGTGAATGATACTATGTACCTTGCCTCTTTGCATTCATTAAATTAGCGTTGTAAAGAATTGCTGTATTATGACTTGATCTCTCCAAGACAGTGGGAGGAGCATTTAAAATCCAAGGAATCAAATCTGTGAGTTCAGTGATAAGATGGCACCAGTTTGGGATACAGGAGGAGCAGAAGCGATGTAGGTGTATCCTAGCTGCCTTGTCTTGAATGCCTTTATGAACAATGCAACCATAGTCTGTACCTTAGTGGAAAATAAGCTCCTCTTCGTGTCCCACTAATCATGACGAAAAGATACTCAGTTTTAGAGGACATGTGCTTATGCTGATTTTGCGTAATTCCCAACTCTCTTTGGAAACAGCATAAATTAGTTCTTGGCTTTTCCCATTTTCAAATAATCTCTTCCATTTTCTCCCCACATAAGGCTTGGTCTAGGAACGATCTACAGTGCTAAGGTGCTGGCATCTTCCAGGTTCCTCTTGGCTAGTTGAAGTTGTTCTGGGCATGGCTTCTCCCTTCCAATGTCTGAGAACTGTTTCATGGCCATTTTGGGTGGGATATTTCCTTAGAGGCTTCTGGTTTTGCATGCCTGATCAGTGATTCACTAAGTACTGTTCAAGCATTATGCAGGCAACTTAAATTTAATTTAATTTAATTTAATAACATTTATATACCGCCCTTCTCCCTGAGGACTCAGGGCGGTTCACAGGGCAGAATAAAATACCAAATACAAACATTTAAAAGAGATTAAACAGTTGCCCTAGTTAAAACAATAGGAGTACAATTCTAAAAACCCCAAGATAAAATTAAGAGACCAAAGATAAAACAACCCCACCAATCCCCATCAGGCTAGGCCAGCTTGTACAAACAAAAACGTCTTGAGATCGCGACGAAAGGAGCGAAGATCGGGCGCCATCCGGAGCTCTACTGGTAGCTGATTCCACAGCTCCGGAGCGCCCACAGAGAAGGATCTCCCCCTGGGGGCCACCAATCGACATTCTCTGATCGGTGGCACCCTGAGGAGGCCCTCTCTGTGGGAACGCACAGGGCGCAGGGAGCTTGATGCCGGCAGCAGATGTTCCCTAAGGTACTCCGGCCCCATGCCATGGAGGGCTTTAAACACCGTTACCAGTACCTTGAATCTTAAAGTACCTTAAAGTATATATATTGCTATAAGGTAAAGGTAAAGGTTCCCCCACACATGCGTGCTAGTCGTTTCCGACTCTAGGGGCCGGTGCTCATCTCCGTTTCAAAGCCAAAGAGCCAGCATTTGTCCGAGGATGTCTCCGTAGTCATGTGGCCGGCATGACTAGGCGCCAAAGGCGCACGGAACGCTGTTACCTTCCCACCGGAGTGGTCCCTATTTTTCTACTTGCATTTTTACGTGCTTTCGAACTGCTAGGTTGGCAGAAGCTGGGACGAGTAACAGGCGCTCACTCTGTTATGCGGCACTCGGGATTCGACCCGCCAAACTGCCGACCTTCTGATCGACAAGCTCAGCGTCCTAACCCACTGAGCCACCGCGTCCCTTATATTGCTATAGTGACCTGTTATTAAGCACGTGTTCGGTGTACTTTGAAAGACCTGTCAATCTGTATGTAGAAAAGGAGGGGGTTATAGATCAAATTCAGTACTGTATAAGTAAGGAAATTTTTCCCACGCTTCTGTCAAATTAATCTACTACACATCTGCTGCTTCAGCCAATACGTTTTCTGTGGCTGTGCTTTTTATTCTTTTTGTTATAAAGGGTAGTGCCATTTTGCATACTTTTAACAGTTTTTTTGCATAGGTCCTGGGTCCATGAGCTGTCCACTGTAGCCATTTGATGCCAGCACTGCTGTTCCCTTGTAACTAAGTAATTGATTGTAAAGACAGTCACAATTGGGAAGAATTCTTCAGTTTCCCTTTCTCTCTCAAAAGTGACAGGAAGCCCATTAAACCTGTTTCCACAATAGCCTTGGTGGAGCAGTGGGCTAATGCCTCCCTAAGTAACACCAGCTGCCTGCAATTAGTGCAGGCTCGCATCCCACCAGGCTCAAGGTTGACTCAGCCTTCCATCCTTCCGAGGTAGGTAAAATGAGGACCCAGATTGTTGGGGGCAATTAAGCTGACTTTGTAATAATGCCGCTGGGGTGTGTGTGAAAGCCCTAATAAGCAGGCATATACATAGAATGAAGGCTACTGCTAAGCTTGTAAGCCGCCCTGAGTCTTCGGAGAAGGGCGGGATATAAATGGAATTAAAACAAAAATAAATAAATAGGTTAGTGGGACACAGGTACCTGGGATGAAGCAGAAGGTAGCTTGCTCAAAAGTCCTGCAACCTCTCTTGTTTTAACTCCTCAACCTTCCTCCATTCCCCCAGCATGTCAATCAAGATAGTTTTGTCCAAAGGTCTACCAGTCTTGTGTAGTATGGGCCAGGAGGAAGATCTCTTAAGAGTATCGTGGAAGCTTTCTCCTACTTCGTCCCATATTCTTTTCTTTCAAAACACCAGTAGATTTATTCAAAAGTAACCTGAGTGAAAGCCAATTGGCATAGATCACATCTTACTTGCAACTTATGATTCCTGCAACTTTAGCCATCTATTTAAGTCTGGTCTCCTGACTTCAAGGAGAACAATTGGTGATTTTTTTATCCCAGTAGATCAGACATGTCAAACTCACGACATCTCGTGATGTCGCGCAACTTATCAGGAGAGTTTTGCCATTGCCGGCAATGGGGTGGGCATGGCTTCCGGATGACTCATCCGGCCCATGGGCCGGCAGTTTGACACCCCTGCAGTAGATAGTAATGCTGACTGGAGGAAAGAGAGAGAAAAAAGCAGAGGAACCCACAATTTACTTCCTTTAAATTATCCCATCGTAAATCTGCATGGGTGAGACTATTCATAAATCTAATTACTGTCATCAGTTGGAACTGTTGGCGGTGAAAATGATGTTGGCATATTTTTCTGCAGACTCAAAAACTGGGGGAATGCATATTAATATATCAATTTGTAGAATATTATATTAAAGTATTATTTTTTATTTAGTAAAAATGAGAAATGAGGGCAGGTCAATTTCATAGTGCTTTTAAAAGTTGTTTGACATTTTGATAGCCTGGAAATTCTGTTTTCCTGATGAGGATAATGATTTTGATGTCACAATTTCTTACTTTTAATTATGTGTTTTTTTCCATTTTGCTCCCCAGGGATCCCGAAGGTCTGAGAGTGTTTTATTATCTTGTCCAAGATCTCAAGTGTCTAGTCTTCAGTCTCATTGGATTACATTTCAAGATTAAACCAATCTAAATTGTGTGAATCTAAATTTGTAAAGTTTTTTGGGGTGGGATTCTTTTCATTCCGTATCTTGCATAACGTTTATGTATGTCTGTTTTTATACAGAGTGATTTAATAAAAACTAAGACTTTTTTCTTTTTATTTAGAAAGTCTTTGTAAAACAAGATTCATGTTTTAGCCCATACGTCGGAAACTTGACAGATGGGCTGTTTTCATGTTCCGCATGTCTGCATGAATTTGAGGGAGTTGGTAATATAACAAAAGTCAACACTTTCATCTAGATACATACATGATTATTCTTTTAGCCTCTGTATTGTGAAGAAAGTTAAGTAACTAGTATGTTCAGGAACTGTGCATGTCAATGGATTTTTAGCTTTTCCCGAAATACAGTGGAAGAAAGCAGAGCTTCCATAATTCAGAACAAGTGATTATGGAAGACATTTCCATATATTAAGGAACAGGTGCAACTATACAGACCAGTATCTTATGGTGATAGACATTATTGAGTTGCATTTTTAATGCAACAAATTCTTACTAGGAATAAGAATTAGATAATTAAATAATTATTTTGTATTAAGTAGTTAAAAATAAGATAGATAAATAAAATAGTGGTGCTGTTATCGTTTATTAGAGGCCAGTAATCTGCAGCAATTTACTGGGACATCACGGTTCCAAATTCATCCTATTTTCTGGGCTTAGTTCAATAGGTTTATTAGAACAACTTACCAAATCATCAATAACTTAGCATCACTCTAACTTTGAGTTTCCTTCAGAATCTTTTTTGTCTGTTTTAACAATCTTATATTTGAATAAGGTATTCTGTGAAATAGCAAGTTTCCTACTGACTCACATAAGAAATTTGGCCCATTTATTGTATCTTCAAGTTTTGTCTACATATGGCACCTAAAAAAGAAAGGGGTCGGTGGGCTTTTTTGTTTTTGTCAATGAAGGTTGAAACAGTGATCAGGTAATGATAAGGGTGTAACATTTCACATAAAACTGGGGAATGGTGATGGAGACCACAGAAGTCAGCGTGTGCCATATCTGCATGAAATATGCATACATAGTGTGCTACTAGTGTTTGGTTGAAATTTGACTTTGTATATTTTAATAAAATCAAGTGGTTGTAAAATAACAGACCACTACTGCTGTTTACAACTGAAATGAATTGGTATCCTTATATAGCATTTAGAAGTAATTGAACCTTGCTTTTTTCCTTCCAATAATTCCAATGATCCTGGTGGTCTAAACTTAGAATAGCGTATGATCAGTGTTGTATGCATAAGGCCAATTTTCCGGTTATTGTCACCACTGGGAGGGTTTTAATACAGAAATACTTTCCCCTGAGCTTTAAATAGCTAATATGAATAACAGATCACCTGTTATTTGGAGAGGTGTATGTGTGCACTGTCAAGTACAGGTAGTACTCAACTTACAACTACAGTGGCACCCAAAATCTGTTGCTAAGTGAGACAGTTAAGTGAATTTTGCCTCATTTTACAACCTTGCCACAATTGTTAAGTTAGTAACATGGTTGTTAAGTGAATCTGGCTTTCACATTGACTTTGCTTATCAGAAGGTTGAAAAAGATGATCACATGTCCCTGTGACACTGCAATCATCATAAATGAGCCAGTTGGCAAGCATCTGAATTTTGATCATGTGACCATAGAGATGCTGCAAAGGTTATTAAGTATGAACTGGTCACGAGTCACTTTTTGGTGCTGCTGTAACTTTGAATAGGCATTAAATGAACTGTTGTAAGTTGGGAAGTACATGTATACACTAACTAAATGCATTTCAACATTCTGGTTCTTCCACTTTTATTTGTGGGTCACTGTCAGGGGAAGATAACCAGTCGCGTGACTACAAGATTTATTTATTTATTTATTTTTGGGACTTATATGCCACCCTATCTCCCGAAGGACTCAGGGCGGCTAACAACAATAAAAACAATACAAAAGTTAAAAGAAATTAAATAAACAGCCCCAAAATAAATTAACGAAACAATTAAAAATTAAAACATTTTAAAAACCCGTCGTCAATCCAGGTCAGCCTGATGAAAAAGGAAAGTTTTGAGGTGGCATATAAACGGGTGGCATATAAATTACACACATACACAGAAGGCAATAGCCATGCTCTAGGAATTGGAAGTTTACACATTTGAAAAGCATCCAAGGTGGGACGAATGACCTAGAACAGGGGTTTCCAAACTTGGCAACTTTGAAGACTTCTTGGCTTCAACTCCCAGAATTCGGAGTTAAATTTCTTCTATTCCCTATTTAAACATGGGAGTCTTTTGAATTGTCGAATCGCCTTTCAATTTCTGTAACCTCCGCGGATCCAGAAGGTCCGATGCAGTCCACGCTGCAAAAATTCAGGCTGCCATTAGACGGCAGCATCTGATCGGCCGAATTTTGGCAGGCCAAGATGTCAAAACTCCAGAACAGTCCCCGCAAACGCCCGCCTCGAAACCCGTTTCGGGCTGCAAGCAGAGTAAACCGAATCAAATCGAAGTCTCAATTTGCCATCGGATCCAGTGCATCGAATACAAAACGGCGCCGAGAGGAGGAGCAGATGTGGATTGCTTCAGGTCTCCACAAGCAGGCGCCTGCCTTGGATCCTTTAGGGATGCGTGTGGATCGAGATAAATGATGGTTTCTAGAAGCCGAGCACCGTCTCGACGACCACCCGGGTCTCTTAGAGCGGGAGAACTCCCCTCCCCTTTTGAGGGCACCCTCCGCCTCGCCTCTCCGTTCCCCGGATAAAACCAAACTCAAGTCTCGCGAAAGTTGAGGAGCGCCTGCCCAGTGGCGTCCGCGGCCGATTTCGCTCTGAGAGCTGCGGAGTTTCACGTGTCGTCGTTCGTGGGAAGGGAGAAGCGGGGTGTCTCTTGCCCGGCCCGGCTGTTCTGAGTCTCATCTCCTTTCGTTCCCCTTCGGGCTATGGGGGTAAGAGGCAGCTCGCCCGGGCATGCCTTGAGGCTGGCGGGGATTGTCTGCCTGGCGCATCTAACCGGTCGGGTGACGTTCTTCCTTGCAGAAAATCGGGTTGCAGTTCAAAGCGACTTTAGAAAACATCACAAACCTCCGGCCGGTGGGGGAGGATTTTCGATGGTACCTGAAGGTAGGTCTTCGGGAAAGGGATTGCCTGCCTCCCCAGACGTGCTGACACCCGTGCTGTGTAATTACCCGCAAAATACAACACGATTAAGGTAGCCAAAGTTACAGCCCAGTGGCATGGGTTATAGGTGACTTGCCTTTTAAAAAGCAAAATGCATAACAATATTCTCTTCATACCCAGCTCTAGCCATCCTCAGACCCACCGCTTCAACATCTACATATTATTGTTTGGGGTGCAACACAGTGGCTTTGAATCGACGGGCCTTTGGCTTGTAGTAACTGTTAGATTATGGTATTGTTGCAAATTGTGTTTCGGCTTCACCACAACTGTATAGTTTGTGAAAATTTCTATAGCTGCCCCATCTCAATTGCTGATTTCTATTAGCATTAATGGGACCTTTTGGTCCTGATAAGCCGTTATCTTCTACAAAAAGAGTTGACTCTATTTGATTTAGCCAGGTGAGCATAGTTCCTCTATGACTAAAGCCAGAGACAAATAGGGATTTAACAGTGACAACCATACTCTACAAACAGTTGGATCCAAGGAGCCAATTGGTAACCGTTGTAGTTCCCCATACTTTGCCCCCTGGTATATCTGAATATATCAATAGTTGACCATTTTGTACCAGCTGCAGCTTCTGAATGTTCTTTAGAGACATTCCTATGTAAAAGGACACTACAGGAATTTAAATGGAAGGTGACCAAGGTGTGAGTGTCTGAGAAGGGCCTTACAATCCAGGAATGGATGCAGTTGATGCAGAAGACATAATTGTGCAAAAGCCTTCCTAGCCACAGCTGCCACTTGTTCATTGAGCAGGAGTTATGACTCTAGGACATGGGTGTCAAACTCGCCGTGTCACGTGAAGTGTCATGATGTATTGTGGCTTTTTTCACATTGCTGGGGTGGGCGTGGCCTCCATATGATGTAATTGGCCCACGGGACAGCAGTTTGACACCCCTGCTCTAGGAAGACCCCCAAATTGCAAACCATCTCTGAATGGGGGAGTGCAACTCCATTCAGAGGCAAAGATGATATTTCTCCAGGATCATTTGGCCCATAAACCCCAAAGCCTCCATCCTGGCCCAGGCAGTCTCTTGGTCTAGACACTGTAAATTTAGAGGTTTGATTATTCAATCAATCAATTTATTACAGCCAAAGGCCAACACATAAATTAAGCCTTCAAATAAAACTAAACAGAACCAACACAAGAAGACATAGCAATATATATTGATTATTGTGTTATTGAATTTAATTCGATATTTTAGATTGCATTTTCTCCTTTTTATTTTCCAGCTTAAATGTGGAAACTGTGGTGAGGTTTCAGAAAAATGGCAATATCTACGATTAATGGTAAGTTTTAAAAGAAACTATATAAAATCTATATAAAATGCACCGTGCATGTCATGATGCAGATGATTTATGTATATAATTCATATTATTTGGGCAATGACACCATGAAGCTTATGATGTCACTTGCTCCTGCCCTTGTGAATGTCAGTGACAGGAGCTATCATCCAAAACATTTGCAGGAAATTAGATTTGGAAAGCATCGGATTTCTAGATTCCTTACCTGCATTCATTTTATATGAATCTTTCCATTGCCGATACATTTTTACAGTCAGATATGTAGTTCAATCACTTAATTAGAATTGTAAATTTATTTAGTGTAAATTGCATTTTTCTTTAAACAAAAGATTTAATAGTATCTCTGGTTTTGCTAAAGATGTTTATCTCTATTAGAACATTTGCTGATTACTTTGCTTAGTGTTTGCATAACGTTCTTAATTCAAAAGAAAAAGGACTTCCAGTAGATTTGGGTCTTGAGAAAAAGGACTTTATTTCTTCTCCATTGGACCTCTTGAGATTGGTGGCTAATGTCTTGTTTTGAAATTCTGTTTAGGACAGCCAGCCTCTCAAAGGAGGCCGGGGAAGTGCCACAAGGGTGCAGAAATGCAAGCTGTGCTCCCGAGAAAACTCCATAGGTAAGGGTTTTTTATATACATCTATCCCCTAGATCAGGGGTTGCCAATCTTTCTGGATTGGAGGCCCCATGGGAAAGGGAGGGACAGGCACCTTTATGCGTGCATGCACAAACACGAAAATGTGACAGTGTGTGCACAAACAGGGCTATGAGCATGCAAATGGAATTGCTAGCATCAGTGCATGGCTCACTTAGCGCCAGCTCGCCTAGCGCCAGCGTGAAATATGCAGCTCTTCTAGTGCCGGCGCTAAGTTCATGGCTCAGCCAGCGTAAGAGCAGGGTGTGAGCGTGCATATGTGGCCAAGAGACCACGGCCCATAGGTTGTGGACCTCTGTCCTAAATCACAGATGTTCAACCTTGGCAACTTTAAGACTGATGAACTTCAGCTCCCAGAAATTGAAGTTGAATTCACCTTGCTTAGGAATTCTGGGAGTTGAAGTTCATAAGTCTTAAAGTTACCAAGATCGGACAACCCTGCCCTAGATAGAGAACTCAGGCTATGATACTATATTCATCTAATAGGAGAACATTCCTTCTGCTCCCTCTTCCCTTCTATCATTGCCTATCAATCTTTTGCAGAGTGGAGAAAGAAACAATCTTCTCCATAAAACAAGCTATGCCAAATGACTGCAGATCTCTATTTTGAAAGATGGATTAACCTGAAAATTGGTTCTTGCTGGAGGGTGGCAATCTGGGGAAAGAACAGTATTTGCTGAGTCCAACATTTATATAATGTAAACGTATCCATACATGTTCTGTATGCCTCTGAGAGTAAAACTGCCCCAAATATGTCACAACTGACCAATGTTATCTTTATTGTTAGTAGAGAATATTGCAAACGGCACAAGTATTTCTAAGGAAATTAACCTAGTCTACATATATTAGACGCAGTGGCTCAGTGGGTTAGGACGCTGAGCTTGTCGATCAGAAGGTCGGCAGTTTGGCAGGTCGAATCCCAAGTGCCGCGTAACAGACTGAGCGCCTGTTACTCGTCCCAGCTTCTGCCAACCTAGCAGTTCAAAAGCACGTAAAAATGCAAGTAGAAAAGTAGGGACCACTACGGTGGGAAGGTAACAGCATTCCATGCGCCTTTGGCATCTAGTCATGCTGGCCACATGACCACGGAGACGTCCTCGGACAAGCGCTGGCTCTTAGGCTTTGAAACGGAGATGAACACCGGCCCCTAGAGTTGGAAACAACTAGCACGTATGTGTGGGGGAACCTTTACCTTTACATATATTAGATTTTTTTTCTTTTAACAAACCCTAAAGACACCTCTGAGTTGAGCCTGTTTCTGCTGTTCTGACTTCCCAGTGTGGCCTAAAACAGAAAACTCGAACCTTTCCAGCTCAGCGGACCAGCGGCACCTGGGTGTGGGGGGGGGGAGAAAGGAGATGGTTTCAAGCATGCGCACGCATGCATGCTTATTTGCCTCCCGCTTCTGTGGCCCAGTTCTGAATAGGCCGCGGCCCAGCAATGAGCCAGGAGTTGGGAGGGCCATGGCCTAAAAGTCCCAACCCCGCTTAGTTTTGGAGTCTAGATTAGGTGGGCCGCATGCTATGACTTGCAGAGATGCATCTAGTCCTGGCATACTGTTTAAACATTTAAAACTAAATTTTAAAGATGAAGCCTAGTAGATGACTGACTATTTAGCACATTCAAATCTAAATATTTTTGTAGCCTGTGGTTTACACCTTTCTTTGCTCCAATGATATGTTTCTCCTTGTTCTTTTCCTTTCAGATATCTTAAGTCAGACAATTAAGCCTTATAATGTAAGTTCATTTTATTTGCATTTTATGGAAAGGATGAACTTTTAGTGGACTTGATCAAAAGAAACTAAAGTCCAAAATGATACAGCATATGCTCTGAAATTTCATAAAAGAGCTGCATATGGCCCTCTGCACTGAGAACATTGATTGCTTGTTATTAAATTCATATTATCCTGGAACTTGGTTAGAGGATGACTTTTTCACAAAATTAATGGAAACTGGCTGTTCATGCAGCTTTAATACTGTGTCTACAGATTCTTCATGCAGTTATCTCCGTGCATAAAACGTGCGGTTCATCTGTTTTCTTTTTATAAGCATAGTAAGATAATTGTGCAATTTTTGTGGAAGGAAAGAAATGTAGGAATAAGGAAGATTTAAGCTAGGTGGAACCTACGGACATTTATTTAGGAGTTAGCCACAGAGCTTTGTGATCTGCTCTACATTTTGAGAATAGGTTTTTTGCTGGTTAGATTATTAGCTCAATATATATTCCCATTCAGCAGAAATTCCATTTCCCGTTATTTGACTTAAAGGCAGCAATTTAAACAGGCACTAATGATTATTTTTCTGTCATTCATGCTTAAATGTTTCCCTATTTCAATTGGAATTTTCTCTAGAGATTTACAAACATTTATTTATTTATTATTAGTTTAACATTACAGATTATATTCTTTGTAATATTATACTGTGTCTTTATGGAGTATAATAATTTGGAAAACATGTTTAGCTTCTTACTCCTTGTCTTTATTCTTTTGTTTAAAAAACGCTAAGTATTTTTTGCTGAATTCTAGGCCGAAGACAATGAGACCTTTAAGACAATAGTGGAATTTGAGTGTCGTGGCCTTGAACCAGTGGATTTTCAACCACAGGCAAGTTCTCTAGAGTGTTTTTTTGAAAGGCCTGCCTATTAAACCCAAATTATTCCTAACTTCTTGTTCTTTTGGAGCTAGTTCACACAGCCATAAGACAAAGAGTTAACAGCTGGTAAGTTTACATCTAAACATTAATGTGATATGAAGTTTGTTCTAGGCAAACTTAAAGACACACAATTAGAATCACATGATAGAGAAAGCACTGTTAAGTAATTTAACTTTGCACTCTTGGTTATGGCTTTATTGCACATCACCACGGAGACGTCCTCGGACAAGCGCTGGCTCTTCGGCTTTGAAACAGAGATGAGCACTGGCCCCTAGAGTCAGAAACGACTAGCACGCATGTGCGGGGGAACCTTTACCTTTATAGCAGGGAACCTGCTGAACTTGTAAGGATGAAGGGTTGGTATTAAATCAGACAGGAATTCTGAGTGGTTGTAGCTGCGTAGATTTAAATAAAAGAGAGCATTTTAGCTCAGATCTAATGTGTCCCTAACAGGTGCTTTCTAATTATTTGTAGGCAGGGTTTGCTGCAAACGGTGCTGAGTCTGGCACATCTTTCGATGACATCAACTTACTGGAAAAGGTAGAGTCTTTATATTTGTGGTTCAAATTATCTTGTGGTATATAGCAGAGGTCCCCAACTCCCAGTCCATGGACTGGGACCGGGCTGCAGCATGCCAGCAAACAGGCCGCACAAACAAGCAAAGCCCCATGGACCTTCATTGAACCAGTCCCTGATGCCCAGAAAGTTGGAGACCTCTGGTATATAGCGTACAAATCTTAAAACAGGCTAATATAAGACTAGTGTTCCTGGACCAGCCCCAGGTCAACACCTTAGATCAGACATGTCAAACTCGTGATGTCGCACGACGTATCGGAGCTTTTTCTCCAGTTTGACACCCCTGCCTTAGATCAACGTTTGATTCTCATAGCTGCCAACTAAGATGGCTCCTGACAGAAGGAAGAGGTATACCTTTCTCCTACTTCTGTTCCGTTATCGGTATTTGAATGTATTACCAGTCTAAAAGTAACATTGAATCTCAGGATCATTAGCTATTCCTCACAAAATATCCTGGTCCAGTTTTACAGCATTCCAAGTTATGCTGATGGATTGCAGCTTGTTAGAGAAATTAAGGAAGACTGGGCAAGCAGGACAATTTCTAAGGGTCCCCAGGATGTATTGTACTGTCTTTTACATTAGACACATGCAGCCTGATGCCTTTCCGTTGTGTTAGAACAAGATCTTCATACCGAAATCATAGTTTAAAATTTTAACCAGGTTGTCAACATTGTACATCTGTTCTAAACACTAGCTTGAGATAAGACAGTTTGATATCTTCCAGATATTTCGGATGACAAATGTGCTAATGAGAATTGTAGTTCAAAATATCCAGAAGATAGATATTTTTTCTTCTTTCATAAACTTCTGGGGGAACCTGGGTGCTGTCAGGACAAAGTACAGCTAGTCCTTGGCTTAAAATTACACTTAGGACTGGAATTTCAGGCACTAAGCAACACACTGATTAAATGAGTCGGCCTGTGACTGGACCCAATTTTATGACCATTTTTACCAGGGTTGTTAAGCAAATCACATGGTCATTTAAGTAATTCATGCAGTTATTAAGCGAATCTGGCTTCCCCAATTGACTGCTTGTTGGAAGCAGACTAGGAAGATACACATTACAATCACATAAATGTGAGCTTGTTGTCAAGCACCTGAATTGCAGTCGGGGTTGGGACAGTCATTACTTCTTTTACTTTTAAATATGTGAAAAAACTTGAAACCAAATTACATTTGATTCTGAGGGTTGTGCCTAATAAATGGATTGGGGAGTGGGAAGATATTACTGAAATGCAGGCTAGACTCCAGGCAACTGCCTACAGTTTAACTTGAAACAACAATACTGTGTCTCCGTTAAAGCTTGCATAGACCTAAGACGGCATGTTTCACTCTACAGGACTGGAACGACTATGATGAAAAAATAAAGGAATCCGTTGGCATCTATGAAGTTACCCATAAGTTTGTCAAATGTTAACTCCTCCTATGGGGAAAAAAATTCCATACAGCAAAGCCATTTAAACTGTATCCACAGAAGTCAAAATGAAACCATTAGTTTTGATATTTTTGCCCACGTGCTGTTACTTTTTTTTATTGTCTGAAAAAATACATGCAATTAACACCACAGTCTTTATCTTGGAACAAAAGCCAGTCTACAAATAAGACATCCATGTAATATACTGAGAATTCACATTTCAGTTCCATTTCTTATAAACACTTACTCATTCCATTCCAGTGAGCTTTATTCAGAACAGATAAACGTTATTTACCTATAGCACTGTAGGTGAAACAGTTTTTAACAGAGGCAGACATTCTACATTCTTAATATATCAAGAAAAACAAAAACATTTTGAGTATCTTAAAAATAAAATGGGTTGGATGCTTCTAGGTTAAATACACTTTATTGTGCAGGAAGGTGAATAGTTAGGATGGAGATGACTGAAGACCTCTCTCCGTTAGTTGTTGCTGACTGTAGGGAGCCATGCTCATCTCCGTTTCAGCCAGCACTGTCCAAAGACATTTCTGCAGTCATGTGGCCAGCATGATGTCACAGAGTGCTGTTATCTTCCCACTGAAGTAGCACCTATTTATCTACTTGCATTTACATGTTTTTGAACTGCCAGGTTGGCAGGAGCTGGGGCAAAGACAGGAGCTCACCCTGTCGCTTGGCGCTCGGGGTTTGAATCTGGGCTGCCAGCTTTCCAGACGACAAGCCCGAGGTCTTAACGCTGCCCCAAGAAGAGAAGAGACAACTAAAAACATAATCCACATGAATGACAACGTCTGAAGCTATCCCTCCACCTAAGAGTAGATGCTTTTAAATATAGTCTGAAAATAAGTTCCTGCTAGGGAAGAACTGCTTGGCTAGTGTTTTAGCCCTTTATGTTCACTTCAAGTTATCACTTCTCATCCCCAGCTGGTTGTATTCCCTTTTTCCTTTCCTTCCTACCCTTTCCCCTTGATCCCACCTCTGTCCTATTGTCCTTAATACAATCTAGGCCAGACATGTCAAACACAAGGCCCGCAGGCCACAAACGGCCCGCCACATGATTGAATCCGGCCCGCACAACTCTCCCAGAAATTACAAAGGGCCGGCCCGGCTGAGCACTTGCTCAGTAGGAGGCAAGTGCACGTGGGCTGGTGGAACCCAGCACCATTTGCATCTCATTAGTCTCCTGCGGCTCCAAAAAAAAAAGTGGAGGAGGAGGAGGTAAGGGAGTGAGGTGGGATGCGGGGGGGGGGGAGGACGAGCAACACCCAGCCGGTGAGGGGGAGAGATGCCCAGGCAGGAAGGCAGACTTGAGGTAGCCGGAGAAAGAGCCACAGATGGCTCCTCTGCCGGGCTTCTTTCGCGTGCGAGCTACTTTGCCGGGCGCTGCTGAGAGTGAGCAGAGGCGCCCGACCCGGATCCTGCAAGGCCCGGCTGAGATGCGCCCCCAGCAGCGGAGCCGCTCCGGTTTCTCTGCCGGGCTTCTTTCACACACGGGCTCCTCTGCCGGGCTTCTTTCGCGTGCAAGCTACTTTGCCGGGCGCTGCTGAGGGCGAGCAGAGGTGCCTGGCCCGGATCCTGCAAGGCCTGGCCGAAACGCGCCCCCAGCAGCACCAAGCAAAGCTCGCACGAGAAACAAGCCCAGCAGAGGAGCCCGTGTGTGAAAGAAGCCCGGCAGAGGAGCTGGAGCGGCTCCACTGCTGGGGGCGTGTCTTGGCTGGGCCTTGCAGGATCCAGGCCGGGCGCCTCTGCTTGCCGCTCCGGCTCCACTGCCGGGCTTGTTTCGTGTGCGAGCTACTTTGCCGGCCGCTGCTGAGGGAAGATCTCTGGAGAGGAGCATAAGGTGGCAGGGAAGCTGCATGAGGGAAGGCTGCTCCAACAAGCCAGCATCCTTTCCACGCATGAGTGGAAATGGGGATTCCCTTTCAAGAAGGGCCAGCCTCCCTCATGCAGGACTGGGAAGTGCTGCTCCCTGCCTCCTCTTGCTCTCCAGAGATCTGTCAAGGCAGAAGAAGGAACACACACACACACACACTCCAATCTTGGAGACTAGGAGGCTATCTACATCTGAGCTAACAAACTACCAATCATGCCTGGGCTTGGGAAGAAGGCCCTTTCCATTCTCTGCACATGCTTGGCTGCAGATGTTTGGGGAGGTGAAGAGCTTGTGGGGCAATGAGATGTCCCCACATCAAATTAGCTGGTGCAACTTGTTCTCTCCTGACCCAGGCATTTCAAGTAAGCTGCGCTGAGTGAGCAGCATTGAGCTGACCACGCCCACTTGGTCACGCCCACCTGGCCCCCTGAGGGCAACCATAACGCTGATGTGGCCCTCAGTGAAATTGAGTTTGACACCCCTGATCTAGGCTGTTGACAAAAACTAAAAAGGCAAGGATTAAAGAATGCAATGGCTTTTCGACCCTCATGGGTGTCAAACTCAATTTCATTGAGGGCCGCATCAGTATTGCGGTTGCCCACAGGGGACCGGGTGGGTATGGCCTGGGTGGGCGTGGCCTACTGGGTGGGCATGGCTAGAGTGCGTATGGCCTACTGGGTGGGCGTGGCCAGCAATACATTATTCGCATCAAGGGTGCCTATGGGGGCCTGGGCAGGAGTGGGACAGATCTGAGGGTCTCTGGCAGAAGGAGGGTCTCTGGGCCAGGGCCAAGGCAGTGGGGGCCGTTCCCTCACTGTTTCCAGGATGGCTTCGCAGGCCACATGAAACCACTTTGTGGGCTGGATCCGGCCCCCGGGCCTTGTGTTTGACATGTCTGCTCTATAAAATGTCTAGCTACAAAATAAGAAAAAAGTTCCACTGTAAAAACAGCCGAAGTATCAAATAATGAAACAAAACGGCTGAATGCTTCTCAGAAAAGGACCGTTCTCAAAAGCCTTCCATAAAGCCAACCAAGTGGGCATCAGTCAAATCTCAGGAAACAAGCTGTTGATTGATTTCATATCAATCCTGTTGTATAATGGGGACCCTAAGCATCTCCTCTTGGGAAGCTGTGACTAGTTCTAGCCACGGGTAGGCAACCTTGGCACTTTTATGACTTCTGGACTTCAGCTCCCAGAATTGCTGAGTCAGCATGGCTGGTTCAGGAATTCAGGGTATTGAGGTCCACAATTCATGAAAGATCCAAGGTTGCCTACCCCTGTTCTAGGTGAAAGGGGTGGACCTGATCCTATTGTGAGGTAAAGGAATATATGAGCCTGTATTCTTGTGTTTCAGTGCAGAAATAAGAATTTTCTAAATGAGGAACCTTATTTTTTTAGGCAATTAATTTTACTTAGGCACCATTAGTTATAGTTATTTTGGTTTTTGTTTGTATGTAGCTTCTAGTAGACACATGTAAGCGGATGTACGTCGACATACAATGCCACATTTATTCAACAGGAAGCTTTCAGGATACATTCCAGCTGGAAGCTCTTGACAGAATGATATTTCAGGTAGTCCTTGACAACAACCATCATACAGTGACCGTTTGAAGTTACAACAGCACTGAAAAAAATGACTGGTCCTCACACTTATGACCATCATAGCATCCCCACAGTCGTGTGATGAAGATTTGGGTGCTTGCCACCTGGCATGTGTTTATGAGGGTTGCAGCCTCTTTAGATCATGTGATTACCATGTGTTGACCTTCCCAGCCGGCTTCCAAGGAGAAAAGTCAATAGGGCAAGGTGAATTTGCTTAATGACCACGTGATTCACTTAACAACTGCAGCAATTCACTTAACCGTGGCAAAAAGGTTGTAAAATCAAGTGTGAGGCATTTATCAACTACCTTGCTTAACAGTGGAAATCCTGGTCCCAATGTGGCTGTAAGTTGAGACTACCTGTCTTATCATCCCTTAAGCTTTCAGAGCAGATAGGGATGTTTCATGTTATTTCTCCATGTATGCCATTTTATATGATTTCCACCCCATTTATTTGGGGAGAATTTTTTTTTTTACCAGTGTGTATACTATATCATATTTTTAGTTACACCGAACACCAGGGTGGGCCTGATATACCTAGTGGTCAGTGTCTCAGCTAAGAGTTTCACTTCGAATCGCACAATTCTGTCATTCTCTGCAGTAGTTAACTTCAGTTTACTAGGCACAGAAATGGGCATTTTTACAAGATTTTTGCTTGTGAGGAAGGAAGACTAAATGGAAACAAATCCTCTGTCTTACATTCAAGGTTTTGTTTTTTTTCTTCCTCTTGGGTAAATTTGGTGCTTGCCTTATTGAATATTCCTGTAACTGTTTGTTGTAAGAATTCCAAAAATTTCACTTGAGTGTCACAAGGCAGATCTCAGGAAGTACATGAACATTTCTGCTCCAATGAACATGCTAGTCAAGATTTCTTTCCTTTTACAAAAATAAATGTATAATACTGAATTGTCTTTTGCATAAAGCCTCACAAAAGGGGTGTTGCTATCTAAATGTCATCCACTCATATAATAATAAAGTTGTAAGGGACCTTGGATAGTTAATGAGTATTAAAAATTAAACATATATATTAGCAAAGATCAAATGAATCCTCAAAGATGTATCAAGCAGACATACTGCAAGACCTTCTGTTGGCTGATAGATAGTAGACAACACTTTTTTTTATAATTGAAGTCAATTTATACTCAGAGAGTTGGATCTAGCCTTAGTCATATTTAGAGAACAGTCATTAAAATCAGTGTAACAACTTAGTCACGGCAAATGTTAAAACCCAGTGGGCTGGCTCTTTAACTCTCTTTACATTATTTTCTTTTTCTCCAGGCCTTAATCTGTCATTTTTAAAAAGGAGAAACAAGTCATAGTCCAGCTAGATTCTAGAACATTACCCTTGAGCCAGAGGAAGTCACACATTTAAGAAAGCCAGCCCTGCTCTATCTTAATTACTAATTTGTTTCCCTTCTAAAATATCAAAAATATCATCTAGTGACTTGTGCACACACTGCAGGAATTCTGGTACATTCCTAGATGGATAAGCCGAAACATTGCACCCGATCCAGTTATCCCATATGCTATAACCTAAACCGAATCCATCAGGCACCACCGGCCCAAATCCACCCAGGATCACAGATGAGCTGTTCAAAGTACTTGTGGAAAGAATGTTATGATTAATTAGGGCATAAGCTTGGTCCTTGTAAAGATCTGGCAAAGAAATTCCTTGGGATTCTGCTTCACACCGCAATGCAAAGAGGTGACGATCAAATCCCTGACCTGTCAAGAAAAATACAACAGTGAGTGGCTCGGCAAATGTCACTACTTTTTCTAAATCCTATTTTATGACACATACAAATGGCACAAATGGCTCTTAAATTAAAAACTATTGTAAAAAAAATTATGTGATCTTATTTAAATAAGCCCTAAATTAATTTATTTAAACAGTTTCAGTCACTATATTAATCTCTTTCAGTGCCCAGGAGGCTTTATGCCATCTGAAATGTTATTGAGTTAATATCTCAGTGACTTCTGGTGCTAGTGAAGATTAATATGCTCTTGGTAAGGATACCACTATATAAAAATTAAAGCAGAGCAGTAAAACACAGGCAACATCTTTTCTTTTCTAATAAGTGTAAAGATTTGATTTTTCCAGAGGGAGTTTCAGAACTGATTCTGGAGCCATTCATGTAGGATTTAGATTTGCTATATTAATGTATTGCTTATTTTTTAATTGTTTTATTTTTATTGTATATCTGTGATATACAGATAAATTGCCTGGAGACCACCTGGTTTGAAGTAGCACATACATTTTATAAAGAAATAGGTACTGACCTCCCAGAGGTTATTATTCCACAATAATTCAGTTTTAACCTGTTTTCAAAAAACTAATAGCAATGTGTCAATTCCAGAAGGAAGATACTCCAAAGCACCACAGCCATGGCTGAAAAAGAGCACTTCCTGATCTCAGTCCCATCTCTATCCCTCTTCTAAAGATGGGGCACCCTAAGCGGTTTCTTCCGGGATGAATATCTCAAAATGGGTCAACCTCAATTGGAAAGGGAGTTCCTGAACACACCTAAGTGCCAACCATAAAGGGCTTTATAGGACAAAACCAGCATTTTGAGTTTCGCCCTACTGGCAGATGGTGCAGAACCTTCAGAATTACTACCAGTTAAGCCCTAGGATGGTATTGTGCACCAGATAACACCCAAGCTGCTCTGTACTGAAGCAGCGATAGGTTCAGGATGGTCTTCAAAGGTAAGCTGTATGTGGACTGCTCTGAAGCAGTCCCAACAGGTAGTGAGGAGGGCATGTTGCCAATTTGCATAACATTTACTTCTCAAAACACTATACTGAAGTATTTTGTAATCTTGGTATATAAATCTATTGTTGTGAGCCTTCCAGTCAGTTGGAGTCAGGCAGCATCTAAACTGAATGAATGAATCAATTCATTGATCAATGAACTCAATGTTATCTAAATGACATTTTGCAATTGGATGAAGTTACTTTTTTAAAAAAAAGCTATATGGCTGCACTCACATTTGTTCCACAAAGAACTCAACGTTAAGAAAACAGCTGCAATCAAAGCAAGGCTGAAGATCACCACAACTCCCCAGCTATACTAACCCAGAGCAGCTTCTTTTGTGAGTTGACCGTGATACGTGGAGCACTCTGTGATCATCTGGCGTAATTCCACAGTACTGTGCTTGGACTGCCTCTTGACTAATGCCTCTGAGCATGCCTTTGTGTAAACCGAAGCAGGCCGGATCGTTTCAGTGCGACCATGTTTGAATGCTGCTGTGCTACAAGATTCATAGGTGGCTACAGTCTGCCCATATTGCCTAAGAAAAGCCAACTGGAAGGCAAGCTGGACGATGGCATCAGGACTCAGCTTCTGGGTCTTTATGAATTCCTTGCCTCCTCTTTCAAACCGGATGGACTTCAGCGTTAGCTTTTTCACAGTGGCATCAAATTTTTGCTTGGCTTTGGTAATTCCTTCTTTTAAGGCATCGTTCAGTTTAAAATTCAGCTTCTCTACAGCTCTGTGCGAATCGCAGGCAGCTGGCAGAGACTGAGGAGTAACGGCAGGAGTCTCGGTGCTGTCTTTAAAGACTTCGTTTTGGAACCTAAGCATAGCTACACCATCTCCCCAAGCATGCTCAAAGTGAACTGCTGCAGAGCCATCTTTAGTTAAAATAAGATTAAACGATTTGTCGTACCACCTGTTAGTGCCATCGCCATGGAGCATAACACGAGACAAATGGTCGATATCTTTAATTGGGAAATCATCAAGGCACAGACAGAATATGGCTGAATCCACTTTCCTTAAGGCCTCCCCATTGCCATTGTCAAGGAGTTCCTGTCTCAGAGTCGCCCAGGTGTCTCGGTTTTCGGTAGTTAGATAAGCAAGAGGAGATGCTGGAACCGCAGCATTGTCCGAAAGGATGAATTTTAAATGGGCTTGAATTTCTGAGGGTTTCACTATATCGCCATTTTGGTCTATCACGTCAAAAACATAGAAGTGGCCATTTCTAAGCACCAGTAAATGCCTTGCATGGTCATCTGTAAACAGCTCGTCTTTCTTGGGTTTAGGCAGCCGCGTGGAATTGAAAAGTCTGAAGTATTGCGACATGTCTAGTGGGTAGGCATTCATCATATAGGCACCAAACCAGGAGAGAGAAGAAGGCACCAATCGAATAAACTTTTTGAACCCGGGAGTGTCGCTTTTGGACGGGTTCAGATGAAACACCTCTGGTTCTAAGATGCCTGCCCGAAGAGTCTTCAAGAAACGTAAAGCAGAAACTGTCATGTTGGTGGCTTTCACAAGCTGATCGTTGTATTCAGGTTTGGGGTCAGGACTGAAAGCCATGAATGGATTGAAGTTAAGAATAATAGGTTCCCGTGCCTGAAGATACATATCAAACCAGGGACCTGAAATTAAGAGGCAACCATAGAAGTAAAGTTCACGTATCATTAAGTCCCTTTTTACAAATATGTAATCCCTTAAATTGGGGTAGAGTTGGGGCAACTGGATGGAGCTGATTGTTTGCTGGCTGGAAGCCCTTCATGATACAATGCAGAGTTTGCAGCAGATATTTTTTCTTTGCGTCCTGGGAGAGAAACATCTGCCGTTACCTAGGATTGAACTCTCAACCTTCCGAGTGGGAGATGAGCATTTTCACCACTAGGCCACCACGCCGCTCTTCAAATGTCATTAACATGGGATGCTTATGTGAGGGACTCCAGTTAAAAGCATATTTAATGAAGATCTATGGCAGGGGTCTTCAAACCTGGCCCTTTTATGACTTGTGGACTTCAACTCCCAGAATTCCTCAGCCAGCCAGTTGAAGTCCACAAGTCATAAAAGGGCCAAGTTTGAAGACCCCTGATCTATGGGATGTAGTATAAAACTTTCCAAGTTAGTGACAACTGAAAACAGAATTTCTTTTAAATTTCCTGCCATTAATTTAATATGGGGCATTCGTTTTGCATCCAATGCTCATTTACCATTTGCTCTCCTCTTTGTTCATTTATCATTTGTCTTCAATGAAAAAAGACACATACAAATACACTCTAGCTTTTTTTTTTACCTTTTTGCCCATTGCTTCTGCTCTTTCCTGTGTTTTTCTTTCTTTTTTTTTCTCCAAAAGTTTCAGTTCCCCAGCAAAGATTTCACTTCTAATTCCTGGCTTCTTTCTATCCACTAAAGTAACTGAATTGTATACTTGGCATAAAAAGTGTGGGATTTCTTCACAAATATGAGGACTACAAAAAAAAATATTAATACTGGGGTAATCGCCTGCAGAGTCTGAAACTTCAGACAAATACATTGGCATAAAAGTGACATTCCTGTGCTACTAATTTTTAATTTTCACAGGTTGATGACAGAGGTTAGCAGTAAACTATCAGAAAACAAGTCTACAACCCAAAATCCTGGGCTCTACAGAACATGATAAGGAAGTAGTAAATAATGTGCATTTAGACCACCAATTCTGCTCCAGATTAGGACAGAGTTGCTGCCTGCCCATATGAAATGGAATCAAGCAATTTTGTGTGATTTTGATTTGCAAGAATTACCTTGGATTTCCCACTTATAAGTAACCATTTTCTCTCAGTCAACTTTCCTCGGCTGCTGCTTATTAATTGCCCACAGAAAGAGAGAGCTACTCCACTATCGTCTTCCTAAATTTCACCTAAACAGATAACAGAGCCTTGGTGGAGCAGTGGGCTAATGCCTCCTTAAAGTAACACCAGCTGCCTGCAATTAGTGCAGGTTAGCCTCCCACCAGGCTCAAGGTTGACTCAGCCTTCCATCCTTCCGAGGTAGGTAAAATGAGGACCCAGATTGTTGGGGGCAATAAGCTGACTTTGTAATAATGCCGCTTGGGTGTGTGTGTGAAAGCCCTAATAATTCTTGCCCTGTACACCGCCCTGAGTCCTTCGGGAGAAGGGCGGTATAGAAATATTAATAAATTAAATTAAATTAAATAAGCAGGCGTATACATAGAATGAAGGCTACTGCTAAGCTTGTAAGCCGCCCTGAGTCTTCGGAGAAGGGCGGGATATAAATGGAATTTTAAAAAAAAATCTTTTAGCATTTTATTTCAAATAGAAGAAAAATAGGTGGGGTGGGGAAGAAGAATAATGATACAATTCCTTCCATTTCCACATGACACTCTATATTTTGCTTCTGGACATTTTGTTTTTTTCATTCAGTTTATATTCATTATATTCATTCAGATTATAATTTGGCTAAGTTTTAATGCATAATCACTTCTTAGTCTACTCTCAAGCAAATAGGATGGGAAGGATAGCATTTTAAATCCACAAGTATTTAATTCAGAGACTTGTTTATGTACTGTGTAATGAGTCACTCTTTCACAGAAGGATTCAGCTGAGAAATAAAACAGTCAAATGTGAGATTTCTATCAATAATAATTGGCATGTGGTATACAAACATGCTGTTTACCCTAGGCACAGACAGTCCTCAAGAGTTTGCTTAATGACCACAGCATTTCCTTAATAAACCACATGACCATTATGAGCCTGACCATTCCAGTCATAACTCAAGGACTACATGTACATTTTAGATGCCAATATCATACATGTAAGAAGAAGAAAAAAACATAGGAGTCACTGGAGTCATAAGACAAGTTGGACCCAATTTTACAATAATTTTTATGGCAGTCAGTAAGTGAATCATGCAGTTGTTAAGCAAATCCATCTTCCCCAATGGGCATTTCTGGCCATAAATCAGCAAAAAAAAAGTCACAAAGCATGATCACATAACCATGTGATCACGTGACAGCAGTTGTTAAGGAAATCTGCCTTCCCCACTTGACTTTGTTTGTCAAAAGCTACCTGGGAAGGTCAGAAATCAGGTTCATGAGACCACAGGACACTGCAGTCGGTCATAAATGTGAGCCTGTTGCCAAGGGCTCAAGTTGCCATCACGTGACCAAGAGGTGGTGCAAGGTTTGTAAGTGCAAGTACAGGTCATAAGTCACTTTTTCCAAGGCCATTCGTAACATTGAGCCTATTAAATGAACAGTCATAAGTCAAGGATTACCTGTAAATTAAGTTCACTAATCTAAATTCTATAAATGTTCTCTTCCTTGCTGTTCTTCTATTTTTTTTTTCTCTTTCATTTTTTTTTTGTCTTATTTTTGCTGTCTCCTTTCTTTATGTTCTGGTATTCCTCCATCTGCTGAAGTAAGTTTCCTTTTCTTTATCTCATCCTGACTGTTCTCTTTTTCCCAAACCATAAAGTTTAGCAGCCTGCAATAGATTAATATTTTGTTGGTAATGGTCATTAAGTTAGTATGATCACTCTTTTTTCTACAGACCGTATATTTTATTTCTCAGATTGGCATATGGAATCGGCAGTACATGAAATTTATAATACAGCAGTTCTTCAATTGTTTGAACCAATTTCTCCATTTCCCTATCTCAAATAATTCCATTGCCCACACACCACACACACACACACACACACAAACACACAAAGCCAAGAGTTTTGTTTTGTACCAGCATCTCTGCAGCAGCAATCTGGATTCTCAACTCCCAAGCAGTTAGAAATTGCTCCATTAGCCCCAAACTATGCTCAAATTACCCCCAGTTTGAAAAACCACTGCTATAACGAATAAAATAGCATCTTTTTTCCTGCACCAAAAAACTTTCCTTCTCATTTCCTCCTTCCCTACTTGAAGAGTATTTAAGTAAATAAAAGGCAACTGCGTGGTAATTAGGTCACCCTGCTTTCCTCCTAGAGATGCTAAGAGTTGAACCTGCCACATTCTGCATGGAAAGAGATGCTTGTTCCACCTATCCACCCTATTCTCTTCCATTCTCTAGATTTAGAAGAAGGAACCTAATGTATCTTACAGCTTCTCTTGGAAATTATTCTGGGGCTCCAGGGTTTTGGCTTAAGACTAAATCCAACCCAATCTTTGTGGGGACACACATTCAGCTTTGACTCAAGAAATTCCATGTATGGAACAGAAGTTTCTGATAGCCCAAACTGAGACAAATGTCTTTGAATGTTATGTCCAGGCTATAAATTTTAATTGTTCTGTGTAGAGAAGTAACAGTGAAGAACGGCCAAGGACATCAGCAGTGGTGAGGGGAGAAAAGTCACTGGGAAGACTAGAGTGGATATATAGCAAGATAGGTTATGTAGTACATGAAAGGAGAGGGAGGGAGGGAGGGAGGGAAAGAGAAATGGGGCATGCCAGGGAAATATATCATGCTGTGAGCTACTAAGGCAAGGAATGGAGAGAAGTAGTAATCTGTACAGCTTTGGCCTATTCCCTGCAGAAAAATCACTCCAGGATCCCTCCAGATTTAATTTTTCTCTTGAAACCTGGAACAACCAAAAGCTCTTGGCCATTGGTTCTGCTGAACTGTGGATAAACTGAAATGGTTCGAGAAAATGTTTGGAACACACAGATCTGTTCCTGGTTTGAAAGAAAGTATACTTTCCATTTCGTGCACACTCCTAAAGGAAACGTTAACCATTGAAAATGCAAACAAGCCTCAAAGCCAGTTCCGGACCTGTAGCTTCAGCCCTAGTTAATGAAAAGGAAGATCCATTCTTTGCTATCTGCTGGGTTAGAACTGATTCTTAATTGAACAGTTTAAGGAAAAGACATCAGGAAGATAAGTAACATTTCACAATCATTTTCCTACCTGAAATGTAACTAGTATGTTTGTTTTGTTTGTCCTTTGCAACCAAATGATCATGCAATTCTCTCCCAATGCCATTCTCAAAATTGCCAGCCAGTTGTTTTGTTTTCCTAAATTTAAAAAAGACACAGAGGAGGAAATTTAGCATATCTCTCTGATATATACAATATTTTGAGTGAAAAGGAAAAGTATGCTGCTAAATAATAAGGCTCTGCTAACCTGATATAATGCAAAGTATAAAGAAGATGACCTTGATTATGATACGGAAGAACTGTTATCTAGGCAAAAGGAGCCCTGGTGGCATGATGGTTACAATGCAGCCTAGCAGGCCAACTCTGCCCACAGCCTGTAGTTCGATCAAGATTAGCTCAGCCTTCCATCCTCCTGAAGTCAGTAAAATAAGAACCCAGATTGTTGGGGGCAATATGCTGACATTGTAAACTGCCCAGAGAGTGCTGTAAAGCACTATGGGGTGATATATAAGTCTAAATGTTATTGCTATTGCTATTTAGATCTGCATTTGAATTAACTTCTGAAATGCAAAGGGGAGAAAAGTGCTATTTAGAAGGTTTTTCTGAGACTGCATAGATTAGTATTGTCATGAGTCTCAGTCAGCGCAAACAATAGTCAGGAGAACGGGAGCTATAATGCAGCACATCTGTAAGGCAACTTGCAGGCTGAGATAGGTACCTAGACAGGATATCAGAGAGATGGAAGCTTGTTCTTACCTGAATTGATCATCATCCAAAAGAGGTTTCTGAGCATTCAGGTATCTTCTAATTGTATCTTCAAGTTTTGGAATGGGCAAACTAATAACAAGAGGAATAAAATATTGAGTCTGTGAAGTTAAAAAAAATGTTATCACAAACTCTCAAGAAAAATATGTTGATAGATTAAATGGTCAAGCAGTTTTTAATTTAAATACACGCTCCGAAGCAGCTGTAACACTATAACTTATATCTATGCATAATTTATTGATGATACAAAGTAGCATTCGGCTATTCTGAAGTAATCAAATTAATAAAGAAACAAAAAGAGATTCTATTAATCATAACCTATAATAAAGTCTTACATCAGAAAAATGCCTTCCAGACTTAAAACAATTTGATCAGTATTTCTGCATAAGTACAATGCATAAATAAACTCCAATCCCACAAATAAACCAGTGAGCATTGAGCACAGTAACTAAGCAAAAATAGTTGCATATTGTTGCATATTAACAACTGGGAAATGGAAAACAGGAGGAGGAGAAGAATACTGTACAACTGGCTCAAATGCTTCCACATTAAAATTTAAGTTAATATTTAAGGTATATTGGATGATGTCTATCTCTTTTGCCATGGTAACCTCTATTTAGGTTACTCATTTAGCAGGAACAGTAAAAGGGCAAAGTATGCAGTGTTGAATTCACTGCTATTTAGACAACTAAATAGTACACTTTGACCTTAATAGAATAATCCTAGGTAAACTGATTTTAAAAGTCATTGTTCAAGTCATTGTTTACTCCTGGTGATGCCTGGACTAGTCCCTGGAATTTTCTTGGCAACATTTTTGCAAGTGGTTTGCCATTGCCTTCTTCCTAGGGCTAAGAAAGAGTGACTGTCCCAAGGTCACCCAACTGCTGTCAGGCCTAAGGCAGGTCTAGAACTCACAGTCTCCTGGTTTCTAGCCTTAAGCACTACACCAAACTGACTCTCAATTTAGAAATGAACAATGCATAAAGTCAACAAAATAGGTACAAAGGCATTAGTAATTACATAGATACATAGAATCAGTCCTTAAAAATTGTAGGGAGTAGTCCAGACCATCGCCAGGAGTCAAAAACTGACTTGAAGGTACAACAAATTAAAAAAAATAATAATATATAACTCTGAATAGCAATGATGAGAATCATGTCCTGCTTTTAGCATTACCCTTTCACCTACATACCATATTTTATTCTGGTCTTCTTTCATTACCAACTGCAATGAAGCACTTGCATTTTCCCTTTGTCATTTTGAGCTCTTAACACAACTCTTTGCTGTGCTGTAATTTAGAATACAGACGCGGTGGCTCAGTGGGTTAGGACGCTGAGCTTGTCGATCAGAAGGTCGGCAGTTTGGCGGGTCAAATCCCAAGTGCCGCGTAACAGAGTGAGCGCCTGTTACTCGTCCCAGCTTCTGCCCACCTAGCAGTTCGAAAGCACGTAAAAATGCAAGTAGAAAAATAGGGACCACTACGGTGGGAAGGTAACAGCGTTCCGTGCGCCTTTGGCGTCTAGTCATGCCGGCCACATGACCACGGAGACGTCCTCGGACAAGCGCTGGCTCTTCGGCTTTGAAACGGAGATGAGCACCGGCCCCTAGAGTCGGAAACGACTAGCACGCATGTGCGGGGGAACCTTTACCTTTACCTTTAACTCACATTTCAGCTTAGATGTTCTTGTGAGCAATCCAAAAGCTGAACATTCTCTTAATCTGGAGTTGAATTAAACACACGCTCCAAAGCAGCTGTAACACTATAACTTATATCTATGCATAATTTATTGATGATACAAAATAGCATTCGGCTATTCTGAAGTAAGCAAATTAATAAAGAAACAAAAAGAGATTCTATTAATCATAACCTATAATAAAGTCTTACATCAGAAAAATGCCTTCCAGACTTCCTGTCCTCTCATGAGTTCACAGAATTTGCTAGCATCAGCGCAATCCAGCTATTAAGACAAATTAAAATCTTTGTTCTGAGGTCACACATTATACTACTGTACTGTATGTTTAAAAAAAAAGTTTAACTTTGCTGCTTCAGGTGAATGATAACTGCAGGAAACTCATTGGTATGTTATGAGTATGAATAAATAATATACATATGTATGTCCAAACTGCATAATGAGGATAACCAGCTATCACATGAATACTCAGAACATGTCCACTGCCCCTGGTGAACTGGCATCCTATGCAGCTTTGAGTCCCTGGCAACCTGTCAGACATCTGGGTTCAAAAATGATGTAGATGTAGCTTTCCATTTATCCTTGAGTTCATAAAATACAAGCATGACTAATTTCAATGCAAAGAGATCTTCCTTATGGATTTCTGCAAAGTACTATCTTGTTCAAAGGCTTTTACTGTATGGTATGCATGTAGCACTTTAGTAGGGATTATGGTGATGACTCAGCAGGGACTGGGATACTATTGGCTGCTGTCAATTGTTTGCATGGGAGGAGGGTGAAGGCAGGTACATCACTTGGCACAGCAATTTACTTAATTGATGAAGACATTTTTTTCCCCTACACTGCCTTGCAAAGTGGTAGCTGGTAGGCAGATCACCTTTCTCAACAATCTGCATCCATGAATCAAGCTCTGCAGTGGATCAAAAGGGACTCTCCTATGTTATTGGGAACTCCCCAACACTATCTGATTCATGAGGTGGGCTGACAGACTCTGCCCCCTAAAGTGGAGGACAGTCTTCAGCACTCGCCCAACATATCAGATCTTAGGATGAGCCAAAAGGTAGGCAGAAGCATAAAGCCCCACTTATCCTATAGGTCAAGTTCAGATGATGGCTAAACCCATTTGTCCAAACTTATCTCCTCTCCAAGTTCACCTTAAGAAGGCAATTGGTCAATGCTCCCCGATTCCTGAAGCAAGAAATTTGTCAAATCACTGCAATTTTCTAGCATGAAACTCTTACCAACCACAAGCCTGCTTCTCTATGGAGACCAGTTATGAAATGGAACAAACTGTGTGCTCTTTGAAGACCCAAAGATGCCTCTTCCAAGAGACAACTGGACTTTTGTGGTGGGGGGAGGGCGTCCTTTCCTTCAAAAACGTTTCTTTTCTCACCCAAGAAGCTTGGATGCGAAATGGAAAGATTGGTTTGAGAAGCAAAACGTTTTCAAAGGAGGAAAACAAAAAACACAAAAAAAACTCAGTTTGACTTTCGGAAAAAGCCCTTTTGGGACAGGGCGACGCTTGAGAGAGTCTCCCTCGGCCCTTGCTCTCTGAGGAGTTTGTGCCGAGTGCCACAGGAATGAATTTCTAAGGAAATCGCAATTGGATATAGGGAGCTTCCGTGTGCGACTTAAAAGGTAAAGGTACCCCCACACATGTGTGCTAGTCGTTTCCGACTCTAGGGGCTGGTGCTCATCTCCGTTTCAAAGCCAAAGAGCCAACCTTTGAGGACGTCTCTGTGGCCGGCATGACTAGACGCCAAAGGCGAACAGAACGCTGTTACCTTCCCACTCTAGTGGTCCCTATTTTTCTACTTGCATTTTTATGTGCTTTTGAACTGCTAGGTTGGCTGAAGCTGGGACAAGTAACGGGCTCACTCTGTTAGGATTCGACCCGCCAAACTGCCAGCCTTCTGATCCACAAGCTCAGCGTCCTAACCCACTGAGCCACTGCGTCCCTTAAGGTACAGCTTATTTCGCGGCTTCCCCCAAACCCAGCCAGTGAGAAAAGCAGTCTGGCTTGTGTACCTAATTTCCTGTTTGAAAGAGGGGAGGGAACTGGACGCGAGGACCAAAGGCCACTTCGGAAAGGCAGTCGAAGGACACGAAGAAGCAAAGCTGGAAGGGATCGAGGCCGAAGGGCCACAGGACCAGTCCCGGGGGAACCAGAGACCACAAGCACTGCTCTTTCACCCCAGTCTCCAAGGAGGCACTTCCTTACCGGGGCAGGCTCTTCTGATAATGCATAGTGGGGACGATGCTGCGGTGCAAGTACTGGGAGAACGCATCGTCTTCTTGGCTGTAGTTTCTTCGGGGCCCGAGGAGGAGAGGCGGGAGCCAAGCCCTCCGGAAGCGGGAGAAGGAAGAAAAGAGCAGCGCCCCGGTCACCATGGCGGTCTGGATACTTTCCCTCCCGGTGGCGGAAAAGGAGAGAGCCACCCATCGGTGCCCGCCCCTGGGAGGAGTTACTTCAGATCAGAAGACGTGGGGACGGCTCCCGGTGGCAGATCGCGCACCCCGGACTGCTTATTAATAATAGGTCGAATTGCTGGTTTTAAGCCTCTCTCTCTTTTTTTCTCTCTCTCTTTGTTGTGCTGTAATTTAGAATACAGTAACTCACATTTCACCTTAGATGTGAATCTGGAGTTGGATTAAACAAGAGATTCCTACTATCTCTTAGCATCTCTAGAGTTGTGCAAAAAGAAAATCAGTTCCTGTCCTCTCATTTGAGTTCCCGGAAGTTGCTAGCATCGGCGCTAATCCGTACTTCGGGAAAGTTTGCACAGCAACTGAACTGACCCCCGACAGGGATCTTCAAACTTGGCCCTTTTATGACTTGTGGACTTCAACTCCCAGAATTCCTCAGCCAGCATGACTGGCTGAGGAATTCTGGGAGTTGAAGTCCACAAGTCATAAAAGGGCCAAGTTTGAAGACCCCTGGACCCCGAACTGAAAACACTCAGACCAGGCGGGGCTGACTCTGCGCTACAAACTAGCCAGTTCTCTCTGAAGGGACAGCACCCCACCCGCCCGCCTTCCCGTAAAGCGAGAGTTGTCCGAACTTGGCAAACTTGTAAGACTGGTGGATTTCCACGCCCAGAATTGAAGGGCGGGGGAGGGGGGAGCTGAGTGGCTGGGGAATTCTGGGAGTTGAAGTCCACAAGTCTTGCAGCTGGCCTAGTTTGGAGACACCACCGTCTCCCCCCCTTCCCCCCCCCTCGCGCGAGCCACAAAGCGTACAAGCCACTGGCAGAAAGGGGCGGGGTGCTCTGCAGTGTTTCCCTTGGCTCCGGTTTTGGAGCGCCCTTCAAGGCACCTGGAGGGTGCCAAACCGGAGACACTGGTTTAACTGGTGGAAGGCGGGGTGGGGGAGGGTGGGGGGGGGTGAGAGACCGAGGCAGAAGTTGTTTCCCCATTTCTTCTGAGACCAAAGCAGGTCGTGGGGAGGGCGCCTCGTATCCCGAGCTGCAGAGACTTATAAAAAGGGTGGGCTGGTAATTCGGGAACCGCGAGAGAGATTCTTTCCTTCCGTTCTTCGTGACAGAAGCACCAATTCCGCTCGCAGCAGCTTATGGGCAAATTAAATTACCTGTCAATCACCGAGACAAACACAAGAGGGCAGAGAGTAGCGCCTCTTGAGAGAGGGAGTTGGGATGCGCATTTTTTCCGTTTTCCTTTCCTTTCTCTGCATGCCAAAAAAAGCATCATTTTTTTGTGTGGAATTCAATAGGAGTTACTTCCACAAAAGTAAATACAGGGTGGCTCAGTGGGTTAGGATGCTGAGCTTGTCGATCAGAAGGTCGGCAGTTTGGCGGGTCGAATCCCGAGTGCCGCGTAACAGAGTGAGCGCCTGTTACTCGTCCCAGCTTCTGCCAACCTAGCAGTTCAAAAGCACGTAAAAATGCAAGTAGAAAAATAGGGACCACTACGGTAGGAAGGTAACAGCATTCCGTGCGCCTTTGGCGTCTAGTCATGCCGGCCACATGACCACGGAGACGTCCTCGGACAAGCGCTGGCTCTTCGGCTTTGAAACGGAGATGAGCACCGGCCCCTAGAGTTGGAAATGACTAGCACGCATGTGTGGGGGAACCTTTACCTTTACACCTTATGTCACAGTCCTGTTGACCCTTTCTTAGGAATAGGTTACCTTGCTTTCAACTTGACTTAAGTGAACCCCTTTTTTTTTTTAATTGTCTATCGAGATTCTTAGTCATTCAGGTCATGGTTGTCCCAAAGAAGCTTTTTCACGAGGCAACTGGACTTTCTTGTTTTTCCTTGAAGACATTTCGCTTCTCATCCAAGAACCTTCTTCAGCTCTTGTTATCAGAGATCAGAGCTGAAGAAGCTTCTTGGGTGAAAAGCGAAACGTCTTCAAAGAAAAAACAAAAAGTCCAGTTGCCTTGTGAAAAAGCATCTTTGGGACTTTTAGGAGAACGTTATAGTCTGAATAGCATTTGCTGTAAAAGTCATTTAAATATTCTTGGTTTTGATTTCACTGAGTGTTGCCTTGCATATTTTGGACATCTGTATAATTGTTTGGTGATCTATAAGTGAGTGTTTTTAAGAGCATTCACACTTCACTCCTGTAAGAATTATATGAAAATCCCTTGTGTGGGAATGTTTAAAAATGTGTGTTTGCTGCCCCAAGAGTTGCACTGAATAAATTATTTGGTGACATTTTCTTTCAAACATGTTGGGGCAGAATCTACCATCAGTTAATAAATAGGGATGTAGCAATTTAGTTTGTTTCAATTTTGCAGTACTTAACATCATAGTGCTTTTTGTCATTTTGTAGCATTCAGTAAATTTTATAAAATGCAAAGAAATCCAGCCATTCCTATGCATCTGTCTCTGTCCATAATAAATGCAACTGTTGAGACAGGATATCTGAGAGGAGTCTACAGTTTGAAAGAGTTATCTGTTAGTTTGCTCAAACAAATTGGGCCATAATACTATGGAAGGATCAAAGGAAGGAATTTCCATCAAACGTGCATGCTTTTTGTTTGTAAGTTATCAAAAAGCTATTTGGCTTTGTTTACAGCTTTATACAGGTATTTTGGAAGAAGGGGGTATTAAATAAAATGCAACTTTTCACTGAGTAAATATACTCAGGATCTGGTTACGCCATATCTGTGATGAAGATAGCATGTAGAACAACATTCATGCATAAAAAATTAAGGCTCCCTAAAAACAACTCCTTGGTATGTTAATTACATAGTCACACCCATGATGGTTTTGGGTAGCAAGCCACAAATGGGTTGCTTTTGCCTTTTACCAGGTTGTCATTGTTTTATCATTTTTATGCACTTTATGAATATCTCTTCCTATTTTCTCCACAACAACCCTGTGAGGTGGGTTGGGCTGAGAAAACGTGACTGGTCCAAAGTCACCCAGCTGGCTTTCGTGCCTAGGTTGTGGCTGCTGTTGTTATTTCTTAGTCAAAGTTACAGTTCTAGGATCACCTGGCATTTTCCTGTCCAAAAAACAACTAAATTCAGTTCTGCTTAGCATTCTGAGATCAGCCTTGTTACTTGTTGCCACTTGCTCTAACATCTGTAGATGTACATTTCAATAAATGCTGCTATTTTTCCCAGGTCAGTTTATTGTGGTTTTATCTGCTTATTTAACTCTAGAGCAGACATGTCAAACACAAGGCCCGGGGGCCAGATCCGGCCCGCGAAGTGGTTTCATGCGGCCCGCAAAGCCATCCTGGAAACAGTGAGGGAATGGCCCCCACTGCCTTGGCCCTGGCCCAGAGACCCTCCTCCTGCCAGAGACCCTCACATCTGTCCCACTCCTGCCCAGGCCCCCATAGGCACCCTTGATGCGAACGATGTAGAGCTGGCCATGCCCACCCAGTAGGCCATACACACTCTAGCCACGCCCACCCAGTAGGCCACACCCACCCAGACCATACCCACCCGGCCCCCTGAGGGCAACCAAAATGCTGATGCGGCCCTCAATGAAATTGAGTTTGACACCCCTGCTCTAGAGCTTTTTACTGAGCATTACAATTTCTTCTCCTGCCCTTATTCTGGCTGATTAACTTTCCAAATAATCATTAAAGAAATAATCAGTACAAGCATAATCGCTGGATCATAGCCATCATCTTTAAAATGACTTTCATGAGCACTTCAGTACAAATGATAATGCTTGGGGTTTTCTGGTATTTTGTACAATAGCCATTCCTGCTTTCAGTTGTAGCTCCCTAACCTTTGCTTTTACTTAAAGAATATTTAGAAATGGGATTATTTTTGTAGTTCGCAAAGCATTTGATGGCCACATATTTTTACAATTTCTAAATAGTTATTTTTAGAAGAGTTTTCTGTATATTTATAAATAAAAATAGCTGCTAAAGAAAGAAGGAATGCCCTAATAGCTGATAATCCTTGCAAATTCTTCCTTTCCTTGTATAAAAAGGGGCAAAACAAATGTATGTGAGTGATTCATGAACTGATCATACATTTGTGGCTTATCTACTTGTCACTATAAAATGAATAGCGATTCAAGATATCTACAGTATGTCACAAAAAACACTAGAAACATTCACAAAAATATCTAGATTCAATTATATATTGAAGGAATGAATTAATAATATATTGATACTAAGTTGATACTGAATGGATCTTTTTTAGATATTAGTTTTTCTTTTATATTTACTTTTTATATTAAATGCCCGTGAAGTATTGGTGTGGATGTTGTTTGTGCATTTGTTATATTTGTGTAGCAACCTGTACCACAATCAAGTGATTCCTTCAAAGATTTACCCCCAATTTGGAAAACTGGGGCAAAAAGGAAACATGCTATAATCCAAATAATTTATTTTAAAGAGGGGGGGGGAGGAGGAAAGACCCAGCTTTCTCCTAGGGCTTGAGGCAGAATGTATGCAATACCTTGTTAGATATGTTTATCATATGTTGTACAGCAGGGGTGTCAAACTCAATTTCATTGAGGGCCACATCAGCATTGCAGTTGCCCTCAGGGGGCCGGGTGGGTGTGGCCTGGATGGGCGTGGCCTACTGGGTGGGCATGGCTAGAGTGCATATGGCCTACTGGGTGGGCATGGCCAGCTTTACATCGTTCGCATCAAGGGTGCCTATGAGGGCCTGGGCAGGAGTGGGACAGATCTGAGGGTCTCTGGCAGGAGGAGGGTCTCTGGGCCAGGGCCAAGGCAGTGGGGGCTGTTCCCTCACTGTTTCCAGGATGGCTTCATGGGCCGCATGAAATCACTTCGCGGGCTGGATCTGGCCCCCGGGCCTTGTGTTTGACATGTCTGTTGTACAGTATCTGTTTTGATGTTAAATGTCTTGGTTTACTATTTTGTTTAATTTGTTTTCTGCATTTTTATGTACCTTCGTTTATTTGTGTTGTGTTTTTTTATGTTGTGAACTGCCTGGGAATAAGTATGGATTTGCGTCTTGAGTTGGGTGGCACTAACGTTGAATTAAATAAGTATAATAGCTAAGATGCTTTTTTTTAAAAAAGTCTATATTTGGAATTACATCAAAATCAAGAAATAATACAATTCATAACAGAGCAGAACATTTTGTGACAATACAGGTGAATCTTCAAAAGTGTTGAACTGATGAAGGATAGCACATGAGATTCAAAAAGGACTGCCATTAAATAATATTTAATGTAGCAAAACGTGTATTCTGAGTCTTGATCCCACATCTTTTTCAAAAAAAATATTTTCTATACTTGATACATGGAAGGAGAAAATGTTTCATTTTGCTACAATGTCAACGGTTTCTTAGTTTACAACTGCAATTTTTTGGCTGCCTGCTTCCTTCTTAGCAGATGAAAATGAGATACAAATTTAACCGCTTGAGGCTCCATTTGCAACAAAAATTAAAGCCATTGGTAAATTGAATAAACTGTATTTTTTAATTTCATATTTCAAACACACATTTATGACCAAAACAAGTTATACATAATACACTTATAAAACATACAATTGCATGTAGTTCAATTACCTGGGAAAAAAGTTTTTCCTGAAAAAAAATGTTGACAGGGACAAGACGTTTTCCTATATGCTTCCAATATTTCCAGATTATTTGTATTGATAGTAGTGAAAAGTAAGCCACCATTACTTAAAGTTTAATCTTGTGCTTAACTAGTGCTAATCACCTACACTTTGAATGAAAACAGAAGTTATCTACTGTATGGATCGTATTCCTCTATGCCATCATTATTAAGGATCCTCTGCTAATAACAGCTGAACAATGCACAATTATTTTATTTTCATATTAGGCACTACTTTGCTCCAAGATCACTCTGGTTTCTAAAATACCACTCCACTCTGTTCTCATTTTCCAGAGTTCTTAATCTTCCTTCAGGTTCGTATTGATGTAGTCACTAATAGGATTGTGAGAATTAATTTGGAAATAAATGCTTGGTGGCTACTGGCAGAGAGCGACTTTGCATGTCAGCTAAGCAGTCCCAGAAATGATTTCATCTAATCTATGCCTGCTATTCTAACGCGACCAGCTGAAAAGATCTCTGTGTCTATGGGATGCAGATTCCCCTCCGGAGATCACTGAGGACACCATGGCAATGACTTTCAAAACAATGCTAGGCCGGGTCAAGGATGTTTGCAAAAGGAATGGTTTACTCATTCTCTCAGTGTTATCTGTCATGGTGGGATGTCTTCTTGGATTCTTTCTGCGGACAAGGCGCCTTTCTCAGCAGGTTAGTGATCTGAGCAGGTATAGCATCATTGGAGGAACAAAGGATTCATGAAACAAAACAGGAGTATGTCTAAATATACTGTTCCCAGTGAAGCTAATGTATGTTCTTTTCTAATATATAACATGATTACATTCCACAAGCCATTTACTTTGAAACAGTTTTGTTGATCTTAATAAATTTGTAGGGAAAGGTCTCCATTATTATTATTGATTTGTTAGCAAATGAAATTATTCTAGGAAGTATCTTTTAGAACAACCTGAGGAATTCATCTGATTATGCTTCCTCCCACCTTGCCCACTTCCATAGTTCATGCTGGTCAAGCTAGCTAGAAGAGGTTTATTACCTAATTTTAGAAATAACAGGAATTTTCTCTTTTTAAAACAACAAAGAGAAAATGTTGTACTATGGTTGGCCCAAAGATGCTGGCTGAAGGTGAGAAATATGAATTAGTCTCCCCTATTGTAAGTAAAATAGAGTCACAATTATCTATCATGGATCCATTCACTTTGTAGGGGAATTGTTTAGCAAGGCAAAATATGTAAGTACACATCAGGAAAGCAAGCAATATGACAGCATGGAGATTCTTCTGGTTTGCTATCTATTTAGCAGGTATAGCTCTGATCTGGTTGCATTCAAGCAGATATGTGAAATAGATAACTTGGGAGGTTAGCACTGTGAAAAGCTGGATACAAGGAGAGGTTTATTGAATATTGCAGGTTTTGACCTAGAAAAGCTTAAAAGATATGTGGTCAAGATATCTGAATGAGCAGAGCCTCTCTTATGAACATGTTCACAGTTTATGTTATTCACCAGCTTCTGAGGCATGTCCCACCACCAAGAAAACTAGGAGCATAAGAGAGACTCTTCTATAACATCTAAACTATGAACTTCACACTTGCTTCATTAATCCCTGATGAGTTTTTGATAAGCAAAACTATGAGTACCTTAAGGTTCTGATATCTTCTGATGAATTATATTGTTTCAGTTTGTTTTAACTGAGATATAGACAGATAGGTCTGGCAGTCAATGGATTTAGTACTCCCCCCCCAACAATAGCTAAACTAAATTCTTTCCTAGATTCATAGTTTTTATACTAAACATATTGTTCATCTGAGAACCCAAGGAGTATTAAAATCACCATTTCAAAGCAAGCCAATTATTAATACATGTTCATTTTCTCGTCATTGTTTCTTTGTTTCTTATGCTGTTGTAATGAAGAGGAAAATGAAGAAGAAAATAATAATGTATATATCAAAGCTTTTTTAAAAAATCAATTTGTCCATTTGCTTATTTCCTTAGGAAATTAGTTATTTCCAATTTCCTGGAGAATTATTGATGAGAATGTTGAAAATGTTGATTCTGCCTCTGGTTGTTTCAAGGTAGGTTAGCCCATATCATATTAGTCCCACTGTTTTTTGTATAGTTTTTAGATGATTAATTCAAAATAACATTGTATGAATATTATTTTGGCAGAAACAGTGACTAGTTTTCCTATTTAATCCAGATATTTATATATATATATATATATATACATATATACATACACACACACACACATACATATATACATATATACATACATATATATATATATATATATATATATATATATATATATATATATATATATATATATATATATATATATTTCTTGAGCTGAAAGATATCAATTAACATATATTATTATTATTATTATTATTATTATTATTATTATTATTATTATTATTATTATTATTATTATTATTCCAGTACTGGACAACCCATTGGCTGCATGAAACTTCCAAGACACTTATATACATTATGTCTATGTAATCTATGTAAGAATTGTATAAAAATGGGGCATCAAAGTTTAAATAAGCCCTTATATTAGAACCAGGATAAAAATATATATTATATCATGTATGCTGCCTCAAAGGTTGCAAGGCAAAAATCTTCCGGTCCCTTTTATAAGAGATATTACAACAGTTCATGACCCTGTTTTTATACTTGCAAAATAATCTGGGAAACTTTCACTGTTTTTCCATGCATGATGTACATATAAGAATTTACAGAAAAATACTTCTGTGCACTTAAGGCTGCACAGAAACAATAATACATTCTATTTCTATAATTGCAAAGTTCATGTTTATGATGTCATATGTATCAGCTACAGTATTATAATGATGGATGTGGTAATGGTTAATATTGCAGATTTTCTTTAAGGTGCCTTTCCTGTAAAAGATTCCAAAAGCTAGCATGATGAAAAGAAATACTAGAATCAAGGTTAATTTATTTAAATGTAAACCAATTTTGGAATTGAGTGTTCTTCATATACTTAAATAGCATGCAAATTTGATAACTAAATCATCCTGGTTCATCACTTGCTCCAACACAATACAACAGGAAAGGTTTAATTTGAGTTATGGTTTAGTTAATTTGCTGTATAGTAAGTCAGAAAACAGCATACCACAACTGGAGCCTGCCAACAATAACACTGGATCATCTCTGAAACGTCATGTTTTAATGTTGGTGAGAAAAGCAGAAGAGGACATTGAGGGGTAGAAGGAAGTTAAAATGAGGATTTTATTATATTTAAAACAAAATTCAAAATTTTTGATAATTGTTTGATTTAAAAATAAGTAAATGTACTTAGTAAGGTATGACCCCTGTTTGTGCAAAATATCAAATATTTATTTATTTATTTATTTATTTATTTATTTATTATTTATTTATTTATTTAATATATAAGTTGTTCATCTCACCCTGAAAAGTTATTCTGGGTGGCTATAAAATATAAAAATATAAAATATATTTTATAAATATAAAAACACCAAGCGACACTAATACAGAAATACATCTAAATAGAAGATAGGCAGTCACACAATCAGCAGACAGCATCTAACCCCTGAATCTCTGAATCCAGACTGAAATGGATGCAGATAATCTGCTTCATAAAGACTCTCTGTAGTTGAACCCTCACACAGATGAGTGATTGGAGATGGTAACAGGTTTTCAGCAAGGCTGGACCAAGGGAGGACTTATTGCCATTTCTTTTGAGGCAGGTGGCATTACAAATATCCTCAAGAAGCATTGGCTTGTGTTCCAACCATTATTAAATTGTTTGAATGTATATTTCTTATTAGTGTTACAATGGTGCTTAAAATATAAGTTGACATAGAATTAACCTACTGATTTCTAACAGCTTTACAGTCACTCACGCCCCAGTCACGTCCAGATCTACCTAGGGCCCAGGTCAAGAGTGTTGATGGTTACTTTTAAAGGACTACATTGCACAACACTGAAATGTATCAGACAATGCCTTGCATTGTCTGTCTATTAATGGAATGGAATCTGTCAGTCTACTAAGATTGCCTAGGAAGAGCCTGTTGATACTCTTTCTTCCTTGAGATTCATGGACCTTGGACAAGATGAAAGGTTATTTTAATAGAAGTCCTTATTTTGTGGAATCCCATCCCTGCAGAGATACATACAGTTTTTGTAAGCAAGTGTAAGATATTATTTTCAAAGTGTCCTCAGACTGAGGTAATAAGGGACATCTTTCTCACACTCTCTTATGTATTATTACAGAATACCAATTTTTAAATTTTTATTTTGCACTCCCTAGAGTCCTTCAGAATTGAATTTATCTAAAGATGCTGTGTAATGCATACACACAGGGGTTGCCACTCCATGGTCCGTGGCCCAGGGCTGGGCCACAGCCTGTTCGGAACTGGGTCACGGAAGTGGTGGGAGAGTGCATGCGCGAAGCTGCATTTGTGAAAACAGCAAACGTGCACACACAAAACCATCCCCTCTCCCCACCCCGACCCTGCTGTTGCCTCAACCAGTTCGCCCAGCTGGAAAGGTTGAGGACTTACAACCATTCATTTAGTGACCATTCAAAGTTATGGCACTGAAAAAAGTGACTTATGACCATTTGTCACACTTACAACTGTTGCACATCTGCATGGTCATGTGATCAAATTTTGGGCACTTGGCAACTGTCCCAAGGTCATGTGATCACCATTTGTAACCTTCCCAGTCAGCTTCCAATAAGCAAGGTCAATGGGAAAAGCCAGATTTATTTAACAATCACATGATTCACTTAACAACTGTCTTGATTAGCAATGGAAGTTTTGGTCTCTATTATGGTTGTAAGTTGAAGCCTACCTGTATTCATCCACATATGCATGCATTCATATATAAGGAAATCTTCTGCATGAAGTGTGTACATTACATCTGTTTTGTTTTTGTCATCTGCAAATCACTGCTGGAACACCATTAGCAGAAAAAGGTTTAGCTGCTCTGCAACCTCAGGAAATCAGCCATATTTTTTTTTCATTCTCCTTCTGCATTGGTTGGGATGTATAATCCAGCAAGTCTCTCCTGGGCTTTGTGTGTTTCTTTAATTTGGAGATACTGTCTGCCTGCCTGCCTGCCTGCTTGCTTCATTCATTTGATTTAAAAGCTGCCCAACTCCATTAGAATTTGGGTGGCTTTCTATGCTAAACAGTATCCTTCCTTGTCTCCTAGCTCATATTTCATACTCACTCTGCCTGTAGTAAGCTAAAGGTAAAGGTAAAGGTTCCCCTGCACATGCGTGCTAGTGATTTCCAACTCTAGGGGCCGGTGCTCATCTCTGTTTCAAAGCCGAAGAGCCAGCGCTTGTCCGAGGACGTCTCTGTGGTCATGTGGCCAGCATGACTAGACGCCAAAGTCGCATGGAATGCTGTTACCTTCCCACCATAGTGGTCCCTATTTTTCTACTTGCATTTTTACGTGCTTTCGAACTGCTAGGTTGGCAGAAGCTGGGACGAGTAACAGGCACTCACTCTGCTATGCGGCACTCGGGATTCGACCCACCAAACTGCCAACCTTCTGATCGACAAGCTCAGCGTCCTAACTCACTGAGCCACCGCGTCCCTTATCTGCCTGTAGTAGCATGCTCCTAAAGTTGTAGCAATTAAAAAAAAAGCCACAAGCCATGTTTAAGTGACAGATGTTACTGTACAGATATAATCCTGGCTCCTGTACTAACATGTTTTAGCATATATAAATTTGGATTCCCCAGTTCTAGAAATCCATACAATTTAAAATGCCCAAGTTTGAAAAACACTGTGTCATGATTCCGACAGATGAAACTCTTCAAAGAACTTTCAGGCATTGTTTACCTTAAAGAATCTTTATCTGAGTAGCATAGCATTGTCACTAACATGATCGAAGGTAAAAACTAAGTTCCCCTCCCCTGAGCACATAGTATCAAAGCACAATTCCCTCCTCCAGTTAACAGTCATAAATCACATTCCCCACTTAGTTTGAAACACAAGCTTCCCGTCCAGCTCCCCAGCCCACCAATTCTTTATCATCTCTTATTTCAATAACCTTGGTTCTCACACAAGTTTCAGTATTATTATGTCTAGCTAGACTCTCATGCACATTCCCCCCCAGCATCATCTAACTCTAAAAGCAAAAAGAAGAAAATGGTTGCATCTCCATCTGTTGTCAATGCAAAAACATCCAATGTTAGCAGCGTTGACACACTGCTCTCTACCTGCCATCTGCATTTCAGTGGTCTTTTGCCTCTTATGTGTCATTTTTCTGAACTCTTCCTAGGGTGGCATATGCCTTAGGATCACATCTAGGGGTTGCAATGGCTTTATTTCCCTTTGGAATTAATGTTGAAAAGAGATCACTTTTTATTTTACCATGATAGACATGCAGGAGATGGCAAAAGCCATAATTTGTTAAAAGACTTTGGGATGAAGATTGTTCTACTGCACTGGTTTTAGTACTCTCTGCTTTTCTTATTTTTATTACTGAATAAAACTTCTATTGCAGCTATCTGTTTTGTTGTTTTAGTGCTAATAAATGATATTTGAAATTAGGAACACAAGATTTTCTGTTTGTTATGATCTACCTTTGATTCCTTTCAAAGGTTGTTGCTTATTGAAAGTGTTTCTTTGCTCTTCAAATAGAAATGTGAAGGAACTATAATTAGAAATACTTGTCTCCTACTATGACATATATACAAATTGCTATTAAAATATGACACAGAGACAGAACAGTAAAAATGCATTATAAAGTAGATTCCAAAATTATAAAGAAACAATTACAATGTTACTATGGGAGGATTAGAGTTAAACAAAAATGGTTCCCCAATGTATGATACATCATACAATAAGGCAAATGTAGAAATGTAGAATAGGATTTTTATATAAAAACAATTGTTGTAAGGACTGTAGTGAAAAAAACACCACTTTAAATGCTTATAAGCATGGTGAATGCAATTATTAGTAAGAGTACAACATAAGCAAAATTGAAATTAGGTATTTTTCTAATTATGTTTTATTGTTTTTTCCTGTTTTTACTTTGTTTTTATTATATGATTATAATATGTACATTTATCTTTGGAATAGTGCTAAATAATAATGATATTAACATTTTGTTCAGAATTGTACAGATGTTTTTAGTATTCTGTAAAATAGGGTTCTTCAAACCTGGCCCTTTTATGACTTATGGACTTCAACTCCCAGAATTCCTCAGCTAGCGTTCCTGGCTGAGGAATTCTGGGAGTTGAAGTCCACAAGTCATAAAAGGGCCAGGTTTGAAGAACCCTGCTGTAAAACGATACAACACACTCAGTTCTATGCAATCAAATTAGCTAAATACTGAACTTTAGTTTTTGTGGCCATTGAAAATCTCTTGTTTATTTACTGATATTTTATATTTTATTTATTTATTTATTTTTCTTTTCTTCTTTTTGTAGTTATTTATGCTGTTTTTAAATGTTTAAATTTAAAACAAAAACAAAAGATATTCCCGGCACAATCTGCCTTGAATAAATTAGCAGCTCTACAGGTCATCAGGAAAAACACATGAGTTTCTTTAGAGATTTTAAGTCCATATTTAATAGCATCTTCCAATTCCACTTATTATGTGCAGAATTTTAGGACTTAGACTAGCCAAGTCCTAAAACTCTTGTATAATCATCTGAGCTAGACCAACATTATGCTGAAATAGACCATTATAATCCAACATAGTGCCATATATTCAAAAATTGCCATGGCCAGGATACATTTCCCCAAAGCTTAATGCAGAATCTGATATAAGAAGGGCTTTTTCAGGTTTGGCTCAACCCCTCCCCCCCGTACATGATACCCTTCCCAATTTCTCTTGGGGTGTTTTTTTTTCAATAAAATCCTATGATTTTTTTAAAAAACTTGTGATTTTGGTGCACAGTTGTGTTATTTGTGTTCCAGTGTAACTTTGTTATAATTCTTATTTCTGTGAATGGCTTTACAGTATTTCACAACTTTTTTTCTTCATTGAGATTGGCACTGGTGACAGATCATCTGCCAGGTATTTATTCTGTGGGAGTTTTGTAATTGTGAGAAACAGCTTAGCCTACTATTCACAATTGCACAATCACAAAGATGTTCATGCATTATCAGACTTAAAAATAACGACAATCTTAAAATATGTACATGAATTAACTTCTACCGTATTTGTAGCATTTTCGTTTTTGCTTCTTGCATGTTTTCCACTATATACAGTGATGCTTAAAACTTTATGAACTTTTGAATTTTCAATATTTCTGCATAACTATGACCTAAAATGTGATATGTTCTCCAACAAGTCCTAAACCTAGATTAAGAAAACCCAATTAAAAATGAGTCAAAACATTATATAGTACTCGTGTATTTGCATATTGCAGAAAATAGTTCAGAGAAAAATATTTGATAAGAAGCTATCCATGGAACTGTGATTTGGTGAGAAAAAGGAAACGTTTAAGCCTTCTTTTCACCATAACTTTATTTATTTTGTGCCTTCAAGTCAGTGTTGACTCTTGTAACAGTCTGAACTACTTTGAATATAAATGTTCTGAAGATATAATGATACCATAGCAATAGCTGTGTTACAAGATGCTTTTCCCAATCTCTCTGATTGCATGTTGAGATAGTGGTTGTAAAGGGAGGATAAAGCAGTGCAAGCAGATACCACACTAAATGCAGCTACAGGTGATTTGGTTTTTAAAAATTAAAAACAGATCAACTCTTCCCAAAGTAGCTAGTGGAGATGAATGAAGAATTTGGTTTATTTACTCATTGGATTTTTTTAAAAAAACAAGCACAACATTGTGAATCTTAGCGGTGTACAGAAATAAAAGCATTCACAACGCAACAACACAAAGTAGTAAAAACATGATCGTGAAATTAATTTAAACCAGCAGCATCCCAGTCAAGAATTAACCACTTATGGCTGTCTTAACTAATTGCTATAATTAAAAGCCCTCTGGAAAAGCTCTGTTTCGACCAGCTTTCAGAAGACTATCACTGTGGAGAGTCACTGTGGAACAAGAGTTCACCTGTTTTCCCTTATCTTCAGCAGAAGACTAGTTGGCAGAGCTATATAGTTTTTGCTTTATTTTTTCAAGTGACTGCTTTGAAGTGGGGTGGCTTCCTTGAGCCTAAAACTCTGGAACCAGAAGTAAGAAAAGAGACCACCCAGAAACTCCAAGTTTGCCAAGAAAAGATCAGAGCCAGAAAAAAAGATGACTTGGTTTTTGAAATAACCAAGTTGTCAGACAGGTCCAGAGCCAGAGTTAAATAGAGTCGTGGAACTGCCTGTTTTCATGGTTGAATGCCTTTAGCTGATTTTCCCTATTACACTCCAAGTTGTTATTTTGTTTTGCTTTTTGTTTTGTTTTTTGGTCTGCTTAAAATATAAAGGTAAAGGTAAAGTTTCCCCCGCACATGCGTGCTAGTCGTTTCCAACTCTAGGGGCCGGTGCTCATCTCCGTTTCAAAGCCGAAGAGCCAGCGCTTGTCCGAGGACGTCTCCGTGGTCATGTGGCCGGCATGACTAAATGCCAAAGGCGCACGGAACGCTGTTACCTTCCCACCGTAGTGGTCCCTATTTTTCTACTTGCATTTTTATGTGCTTTCGAACTGCTAGGTTGGCAGAAGCTGGGATGAGTAACAGGCGCTCACTCTGTTACGCGGCACTCGGGATTCAACCCACCAAACTGCCAACCTTCTGATCGACAAGCTCAGCGTCCTAACCCACTGAGCCAATATGGTTGATTATAAATCTGTCATGGCTCAACCCAACCTGGTGCCTAAGAAACCGTTTCATCTGCCTGATTAGAGAGGTTTCTCTGATCAGGATGAGAAGCCTAGAAACCATTATTCCAGTCTCCACATTCCAGTTATAGACCATCATTCACGATCCATTGCTTTTTAAAACTTCTTTCTGCATTTATTTCAGCACAGCCTCCCATGTTAATTTGACCTCCTATAAGATTGCTTTGAAAACAAAGCAAAAATGTTCTAATTCTCATTTTTGAAAATATAGAATTTAGAAGTTGATGGCAGCAAGAACCAAAATAAGTAGAATTGTCTAGTCAGTTATAAAGTGTTTTGTTCATTTTCTAATTTTGTTTCTATTTTTTCACTTTTTAGATTCAAGGTTTCAAGCATCTTTTGTTTGTTGAAACAAGGCTGGGATAAGAAAGGGATTAAGTTCTTAAATATCAATACATAGTTCAGTGTTATAATATCCAGTTTTATTTATGAGACAATTGCTGAACTGATAATTATGTTGTAACACAGGAGCTGGTATTTCGGTTCTGCCAACCCATAATCAGGCTACATCTAATACTGCTAACATTGTTTTAACAAAGAAAGCATCAATTTATTTGGGAGAGGTATTTACATAGCAAGCAATTATGAAGAGAAATTCAATGAAAATATAATCAAGAGGTGAATGAATGAAAACCAGCATGTATGCTGGTAGCAACTGCTGGTTGGTAATGCTGGACCATTGCTTCTTGACAGGATTATTGTCTTTCTAATCACTCTAATCCCCTCTGATAGGTCCATCTATAATCCATCCATTTCAAAGGAATATCCAGATGGCTCCTAGTGGGGGATGGAACAGAACAAGCTGGAGAGGCATGAGTTGAATCGGTTTATGGTCAGCCCCTTATGTTTCCCTTTTCCAGAGTTATTATATTTGAGGCTTCCACCATTCAGAAATTGAGACAATGAATTAAGCAAAGAGCAAAAAGCAAAAAGCACAGATGAATTTTGTTGGTTTTAGTTGCGAAGTTGTGTCCAATCCATCACAACCCCATGGACAACGTTCCTCCAGGCCTTCCTGTCCTCTACCATATTCTGGAGTCCATTTAAGCTCACGCCTACTGCTTCAGTGACTCCATCAAGCCACCTCATTCTCTGTCGTCCCTTTCTTCTATTGCCCTCAATCTTTCCCAGCATTAGGCTCTTCTCCAGTGAGTCCTTCCTTCTCATTAGGTGGCCAAAGTATTTGAGTTTCAACTTCTGGCCTTCTAAAGAGCAGTCAGGGTTAATCTCCTCTAGGACTGACCGGTTTGATTGCCTTGCAGTCCAAGGGACTCGCAGGAGTCTTCTCCAGCACCATAGTTCAAAGGCCTCAATTCTTTGGCGCTCAGCCTTTCTTATGGCACAGATGAATTTAGATAAACCTAAATTCCATGTACATATCAGATTTGTGAATCTTTTAGCTAGTTTCCTTGCCAGTATTCAGAAAGAATGGAACACTGAATTAAGTTGTCTTAATGATGGCCGCTCTGGAAAATGGTTCAAACTAACATTTGGAAGATATTTTCATGTGCCAAGTTCCAGATACCTTATTTAGCCTTATGGAATAGACAGACATATTATCACCATTTTAATAACTTTTTGCTAGCTGACATGCTGAAAGTATAGAGCTTATCTTTATGAAGTCTCATGTGGGTTCAGCTCCATTTCCATCTTTTCAATAAATACTTGAAACAACAGGGAAGCCATGAGGCAGGAGCTTCTACTTGACTTCTGGAGTTTAATGTAGATAATTTCTTCTTTATGCTAGTGGTTTTTTTGTGTACAATTCTAGGCATTGTAAGAAGTAAATTTTATACCGTATGTAGTAGACAAAATTGCTATCTTTGGAAACAGGTTCCGTTATTTCTTTGTTGTTTAGTACAAAATACCTGTCATAAGAGGTGATGGGCCCTAACTGATCTTAGAAATGAGTAAATACAAGTTCATCAGGAATTTACAGTATTGTAGACAAGGCTCAGTAGTTTAAAAAAAAATCCCAGAAGCAGCTGTCAAAAGCATAGAACCATTATAGAATTTTATGCCTTTACATTCATTCATTCATTTGTTTGTTTATTTATTTATTTATTTGCCACCCATCTTACCATGGGCTAACTCTGGGCAGCTTACAATCATAAATACTACACACACACACACACACACACACACACACACACAAATAAATTAATACCAACTGCTAAAATCCAGTTACAGATGGGGAGGGCAGGGGCAGGAAGGGGGTGAGGTGGGATCTATTGTTAGTTGATTAATCACCTTCACTATGATGTTCCCCCACTGGGGCACAAAGCCAACTGGCAGAGCCAGGTCTTTAGGCCCTTACAAAAGGTCAGGAGGGTGGGGTGTCCTCACATGGGGGGGGGGCAAGATGTTCCAGAGGCTAGGTGAATTTTGTCTAATCCTTCCCTGAATTTGTCTAATCCTCTCTTAAATCTATTTACAATGAGACAGATCACCACTTCAGATGTCAGCAAATTCCATAGTTTAACTTAAGAAAGGAAACTACATGCCTTGTGCAGTGCTAGTAGCCACATCTGAACTCTACACTATATCTTTGGAAGTAGAAGATTATCTAGTTTGCAAAGGAAGTTGTAAATATTAAATGTGGTTCATAATAATAAACATTAAATAAATACAGGAAGAAGACTTAGCAGAAGGAAGTTGGAGTATCAGATTTTCAACTGGTTTTAGCACAAGAGGTTCAGTAAACAAGGCTCTAGCATGGACTGGAAGCGAGGGGTGTGGAATTTTGAAGAAACAGTAATAGAAATGGTTACTTTTTAATACCAAATAAATGTTAATTTGTCTTGGAATTATTGTAGAATTTACATCTGAAGATTTCTATGGATAGTCCTTGACTTATGACCCTAATTGAGCTCAAAATTTCCCTTGCTAAGCAAGACAGTTGTTAAGTGAGTTTTGCCTCATTTTATGATCTTTCTTGCCACACTTGTTAAGTGAATCACTGTAGTTAAGTTAGTAACACATTTGTTAATTGAATCGGGTTTCCCTGTTGACTTTGCTTGTCAGAAGGTCTCAAAAAGTGATCACATGATCCTAGGACACTGCAGTCATCATAAATACAGGCCAGTTGCAAAACACCCAAATTTTGGTCATGTGCCAATGAGGATGTTTCAACACTCATCAATGTGAAAAACGGTGATAAGTCATTTTCTTCAGTGCCATTGTAATTTTGGTAATTAAATGAATGGTTGTAAGTTGAGAACTACTTGTAGTTTGAGGTGTTAGAATGCTGATAACTAGTTTTTCACAATGCTCTGTAACTAGTTTCCAAAGTATTCAAGTTTGATTATCTTGAATTAAATTAAATTAAATTAAATTAACTTGAATTAAATTTTACGTTGAATCTTATTTTGTTCTCTCTCTCTCTCTCTTTCCTCCAACCCTATAAATTGGAAGCTTAGATTATAACATAGATAGTAGAAACAGATTTATATCCTCCCAACTGCTTTTTGGGAGAATTATGACTAATTTATCTGCTTTTAGGAACATTCAGTCTTTCCAACTCAACTTCCTTTTAAAAGAAGCTTTTTGATTTCTTCCTTTTGCCTGTTTTGTTTAAACAGTAAATCTGCTACTTTTAATGCATTATATTAAGCAAAAAACATGATTTTTTTAAATAACCATTTGAGCATTGCCTTCTCCTAGGGATCAACTATTATTTTCTCATTACTTGAAAGAGTACTTTAATATTCTCAACATCTGGGAAGTTATTTTGTAACTGTAATCATGGATAATTTTCTTGTATCTGATATTAAAGAATAAAGATTCTAGAAAAGAGGGCATATGCTAATATACAGTGAAACTAAATACAATAAAATCTCAGATATATTTTTACATTGATGTACAAACAAAACCTGGAATATAAGCTATTGACAAATATACATATAAAAATTATTAATTTTCAGGACACATTATTTTACACTGGAGAATAAACTCTACTTCAACATGACTTCTTTAAATGATAGTCACTACATTATAAAAAAGAAACCATTAATAATTGTTAGTTTGGCTATTGTTAATAAGGTGTGTTGAAAGCTTTGCCAATCCTGATTTCTTCTCAGATATGCTGCAACTTATACTGATAAAAACAACTGGGTTATCTTTTGATAGCTAGATGCCTCACTGGAAAACTATACTTGTAGACATCTGAGAGTTTTGCCATTTCAATGAGAAGACAAACAGCCTAGATCACCTCTGTACTTAACAGAAGATCCCGTTTTATTCTATCTAAGGATTTCACCTGGTACAAGCATGGCCCTAAATCAACCACAAGTGTCTTATTATTTTGCCTAAATTTAGAGTCCTTAAATGTGAAAGTCAACAATTATTTTACAAAAATTCAGCATCTCAATCATTTTAATCTGAAGTTGTATATATTATAAAACTGCATCATCATATTGGACTGACTTGGATTCTTATGAATTTCCAAATCTAAAAATAATTATACTGTAGCTATGCAAAAAAAGTACAATTAATACATAATGTGAATAGAGATTTAGCAATGTATAAACAATTGCTCATTCATCTAATGTTACAGTGTCATTCTCTTTCATATGTGGCTGTCCCGTGACACCTCAATTTTTCTGCAAAGGTCAAGCAGGTGAAATAGCTATAAAGTGCTTTTTCAATTGGTAGCAGGATCAGTCTTAGAGGCACTTAATGGTTGCAAAAGGTATTTTTTCTTAGATGTGCTGTAATCTGTACTATACATGGAAAATATATATATTGCTTGGCCTCACATATTTCCATTTTATATGCCTATCTAATAATGAAAAAGAAATAGGAAGAAAATTTTGGGGTGGGGTTAGGAAAAATTAAGACATTTGTTTGCTTAAATAACATACAACAGACAAATCTTTAGGGATGAGTCAATGTGAATCCTCTATTTTAATTTAACTTAAGCCTTGAAACCTGAATACAAAGTATGAATTATCCACATACATTGTGAATGTTGAACCTTCCATCTAGGTTTCAAATATGGTTTTCTGCTCTTTCCTGATCAGCTTCTTCCTATAGTGTCCTGCAAAAGAAGACTAAAGCAAGTCTTCTTTTAATCATCTTCGCTCAAAGAGAGGTTAGATCGAAATCTGTTGTCCTTTCCCTGGATATAGTAATAGACCTAATTGAAAAGAAGGGAAAAAGACATACTTTGTGTTTTCTTTCAACAGCCTGATGTCAGGACTAGCAGCTCTGGATGCTAAAACTTCTAGTCGATTAGGCATCATTACAGTCACTTACTATCTGTGGACTACATTTGTGGCTGTAATTGTGGGAATCATTATGGTCTCTATTATCCATCCTGGTGGAGCAGCCCAGAAGGAAGTTACTGAAGAAGGTGTGAAGCCAATAATGAGTTCTGCAGATGCATTGCTGGATCTAATTCGGTAACAACCTTCTCACTGTTTTTATGAAGGGTCAGATTTTATATATTCAGTGATACTGTGGTGAATGATCACATTTTTAAAATATATGTTTTTAAATCCATGAATGCTAAAGGTCAATGATGAATTTATTGAAAAGAACCTGAAACTTAATTGGAGCTTCCGTCTAGTCCCTAAACTGAAAAATATTTTAGCACGTTTGAATGTATCCTTTCTTGCTTCAGGATCACCATTTTCCCTAATAGCTAAAAGTAAATAATGGAGGCCTAAGGAGAAGAATAAGTGCTTGGCCTGAATTCTGATGCAGAAGAAAATTACAAGTAGTACGTAATGTGTAATCTGGGCAACCAGATGGTCATAGCTGGTAGAAGGAGAAAAATATGGCATCCATTAATGAACAAATATCAAACCTGATAACAATGGAGTTATACCTGAACTTCTATAAAAATAACCGTCCTTCATCTTGTTGTCACATTTATGGTGGAGAAATTTATTATAGGACTAATGTGAAATTCCAACATGCTGTAAACATTAAGGTACCTGAGTACATCTTCTTTGAAATCCTTTAGTCTCCGTTCCTCAATGTCAGCTAATTCTGCAGAAGTCAAGCTCTTCTGCGTGTCCTACCACTTGTGTGTGTCTTTTCCTTTATCATCCTTTTGTTCTATTCCTAAACCCCTTTTCAGATTTGGAAATTCTTTAAGTCTCCAAAGTAATGCAAGTGGGTGACTTGAAGAAAGATATAAGATAGTACGGTGCTTGTTAAAACAGGGAGAAAGGCTCAAATATTTATTAAATAACTGAAGATATGAGGTTGAAAGCAGATTTATGGTATAAAAAGCAATTGAAAAGCTGTGCATGTTAATCTGTATAAGAGAAATGTTAAGAGGAAAGAAGGATAGCAGTTGTCCTCTTAGCGCCAAAGGCAAAGCTGGAAGCAGTAGACAGAAACTGAATTTTCCTAAACATCTTCCTAACAACAAAAACTGCTGAGCAGATTGTGTCATGAGGAATTAGGCTCTTCTTTGTCATGCTGAGTTACATATCCTGCATTGCACAAGGAATAGGACTAGATGATCTTTGAGAACCCTTCCATTTTTTAAAGATTAGGAAAAAAAATCTCTGAAATTCTCCATCATTTTTATGAAATTAAGAAAGTTTACAATTTGGAGTGGAAGGAGGAACAGGGAACAATGGCAAGAAAAATGTGTATATGTTTAAATAAAAATATAGAAATGATCTAACATATTAAAAATGCATTGTTCTAGTCATACTTTACTCTGTATGAATGCCCTGCTTCACTTATTGATTGTTGTAATTTGCTGCAGTCATAACTGTATGTCATTCCTACATGGATCTGTGGCTATGCTTCACTCTGAGTGAAAAATATGTGTGCCATGCTTTAAATTTGTCAATCAAAACCTGTCCTACCGCCTGCTGAAAAGCACATAAATCTTTTACATTAAAAATAAAAAAGAATATTGCTTGAGTCCATTGGAAACTGAAGTAGGCATCAAAACTAAACAAAAGGGTTTATTAAAAACAGAAATGATTAACAAATGTTGGTTTTCAATTTTTTCTATTATGATACCCTGGGGTATACATTTTGTACACCTACCCATGGAAGATTAATTCCTTTTCTCACTGCAAGTTATAATTCTTCATATTTGCGCATATATGAAGCACAAAGAGTATTTTTTTAAAAGAGGCATGGCTCACTATGTAAGCTGAGCTCGTCATCAGCTCTTATTTAGTATAAAGAAATCAATTTTATTTTCATCTCTAATCTAGCAATATTTTAAGTAATGGAATCACATTAAATCAAGTGCACATTAAGATGATTGCATTTGTGAATATTTCCCCCAAAATTCTTCCTGGTAGTTCAGATTATTTGTATATCTAATTCCACACACTGACTGGCCTCTAGTCTCAGATGGAGGCATTTCCCATTACCTGCTATCTGATCTTTTTAATTGAAGGAGCTAGAAATTGTAGCTGAGACTTTGTCCATGAAAAGTGTCTGCACTCAATTATAATCTTTTCACTAGTATTTGATTCTTCCTTCATATAAAATTATGTTAATGGAAAAATAAATAATGGAGGTTTATGTAAATCCTCAATTAGTTCTTCGTGTTCATTTATTTATGGCTTCTTTCTCTCTCATAGAGTGTGAGTAAAATATAAACTGAACATAAATGTATTTCTATCCTCAGAAGACACTTTGGATTCTCAATGTTGACTGTGATTGTTTGTCATGTTTGTTAGTTCAGTTTGCACAGAACCTGGAAATCAGACTTAAAGCTATTTATAGCAGGAAGCAAAGCTATGTGGAAATATACCTGAAGCTATTAGAATTAGTAAGCAGTGAGTGAGCCTTTTTTTTTAATGGCCCTGAGAAATTTGCATAGTATGTATGCAGCTGATGTGTTTGTTGATGATATGTCCTTGAATGTACCCTCCTTCCCATATTAATTAGTGGTAAAATGGTAATCAAACATAGATACCAGGCATGGACATACCCACATATCTTCACTGGCATCCAAATATAGTTATACATTGCAAAGGTAGTCCATGATCTCCCTGCCAATGTTTCAGAGAGGTTTAATGAAATTGTAGAATTTTTTTTTCATATCTTACAACTGGAAACAGAAACCCTAAGAACATTGGCATGCGGCCTTGTTACAAAGCATTGAATTGCATTTTGTGATCAGAATGGCAAACTGAGGATTTGAGAGGAAATGGTTGGGGCTTATCATAGACCTAAGACTTTTTGAAGGTGGGCGATGCTTCACAAATCCTACTGAGAGATCCTGAATGGATGGTTCCATTTGTCCCAATCTAAATACAGGGACTGCTGGCAAGCATGCTTTCCTTATCTTTTTCCAAAGTGGTGTGTTCCAACTCACATTCCAATTACTTGCTGCTCTTTAATTTGTTCTAGGCAACCTTTTGTAAATCTACTGGTTTCTGTATGGAACTGCCAGCCTCTTCCATCCTTTTTTGTTACTGTTTGATGCCCTCCAAGCCTCTTTAGGCAAGAAGAGGAACGTGCGTGCTATATGAGCCCTGATTTCTATATGCTTGGTAAGCTAGGCTTCAAACATTACACACACTCCTTCTGTATCTCCAATAACCATCAGTTCTTTGTTCCTATCTACATATTCAGCAATTAGAGCATGAACCATAGCTGGTCACAGAGAACAAATGAAGGGTGACTGTCTATGGAGATTCTTAATGATCCAGGTGATGATTGTCCCAAAGGTGCTTTTTCAAAAGGCAACTACTAGACTTTCTTTGTTTTTTTCCTTGAAGATGTTTCGCTTCTCATCCCAGAAGCTTCTTCAGTTCTGACTGAATGATGGAGAATGGAAGGAATTATATTTCTTGCAATCATCTGGTAGTTAGCACTCTCTCTGAGAGTTGTTGATGCCACTTGGAGGTTTATGTGTGCCCTAAGGGTCATCTGAATAGTGCAAATGAATGTGGAACCTTGTTGGAACTGTTGAAAGGACAGCGTTATAAACAGTGGACTGGTGGACTGATGAAACATTGGGCCATTTATTTATTTTATTTGTAGAATGTATTGCCCCGCCTCCCATCTTACCTAACGGTAACTCTATTTTAAAAAACAGAAACAAAAGAAATCCAGCTTGCTTTCCCCGACATGTTGGGAGGGTAAAGAATCACGAAAACTGGCCAGTTAGTGAGGAGCATTAACTACTCTTCAGATAGAACACCTGCCTAGCACTGTTATCAAAGCTGAAAATTAAATCTTAACAGACAATGTCTTAAATCAGCTTTATTCCCAGCCATTTCTGTTCAGGAGACAAGCAGCTTAAGGCCGTTGTGCAGAAAAGCTTGACAGCAAAGAAGAGGAAATACATCACCACCTCAGCAGATGGAAAAGAAAGAAAATCATAGCATCTCTTTGAAACATGATGGGACCTTGCTGGCAACAAAACATTCTTTCCAGCTGCAATAGACAAGTTAAGGCAGAACTAAGATCAGCAGTATTCAGTTAATAGCTTTGCAGAATTAAATATTGATATTGTCTTAGCAGCTTATTTGTTCCATATGGCTAAGAGAGAATACAAAAGAGATGAAGAAATATAAGGGCATCACTAACGAGGAGAGGGATGTTTAAGAGCAGCGTATCTTCCAGAAGAATTTGAATATACAGATGTGGATCTCTGCATTACCCAAACAGTCCTGTTTCAAAAAAAAAAAAGTACCATCACTGTAGCCTTGCAGAGCAATGTGTCCATTTGAAAATAATTATAAATAATCCTCTAAAATCTGATATTGAGAGAGTTAGAAAGACTTCAGCACTAAGGTGCTACCTCCAATACTAATGACAACTGCAGAAGCACAAATCTCATGTTCAATAGCGTAATTCAAAATGGGCATAAATTGTTTTTTGAAATCAGTATTTCAAAACCAGGTGTTTGCAGTTTTTCCAAGAATATGATGGAGCTAATAAAAATACCTGCTCAGTTTTATGTGCCAGCTGCTTTTTTTCCTCACAGTTATATTTCTGTAAAGTGGAGAAAGGGCTCCAGACTAACTGCATCTCCTCCACAACACAACTACTGTTACCATGCTCAGACTCATTTGTTTAGTGACGTATCAAGGTTGTCTGTCAGGGCCTGTACTGCTCTCCTAAGGACTGATGTGATCCTAAAACTGCTGTTCTAGTGAAATATTACCTTACCTTTCGATCATTTCAACAAAGTTAATCTTGAAGAATGATTTACCATGGAAAACAAGAGTCTATTTAAAGTATATTAGAGTAGTTCCAGTCACTTCTATTAAAAGGTTGTTGTTCACCCACTAAGTCGTGTCTGACTCTTTGTGATCCCATGGACCACAGCACGCCAGGCTCTCCTGTTCTCTCCTGTCTCCCAGATTTTGCCCAAATTCATGTTCATTATGTTGATGACACCATCTAACCATCCCATCTTCTGCCATCCTCTTCTCCTTTTGCCTTCAATCTTTCCCAACATCAGGGTCTTTCACAATGGGTTCTCTCTTCTCATTTGGTGACCAAAGTATTTGAGCTTCAGCTTCAGTATCTGTCCTTCCAAAAAACAGTCAGGGTTGATTTCTTTTAGTATCTATTAAAAGGAACAGTCCTAATTCCTGCAAGAGAAAGAATAATGAAGAATAACATGCAAGTATGTTTAAAACTCTTTTTTTTAACATTAGATTACTAATGACCATCTGACAGATGTTTCTTCTTCCATATAATCCTTATTGCATGTCAGTGCAGCTAGTTACAACTGCAGAAGTGAGGCACAAGTTCAAAGGTTGCTAAGACACACATACCTAGTTCCTCTTCAATATGAATGCAACTTCCCCCGACAGTTGCTCCAGATTAATTGTCCATCATAAACTGCTAATCTATCATTTAATCAGCAAAGTAATCCTTTGCATGTCTGTACCACCTTTCATCCAAATCACATCACAAACAGAATTAATTAATGAAATTCCTAATGTACATGGATACAATCTATGTTACAGAGATGATTACATGGAGGAATCAGGATCCCCTGGAACTTAAAAAGGCAATTGAAAGGGAATGATTCTAAATCTCTTGGGGCAATTGAAGATACGTGTCCCAAGCGTGCTTTTTTTAAAGGCAATAATATGGAGAAAACTAAAAATCTTTCATTAAAAATGAAACATTTATTGCAATATAATCACATTCCCATCACTCAAATTACAATCTTTTTTGGGGGTAAAATATCTTTTTCATCAGACGCTGATTCAGAATTTAATTTTTAGTTGAAAGTGTCAGAAAAATGAATGCCAGATTAATGGGCGATGTGAATTGTTTGGATTTATTTGATGTCTTTTTACCCACCAATAAACCTGTATAGATCATGCCAGATTGGAACAAATTAAGGAAATCTGCTAGCACATACAATACTAGCCTGTAATGACAAGCCTGGAGTGAATTTCCAAACAGCTACAGGTGCATAGTTGTGAGATAACCTTAGAGATTACTGTTGTGGCATACAAGTATTAGATTAGATGGTTTTCAAGTTTTTCCCAGCTCTCAACTTTATGCCAGGATGTTGCATGATGTTTACTATAAATGTTTATAAATATTAATTTTAAAAACTTTCAATTAACAGAATATCACATTGTTCCAATTTCCCCCCAAGTTCTACAACAGGAAAAATGGGAAAATCACTTACCCAATGAAGAATCTGAAGCTATTTTTTTAAGCCAGATAACATGTTTTATATTATAAATTATTGCATATTTCTAGTTTACAAACCTTTGTGTTTAAAATTCTATCTATTTCCTTGACCAGTTTTCTTTGTCTTTTCAGGAACATGTTTCCTGCAAACCTTGTGGAAGCCACTTTTAAACAGGTAGGAATCTGGCTTTCTCTAACTTTCAGCCCTAAAAAATATTTCTTTCCAATTCATAAGAAAAAGATAGATAAGCCATATACAATTCATCAGATAAGCCACAATAACCTCCAAAATCACCAATACAGTACATGTATTATTTAATTTAATAAAGGTGTTAAGATTTGGGGATAGGGAACTCTTCCTAATAGCCACAAATATTAAAAATTCTCAGTTATGTTGGGAAGAGTTAGCAGTGAAAGGAAACCAGGCTGCCAAAGAACATAATGGCTGGACACCATCAAAGCAGACCCCAGCCAGAGCATAGCAAAACTCAGAGAAGCAGTGCAAGATTGGAAGATGTGGAGAGACCTGGCCAACAGAATCGCCAAGAGTTGGATATGACTAATGGATGTCGTCATCATCCTCATCCTCATCATTACCATCCTCCTCCTCCTCCTCCTCCTCCTCCTCCTCCTCATCATCATCATCATCATCATAAATTCATTATTACTCTTAACAGCAAATGTTACCTACTCATGAGATCTAGCAGAAGGGGGAAATACCTCCAGTAGAATTCTCAACTATTCAAAGTCCCATAAGTGAAATATGGTCTTGATTTTTTTTTTAAAAAAAATGCAGATTAGGTAGCTTGGAGCTTTCCAAATATTAAGAACAACAACTTGTATAGTCATGATGAGAATGAAAATGTAAAAATGTGGGGAATGCCAAGTTGTTTATATATTAGGCATAAACTTTGCATGCAGAACGTATAGTTGTAGTATATCAGTTGCAGTATATCCAGTTGCTGCCAGGAAGATCTCATCTACAACCCTTAAAAGCTATTCCTGAGCAGTGTATAAAGCAGACTTTCTCCAACCTGGTGTTCCTCAAAGAGAGGATGCAGTTTAAGGTATCTGGAAGAATTTAGTTGGAGAAAAATGGTGGTAATTAGTGTTGCTCCAACTTTCTCTCCTCTAGATATATTATCAATGCAGACCCCAATGCATTGCCAGTTCTTAGTCCCATATAATGTTAATAATAATGATAGGAACATAAGAGTTTACTTGTTATGAGCCAAACTCTTATGTTCCTATCACTATTATTAACATTATATGGGTCTAAGATCTGGCAGCAAATAAATTTGCGTAACTTTTAAAAGTAGTTCAGAAGCCATACATAGCAGCCTAACCCTATCCATATCCCTAACCCTAACCCTAACCCCACCTTATCTATTAATAAATTGATTCACCAATCAATGAATCATCTATTTACTCTTCCATATTGATATAAAAGTACCCTCTGAATTGTTTGTTCTGTTGTAGAAAACAAATTGATAGCCAGAGCTCACAAATCCCCCCTTGGAAAAAGTCAGTATTTTCTTAATCTTTGCAATAATAAATGGCAAAGATTTCCAGGCCAAAATATATGTATGCTTCCAGATGGAGGACATGTTAAAGCCATTAATACATAAATTCCATTTCCTCCAGCTTCTCTGAAAAAAGACATGACAGAAAAATGATAAGAAAAGTGAGGTGAGTTTCTACATAAAACATTGCCCTGAAGTACAAATTGGAGATGGAATTCTAACTTTGTTCCCATAAACAGAGCACAATGAAGTTTTCTGCCTATTCTGTCTCTCTTTAGACTTCATTTAGATCCATGAAATGTTACTGGATAAGATGTGAGGAGCTACTGTATTATTATTGTGTTTTATTTATTTACCGACTTTGAAATTTGGGTATTTAAAAATATCTTTGACATGCTAACTTTATAAAAATGTTTTGAATTTTGTTGGATATAGATGTTTTTCTACAATTGGATATATATGTTTTTCTACAATTGCATGGGTTGGAATGTTGTTTTACAATTGTATTGTTTGCTTCATTCAAGATTTGAAAATATTAAAATAATTTTAAATTTCAAATGTTAGAGCAATGTTTCACAGCCTCAGGGACTTTAAGATGTGTGGACTTCAACTCCCAGAATTCCCCTGCTGTCTGGAGAATTCTGGGAGTTGAAGTCCACATATTTTAAAGTTGCCAAGAATGAGAAATACCGCAATAGACTATCCTTCTGCACATAACCCAGATGATCTATGCTCTTTCAGTATCGAACCAAAAGCATTCCAATTGTCAAAGTGAGCAAAGCACCATCTGAAAGTATTACTCGCCGAATTATAATCTATGGTGTGCAAGATGAAAATGGATCCAACATCCAGAATTTTGCTTTGGATATTACACCACCACCAGAAGTGATTTATAAGTCAGAGCCAGGCACTAGTGAAGGCATGAATGTGTTGGGAATTGTAATATTCTCTGCTACCATGGGTAAGTTTTAATAGCATGTCAAAAAAAGTTATTACATGAAATGGACTAATCATGTGCTATCTAATGCCTTGCAGGCAAGTTGAGCACCGACTTTATATATTATTTCAGTTATTTATGCTTATTGTATTTCATGAATTGAAGTCAAGGACATTTAGAAGATGCCCCACTTAAGCAGAATACTAGAGAGAAATTAATTGCTTTTTATAGAATTCCTAATGTTTTAGCTTGGAAAGCATATTTCACAGTTCTGAATATAATTTAAGGACTGTGGCTATATTTTTAGTTGTATTAAAAATGTTAATACTATATGGCCCCATTTTTTTTCTTCCTTTTTCCTAAGCTGAAATTTTTGTTTTCTTAAACTGTGTTTTTGCTTCTTTTACTTCTGTCTGTAATTCCTAGAGTTATTCTGAGAAACATAAATGAAAAGGAGCAAAGCATGTTTGTGGCTGGGGTATTATTTTCAACAGCATCTATGATTAGGTCATGTATAGTTAACACAATTAATGAAAGTGTGCACTACTAAACAAAAATTATGGCTATTTGCCTTCATTTGCTGATATATCTTCATCTAAGAATACAGGTAGTCCTTGACTTACGACTAATTGCTTAGTGACTATTTGAAGTTATAGCTAACTCAAACAAGGCAATTTACAATTTGGATTTGAAGTTCCCACGGTTGGCCCCTCTGGGGTCATGTGACTGAACTTAGGGCACTCCGCAATATGAATGTATTTATGGCCATGTGCAGGTTGTGACTGTCTTTGATGACAATTTTGCCAAAAACTGTCATTCCTGATTTTCAACAAAATCACACCTGTAGTGAACCATTGGCTTACTTAACAACCGTCACATTTGGTTTATGACTGCTTAACAATTGCTGCAAAAAAGATCATAAAATTGGGTCAGTGATCTGACTGTGACGATGCACAACTGTAATGACTGCATACAACAAGCCATTTGGTTCTTCAGGTTTTAGCCTTATTGTTTGGAGGTACCTATGAAGAACAGTGTTCCGCGTGCCTTTGGCGTCTAGTCATGCCGGCCACATGACCACGGAGACATCCTCAGACAAGCGCTGGCTCTTCGGCTTTGAAACGGAGATGAGCACCGGCCCCTAGAGTCGGAAACGACTAGCATGCATGTGCGGGAGAACCTTTACCTTTACCTTATAAATAAACATTTATTTAAATTGCAAAGTGTGGCAGGTTAGATAACACTCCTAACAGACATGAAAAAAATGGGGGACATTGTCTTGGAGTTGCCCCATTCAGTGAGTGGGTTCTGCAGAAGGGCAACAACTATGACAAAAGAAATATATAGTCTTGATAGGGGATTGCAAGGAGGAAGGGAGAGTCAGTTTGGTATAGTGGTAAGACATCATTCTAGAAATTGGGAGAGTGTGAGTTCTAGTTCTGCCTTATCTACAAAGCTGCCTGGGTGTCCATGGGCCAGTCACTTTCTCTCGCCTACTTCTTAAAAGGCTGCTGAGAAAACTTCAGGTGCCAGGAGTCAAATTGGCTTGGAGGCATGCACATTAAAAGAAAGATAGCATGTAGTCAGTAAATTAATCATGACTTTCTTTCCTTAGAACTTGTTTGTCAGGGACTACTTCCATTTAATCCCACTCCACTCATTCTAAATTTTAGAGGTTTTTTTTTTAATTTTAGAGTTCAAATTAAAGGGGAGGACAGATCTCCTTGCCTTTTCTATGACCGGACTGGGGGCAAAGGGAACAGCTGTGGACTTTAATTAGGCACTTCTGTAATGTAACCACTGTGAGTCTAATTTTTTTGCCAGTTTTTGAATATTGACATGAAACTCTGAAACATCTTTTCCAGTCTGCTTTAAACAGAATTACATTGAATGACTCTGGGAGAATCAGTCCAGCAGTTTTTAAAATGACCTCTAGAGAGCAGCCAAATGTTTGGATTATGTTAGCACTATTTATAACCAGTTTGGATTGTTTTTAGTTTGAAAGACAGGGATTTTATTCAAAATCAAGACTTAGCTAGAATGATCAAATGGGATTGAGCCACTTCTTCTAAACAGGGACATCTCAAGGTATTTAATTATACATTAGAATATTTTGAGTAATCATGTAGCAGTTCTATCTGCAGAGATGTCACTTTAGCCTTTTCAGCTGAAGATGTGTTCAGATTCCAAGCAGCTGCTCCATTTCTATGACGTGAATCGACAGACTCAATCAAATCTGTGCCTTTTAGCACTCCCAGCAAGATGCCTGAAGACTGGACAAAGACTTTCAAGGGATATTTAAAGTAAATAAACAGGCTTAGCAGAGCTTTTGTAGTTTGTCCTCATTTAGTAACCACAACTGGGACCAATGACTCGGTTATTAAGCGAAGCATTCCCTAAGTGAAACACAATGTGCTTATGATTTTAGTTCGATTTCTTTTGTTTTACAGACCTGCAAAGGTTGTAAATGCAAGGATTGTTGGTAAACTTACTTTTTCATCACTGTCGCAACTGTTAACGGTCGCTAAATGAGGCAGTCACTAAATGACAACTGCCTGTATTTAATGAACAAAGTGGTTCAGGGTTCTTTTACATCTGTAATTTTTAAGAAGTCTAGCATTGTAGCACCACTCCATACTGTTGAAAGAACCTGTCTTCCTTTTATATGTGGTAGCTATGAGGTGTTTCCCCCCTCCCCTTTCCCTCTAAACTTCTATTCCCCAAGAAAACATTCTTGACAAGATGGGAGTCAAAATGTCCTGTCAGTGAAATTTTACTTATGAAGGTTTCAGTGTTTTATAGTTATTTTATAGTCCAGCAAAATGTATGTAAGAACCTTGTAGGCTCATCTTAGTCCAACATTTTGTTCCTTATGGTGGCCAACAAGGTTACTCTGGAATTCTGGCAAGACATAGCCTGTAATGTATTGGCCTTTTGTATATGTTGCACTGCTTCCTAATTGCTTACATTCAATTGCTAAGTGCTAGTTCACGTGTATGGTTGTAACAGTTGTCTCCAGCCGGCTAAGTAGGTCTTTGGGTGGGAAACCTATGCTTCAAACCTATTGGTCGCCGCCTATCGGCCAACCGTATAAATAGCTGCACAGCAGCTCCCTTGTTGCTTCTGTTTGTTCTGACCTTCAATAAAGCATGTTACTGTTTTGAACCTTCTGTCTCGTTCAATGCCTGCAAAGAACCAGCTACACAACACTGGCAATGAGGATGGGATGTGCTGCTTCTTCGTGAGAGCCTGAAGTCACTAGGGGGTGAGACCAGCACAGAGCCTGGTAGGGAACAATGTTCCCCCCTCCTCAGTCTGCCTAGCAAGCCACGCTGGGGACCACCCCACCCTGAGGATCGGTCCCAGGGCCTATGCAAAGAAGCCAGCAGCATGAAGCAATGTGAGACATGAGCTGCAAAGACTTCCCACCACGGTGAAGGTCAGAAGCACGAAGAATTTGACGTGACACACCCTGAGAGATGGTCATCCTACATTTCCCGCGTAGAGAACTACCTACGTGCAAATCAAGTCAGCAAAGACAGGCTGAAGGCCACAACCCTCCTCTGCGTGTGTGGCCCAGCCACCTTTGATATCACAGAGAACCTGGTTGCCCCGGCACCGTTGGAAACCGTCACATATGCAGACCTAAAGAAGAAGCTGTGCAACCATTTTGAACCAAAGCTTTCAGTGATAGCGTGGAGGCACGCCTTCGAACAAAGCAAAAAACAACCCGGTGAGTCAGCAACAGAATTCATCACAGCGCTTCATCAAGCTTCACTACTCTGCAATTTCTCCGACCTAGAGGAGCGACTAAGAGACCGCTTAGTCTGTGGACTCAGGAACAGAGAGCTCCAACAAAAACTCTTTGCGAAGGAGACTCTCTCACTTCAACAGGCCTTAAAGGAGGTCATGGTGGACGAAGCTCCACTGTGTCCATCATCTCCGTCAGAACTTTTTGGCACGTTTGCAGCCGTAGTAACAGATGGGTCAAGCTCTGACCATCTAATTTCCTACTTACCAACTTCCAGAATTCCAGAGTGGCGGTCAAGGACGAGGCCCGCTAGATTTTATTGTGGTAGATGGCCAACGAATGAGCTTCATAGGGCTTGACTGGTTTGATGCATTGGGCATCCAGGTCACTGGCATTCACCAGACTCAAACATCAGATTTGTCTTCCATCTGCAAGGAATTTGCAGATGTTTTCAGCCCACGTTTGGGAGAGTACAAGGGCCCTCTGATAGCTGTTATACTTAATCCACAGGTTGTGCCAATTCAGGTTAAGCCCTGCCATGTGCCATTTGTGTTAAAACATAAGATTGATGCAGAGCTGGACAACCTTGTTAGTCAGGGGGTTTTACAGCCCATAGACAGTGGGGTGTGGGAGACCCCCCATTGTAACACCACTCAAGGCCAACGGAGAGGTATGAATATGTGCTGACTACAAGTGTACCATTAACCAGGCACTACAGCAGCATCCATATTCCATCCCAGTCGTCAGCCATATATTGGCGTTGTTGCAAGGAGGCCATGTGTTTGCTAAATTAGATTTAGTACAGGCCTACCAACAGCTGCCGGTGGACGAGGCCATGGCAGCAGCACAAATGATTGTTATGCACAGGGGGGCCTTCAAGGTAAAGCACCTTCAATTCGGGGTAAGTGTAGCCCCAGGGATTTTTCAAAGGATCATGGAGCACATGCTCAAGGGCATTCTGGGGGTCTGCCCCTACTTCAATGATGTACTCATCGCCAGGGAGTCCACAGAAGTTCTGGCTGAGCAGATTAGAGCCGTCTTTCAGCAGTTCCACGCCGCGGGACTTAGATTAAGGAGAGACAAATGTAAGATTGGGCTTCCGTCCACAGAATTCCTTGGGTTTAGAATTGATGCCGAGGGCATCCATCTGGCAGAGTCAAAGCTGAAAGCGATTCAGCTGGCACCAAGCCCTAGGTCCAAGGGAGAGCTTCAAGCCTTCTTGGCCTCCTGAATTTTTATCATTCATTCCTCCCCAACAAGGCCACAGTGGCAGAGCCGCTACACTGGTTGTTAGACAAAAAGTCCCCATGGTATTGGACCAAGCTCCACGAAAGGAGTTTTGAGGCAGTCAAGGCGTTGTCCTCAAACTCGGTGCTCACGCACTTTAACGAAAAGCTGCCAGTTTGCATAATGTGTGATGTGTCCCCATATGGGGTTGGAGCTGTGCTGAGTCACTTGTCGTTGGATGGGAGACAGTCACCCATTGCCTATTACTCGAGGACCTTGTCTTCAGTAGAGCGCAATTACGTGGAAATTGACAAAGAGGCCTTGGCCATCGTGGTTGGGCTTAAGAAGTTCAATGACTATGTATATGGGAGGCAGTTCACAGTCTTTACTGACTACAAGCCCTTGCTAGGCTTGTTCACAATGGACAAGCAGACACCTCAAATTCTGTCGCTACGAATGTTGAGGTGGTCTATCTTCCTTTTGGCCTACAACTACAGGCTGGTTCACAAACCCAGCAATGAAATGGGCCACACAAACAACCTTAGTAGATTGCCCTTGCCACACGTGGAGCCTGATCCAGCTCCAGCTGCACACATTTTAGCAATTCAAGACTTGCCAGAGTTTCCCCTGCATGCAGGAGATGTCGCTGCAGAAACAGCAGCGAGTATTGGCTTGGATTCATAGAGGATGGCTTAAAAATAGCGGGGGGTGTGTGTGAGTTCCAGAGTTTTTTAGTCAGAAAAATGAGCTTTCGGCTCACAAGGGGTGCATCCTTTGGGGTAGCAGGGTCATAGTCCCCAGTTCACTAAGGCCCAGAGTTCTCCAGTCTCTGCATGAGGGCCATCGGGGCATCGTCTGGATGAAGGCACTGGCAAGGAGCTACCTCTGGTGGCCATGGCTAGATAAAGCTATCAAGACCCAAGTACATGGGTGTTACACATGTCAACGGTCCAGACCAGAGATGCTACAGACCCCTGTCCACCAATGGGAGGAAACGCACACACCTTGGTCAAGAATCCACATAGATTTTGCCAGGCCCTTTCAGGGACAATTGTTTTTAATAGTGGTCAATAGCCACTCTAAATGGTTGGAGGTCGTTCCAATGCCCAATATGATTACTGCAAGGACCATCCAGGTGTTGCAGTCACTGTTTGCAATGCATGGGTTTCCGGATGTCTTAGTCTCCGACAATGGAGCCCAGTTCACCGCATTAGAGTTCCAGGCCTTCCTCAGGGCCAATCTTATTAGGCACGCCACATCGGCTCCTTTTCACCTGTTGTCAAATGGGCAAGCAGAATGGATGGTTTGCACAACCAAAGAGTCCCTTAAATGCATTACTACAGGGAACTGGCACCACAGGCTGGCCAACTTCTTGTTATGCCAGCATATAATGCCTTGTACAGCTGCAGGCAAGAGCCCCGCAGAGCTGCAATGGGGCAAGAGACTAATAACAAAATTGGACAGACTGCACCCCGATAGAGTGGCCTCTGACACGGCATGTCCAAAGGCACCTAGGCATTTACAGGTGGGAGACCAGGTTTGGACTCAGAACTACGGGCAAGGGCAGTTGTGGGTATCAGTGAAAGTTGTTAAAGTGTACTGCTTGCTAATTGCTTGCATTCAATTGCTATGTGCTAGTTCATGTGTATGCTTATAACAGTTGCTAGCCGGCCCAGACTGGTTGTCTCCAGCTGGCTAAGTAGGTCTTTGGGCTGGAAACCTATGCTTCAAACCTATTGGTCACCGCCTATCGGCCAACCGTATAAATAGCTGCACAGCAGCTCCCTTGTTGCTTCTGTTTGTTCTGACCTTTAATAAAGCACATTGCTGTTTTGAACCTTCTGTCTCACTCAATGCCTGCAAAGAACCGGCTACACAACATAGCCCTCTTGCATATTGTTCCCCTGAAATGGTACTTGAAAGAAAACTGCTTGTACAATACAAAACTGGAGCTTGTATTGTTTAGAATATGTAATTATTAGCATACCTTACTGAGAAATGTGACTCATTACCAGCTATTCAACTCATCTGGTAATTCAAATTTCAGATAAATTTCCAGATTGCAATGAAGATCTTTTCTCAAGGCTAAGCCAAAGTGCTCTCCTTTCACTCTTGAGCAAGTAGCAAATAAACTAGAATTTCCATTGCCTGTCTCTTATTTGCTCCATGTCTCTGTTCTCAGTCACTGTTGCTCACCTAATTTCTTTCCCTAATAACAAATATTAATTCATTTTATACTCAAGGCTGCTCTTAAATGGTATCAGAATAGGAGTAATATTACTTCAACACAAATATAGCCAAGATTGATTTTAAGCCTGTCTCATTCATGGGCAAGAGGTGAGATAAATAGAAGGTGATGTGAACAGAGCAGAAAAAAACTTGCTAGGGCATGTTTTTATCATGGTTATGTGCAAGTGAGGAAAGACTCAAAGTATATTATATAAGTTTAGATGAAAATAAACAAGAAGAAACTAAGACATTTATGTATGTATTTGTAGGTATAATGCTGGGCAGAATGGGTACCAGTGCAGTTCCCTTGGTCAGTTTTTGCCAGTGTTTAAACGAATCAGTCATGAAGATAGTGGCTGTGACTGTATGGTAAGTAAATGTCAGGAGAAATAAATATTAACAAGTAAAAGTATGTAATCAGCAGTGAAATCAGCTTACATAAACTGGGTTGATGAGTAATCTAAATAACATGCATGCGTTCTCCTTTTAAAAATACATTTGTAAACATTGGCTTGCAGGATGTTTTCAGGCAGAAATTAAATTCCACATGAATATTGTCTGGATATTTCTTGTACCCCACTGCATGAGATTGCAATAGGCTGCGGTTCTATCTACACTAAGAGGAACACTCTCTCCATCCAAGAAAGAAATATAAATTAGGGTTCCTTAGCGTAGTCTTTTAAAACCATTTCTTCCTAACCAATCTTGAGCCTTGGTGGAGCAGTGGGCTAATGCCTCCTTAAGTAACACCAGCTGCCTGCAATTAGTGCAGGTTCGCATCCCACCAGGCTCAAGGTTGACTCAGCCTTCCATCCTTCTGAGGTAGGTAAAATGAGGACCCAGATTGTTGGGGGCAATAAGCTGACTTTGTAATAATGCCGCTTGGGGGGGGGGGACGAAAGCCCTAATAAGCAGGCATATACATAGAATGAAGGCTACTGCTAAGCTTGTAAGCCGCCCTGAGTCTTCGGAGAAGGGCGGGATATAAATGGAATTAAAATTAAATTAAATTAAATTAAAATCTACAAGGGGTGAGTTCCTACCACAAGGACACACAGTATACACCTATAGCACTTCTGTCAAAAGGGAGATTCACCTGCATGGCTGAAGAGGCCAAATTGTGTTGCAAAAGTATTTTGCAGAATAATACCCGTTTTTTTCTTGCAGTAATATCTGTGGTACTTCAAGGATGCATTTATTTATTGCATTTCTATTTTTTATTCCATTTGAGAGCCAGGGTAATGTACATGCATTTCTCTATATTTTTATCCTTATAATAACAACTCTGTAGGGAAGATTGGGGTGAGGGAATAGAGCTGGGTAAAGTCATTCAGCAAGCACTTTGGTCAGATGGAGATTTGAGCCTAGGTTTCTGTAATCCAGCTGCAATTCTTTCACCAAAATGTATTGCACTTTGCCATGTTTCCATTCGTGTTTTTTTTTGCTATCTATTTTTTTATGGATGTAATCTTTGCATAGAATATCTCTTTATTCTTTCTTAGGTATTTTCCATTTGGAATAGTATTTCTTATTGCTGGTAAGATTTTGGAAATGGATGATCCCTCAGCCATTGGGAAGAAACTAGGGTTTTATGCTGTTACTGTACTGTGTGGACTAGTTGTTCATGGACTTGTTATTCTGCCAATGATGTATTACTTCATCACCAAGAAGAACCCCGTTGTCTTTATCAGAGGCATTCTTCAAGCACTGCTTATTGCCCTGGCCACATCATCCAGGTACATGATGCAATGATTAAAGTCGTGGAGCAATGCTCTCTTAATTAATAAGAAAACAAAGATGTTTCTCTCAAGTCATGTTTCAATTCTAGGGATATCATGGTCACACTCATGCAATTTTCTTGTAATTTGCCACTGCATTGTTACAATGGGTTGTTTCAATTCCTGGTCTAGCCAATTTGTTGGGGGCTACAATTTGTTGGGGGCTACTGATCCTGGCCCAACATTACTTGTTCATAATTAGCAAAGATCAGTTAGGTGCTGCCTGTTGTTGGTGAAAATTTTAAAAAATCCATTATCATAGCAAACTTGGAATACTTTTTTTTCTGGATCTAATCCTTCCAATTTGTGTCCCTTAGACAAGTGGTCCCCAACCTTTCCAGCTTGGCGGACCAGTGGGGTGTGGGGGAGAGGGGATGGTTCTGTGTGAGCGGCAGTTGCGCATACGTGCACACGTGCAACTCCATTTGTGCAAGCGGTGGGCATGCGCACTCACCATTCATGCAAATGGAGCTGCCTATCCATGTGCCATTCATGCAAGTGGAGCTGCACGCGTGCTTGCCTGCTGCTTGCATGACCCTGGAACCAGGCCGCACCCTGGGGGTTGGGGACACCTGCCTTAGACCTAATCCCAAAGCTCCTAAATTCTAACATTTCCACCCTATGATTCTAAATTCTATTTATACTGTATTATTATATGGTAAAATGTGAGATAAGATATAGCCTGTAATAAAGAATCCAGTTAGCCCAGAAAAATTTTGGAGACAGATGAGTCACTGCAAAATTACTGCAGGAAAGGTAGAAAAATGCTACCAAATACTACATACCCCCAATACTCAGCAATACTCCAAAATCCCATAATTTGCTGTTTGACATTGATCTGCAGGTTAAATACTTTCCAGATAAAATTATTTTGTATCTATTCTTATTTTGGTTTTACACTGCATGAATCAAGCTTATTTTTCAGACTTAGAATTATAGTTGATGCCACCAAGAGACATAATTATTCTGATAGGATCTTCCACTATATAAGTGCTTAATCCTATCACATAGTATTTCAAAAGGACTGACTCAACAAGTCCATTATCTAGTTCCATTTCACTGTGGGTTGCAAATCAATTTAGATGCCTTGATGATATTTTGAGAAAATTGCATTTCGAGAAAGTTGGAGAAAGCCCATCTTTTTGGCACTCTTAAAGCATTAGTATACAAATCCTGATGAGCCAAGGATACCATCATCTACTGAACACAAGGTCAGATCTTGTATTGACATCAAGTGAGGGGCCACTTATATTTTGAAAAATGGCTGAGGACTAGAAACCAAAATGAAATCTTTCTTATATGCACATTTATAATTATTCCCATTCCCTCGTATTTTATTTGATACGGCGGCGGTGGGGTGGGGGTAAGATTCAAAACATGTTATATACTTATATAAATATAATTTTCAGGTATCGGAATAAAGCAATAGAACAAAGCAAAGAGATAGGATCAATGATGGGAAGATAATTCATTAGTGACAAGAAACTCTGGAAAATATAATTAGACATTTCCAACATTCTGATGGGTCATAGCTTGTGAACCTCTTTTCCATACATAATATAATTCATTTGCAATAGTGGCGAATATCTGTGGTTTGGGTGTAGGATGAGGGCGAAGGTTCGGTGTCCGAGCTTCCAAACATTTCATTACCAAGCTAGGTAACAGCTTCAGCTGAGTTTAGTGGCGATATAGCCACCAGCTACGGTATATATTGTGGCTTTACCCTCACCTGAAGCCCTTATGAGCAGAGAACCACTGACACAAACATCCCCTAAACTCCACTGAAGATGTTACCTAGCCTGGTAACAAAACGTTTGGAAACCAACCCACAAGCTCGGGGAACGAACCTTTGCCCTCATAATATAATTCCTCTTTTTTCCATAGCTTTATTATTATCAGCTAAGATACTGAATGAACCAGGACATTTATGTATTAGTTTTTGCCCAATAACACATCAGGCACATCAGCGCAAATAACTTAATTTTGCCTTAAATTTGCTTGGGTAAGCAATTTTCTAAACTACATTATTCTGCTAACTTCAGTCTAAACCAGGGGTCTCCAACCTTGGCAACTTTGAGACTTGTGGACTTCAATTCCCAGAACTCCTCAGCCAGCCAAGCTGAGGGTTAGGGTTAGGGAGTTGAAGTCCAGAAGTCTTAAAGTTGCCAAGGTTGAGGACCTCTGGTCTAAACTGTCCCCCCTTTTCCCCCCTTTCCCCCCCTTTTTTCTTTTTGCAGTTCAGCCACTTTGCCTATAACTTTCAAGTGCTTATTAGAGAATAATCATGTGGACCGGAGGGTTGCTAGGTTTGTGCTCCCAGTAGGGGCTACAATCAACATGGACGGAACAGCTCTATATGAAGCAGTTGCAGCAATTTTCATTGCCCAAGTAAACAACTATGAACTGGATTTTGGACAGATCATCACCATAAGGTAAAATGGGAGGGGGCAGGGTCTCTGATTCATAGGCTTCTGCAGGAAAAACAATATTCTGGACTTGGGTGTCTGATGGCAGCGTCCAGCACAGTAGATAATAAGGTAAAGTTGTATGAAATGATTTTCAGTACTAATAAAATGTATAATACATATTAACAGTGCAGATGAAAAATCTTATACATCGTAGTCTTATGCTTGCTGATTAAAAATAGGTTAGCAGTTCCTGTAGAAAGGAAATGGCCAGTTCACCAAATGCATTGAGTGCACTTTACCTGCTATGGAGATGTGCATGCTTTGGTGGTTACTAGGCATTTCTCTCCCTGACCATGTCAGCAATGACACAGTTTGGAAGCAAATGGGCATCATGCCAACATCAGAGAAAATGCAGGAAAAACATTTACAGTGGTACAGCCATGTTCCACAAGCAACACCCCATGCTGTCGCCTTCATCACTTCTCCATTTTAATGTAGACGGCAAGTGTCCACATGGAAGGCTGAAACAAAGATGGCAAGACAATACATGCAGACCTGAAAAATGCCCGGTTGGACACAGATGCTGTGTTTGGTCCTGCAAGATAGAATTTGTTGACCAAAAATCAGACCCTGGTGGAAATACTCTACGATGATGATGATAGTGTGCAGTTCCTTAAGAAAGTAAATCCCTTCACTTCCATTCCACCTCACACAAAAAAGAAATAATGAAAATCTCTAACACTCATCCATTCACAAGGCGGTTATCCAAAATACGTACTTGATGTGATGTCTGCACTCTAGGGAATTAGAAAGAGCTCTCTAGTTGCATTTGAAAGCAGAATCAAAAGAGCGGTGCACTCTTTTCTGGCTGTGTGTAAAACAAATGTGAATCCCCTTTTCCTTAATCTGTAAACAGAAGTCTACAATAGTTGAATTATTACTTCAGGCAACTGTTCCTCCCAGTGGAAGACATTTTGTCTTGAATCTCTGCTGCATTTCCCCATCACAAATGGGAAGGCTGTTTTTATTGATCATTTGCATACAATAAGAACCCGATTCTCCAAAACTGATTCTGGAACTTTACAAGAACTGCATATAAATGATTCTTTTCTTTTAAGTGGCACTCTTTCATGTGAATAAAACTTGCCTCTCCAGCTGAAGGAAACGTTGTCAGCAAGACTGATAAGGAATTTCCTGGAAATACATTTTTGGAAGAGTTGTTCTCTCAACAGATGTCAGAGAAATTAAAGCCTCCCAGTACTGCAATTTCACTGCTTTTTAAAGATCTGTCGTTTTATTGTGGAAAACATATCTGCAGCTTCTCTTCAATTGTTTAAATATTAGTGGATTAGTATGCAAAGATGTTACTAGTTTATTGAGCTGTCTATTTATTTTACCAAAGGATTTTAAGAATGCCACCTTATTCATTCCCTTGGATTTCTATCCAGATATATTGTAACATATAATTCAATCCCTTTTTCTTTTGTGCTGCATCTGTTCCTTCTGAATATCTTCTGTGTTTCAATTATTATACTCCAACTCTGAAAATCATCCCACCAAATCTCAGTTCAAACTTGGAATCTTATTTGTTTTCCTATATTGGGACCTCAAACTCATTTTGTTTATTTTTCATTCTCTGAGTATTAATATATAAACAAGGGAGGACGTGAACTTTAGAAATCAAATTTCTTCCTGAGTTTTTATTGTACAATTTAAGAAGTGCAAAAGTAATTAAAGAAGGAAACTCTGTACATGTTACACAACATATTCTTTCTTTTCTTATTACTTAGCATTTACCAGCATTGAATCCTGGTATCATGACCAATTTTTTGAGCCAATGACGCCTGCCGTTGTATTAGGCTCTGGACATTTCAGAAGCTTCAGAGGTTGAACTGAGCAACTAAGGAATGTAGAATTTAAACAATCTTTTTTCCTTTTCTAAATATTCTTTTAGCTTTCTTTATTTTTGTAAATACTAAAAAAAGAGAGGGGGAAGAGCAGATCCATCTGGAGAATATTTACTAGCAATATTATACTGCTTAGCATAAAACATTAAGCAGTTGTGATATGTACAGACTTGTCAGGTTTCCATAAAGCTTTTATCCGTGGGCTGTTAGGCTTTTAAATGGGATATAATCTCTGTGAACTTATGCAGAATTGACTTGGGAGGCCGGTGTGTGGTGTAGTTGGTTCACATGGTGTGGTAGGATGGAAGGTTTGTTGTCACTGTGTGTTGGGGGGAGAGAGCACGGGGGGAGGCTCAGCTAATCTCCATGTACACATGTTGTACTTTGACAATAAAGGTTTATTATTATTATTATTATCAGATCAAAACAAAACAAAACTCTTTCGCAAAATGTCTAAGTATGCGACTGCATTGTTGCTGGATCAGACATACTGTTACTTTATCCCAATCCAGCCTATTCAGCTTTATATTAATCTGTGCTTATGTAGCTATGATTTCAATTCTGCCCCATGTTGGGATTTACTGCTGGGAGCAGGGAAATTCCTGCTATTAGATCAAGTGTGATGATTGCCTTGTTCTTTACTGAACAGCATATTAAAGAAGACTTGAACTACTTACAATGCACAGGTCAAATAGTTGAATACTGTACAGGCTAACAGCTTTGGTAAGTCACAATATATACCGTAACTGGTGGCTATATCACCTTGATCACACAGAAGTTACTCGGGTATGACAAGAATTTAGTGAGAGATCAAGATTCAATTCTATCTCTGCAACAGACTTCAAAATAATAATTTCATTCATTCCAATAATTGAATTATTTCATATACAATATCTTTAAAGCCTGTTCGATTTCAAAGATTTAAGAGAATTGTAATCATACTGAAGCCTGCAATCCAATCCAATGTTAAGTAACTAAAGCCCATTTATTTTAGTGGATTTAGGACCGCTTAATTCTGCTGGATTATGGTTCATGAATATGGTTATTTCTCCTGCCATCTACAGAGGCCTATTTTTTGAACTGCTTGCCACCTCTAGAAGACAAATACCACCCCGGGCAATTGCATCCTGATGATTCGACCAATTCCATAAATTTTCAGCAAACTGACAAAAAGTTGAATTTAGGCAGTCAAAGTATTGTTTGGATTCACTTAAAATGGATAAATAGCAGCCAGTGTGGAGAATCTTGGGATGGGAAATATATGTGGATGTATAACACCACTCCATTCTTATGATGATCTGCATTTGAAGAACAAGAGATAAAATTATGGTTACTATAAAATTGTAATCCCTTGATTCTATTGAAGGTGGTTTTCCTCTGTGATGCTGCATTTGGGAAATGTTCCTGCTGATGCAAAGAAAAATTCTCTCAAAAGACAAGTACTAGTCTAAGAAAGAAAGATGGTGGCAGAATAGAAAACTTATAAACTAGTGTGATAAAATTAAGCACACATTTACTTTATCCTAATCTTATGGCGGGTGGCAGATGCCTTTAAATTTCTACCTGTGAAATGTCAATCTTGTTGCTTTTCCTTGATTTTATTTCCCATGATCCCAAACAATGAAATAACATCCAAGGCCCAACTCTACTAGTGAGACTCTGGCTTCATGTAATAGCTTACTCACATTGGGCAGTCCTGTGTTTTATTTACTGATATTCTATGCAACTGAATTCAGAGTAAAGCGTATTTGATTCTTACGCCAAGTATATTAGTTCGTATTAATGATCAAGTTATCCAGATTTGGATGCTCTTCTGTGTTACATCATTATGATCTTTCTGCTTGTTTTTAAAAGCATTACGGCAACAGCTGCCAGCATAGGAGCTGCTGGAATCCCACAGGCTGGCCTTGTGACCATGGTCATTGTTTTGACATCAGTGGGGCTGCCTACAGATGACATCACTCTAATAATTGCAGTTGATTGGGCTCTGTAAGTAGTGCAAAGTTTTTCTTTTCTTTGCATTGTTCTAATTAGATGTATGAGGATTGAGTGGGTTCGGTTTAAAGGGAGCCACCACTCACTTTGATGTAGATACTGTTATGTACTGGGCTCTTAAAGAATACCACGTGGGTTGCTGGAGCAGCTAACGGCTCTCCAGCAACCCAGACTACATGTCTCCTGTGCTGCAATTGGCTATCTCCAGGCAGCAATGGTTGATTCAAACCTATTGGCTGCAGCCTAGGGGCTAGACTATATATTGCGGCTAGTTGCAGCCCTTTGCCCAGTACAGTTTCTGCATGAAATAAACTATGAGTTACCTTGTACTCAGCTTCGCATCGTCATTCCTGCGCCAAAGAACCCGCTATTTAACAGTGGCAACAAAGGTGGGATCCTGCTTCACTGATTAAGAGTTGAAGTCTACGAGGGAAAGGCAGCGCACACCGGAGAGAAGAGGCATTTTCCCCCCCTCAAGGTCGGCTAGCAAGCTACGTTAGCGACCTCGTGCTCAGTGGACTCATTCCCTGAGCCTGGAAGCAGGATTCGGAAGAATGCAGGAACCAGCAAAAGAATGCAAAAGGCTGGGAAATTGAGAGAAATCGACATGAAACACCCAGAGGAATGGCCATCATATCTATCACAAGTAGAAAACTACCTCAGGGCCAATCAGATTGCGGAAGAAGGACTGAAGGCCGCAACACTACTCTGCGTGTGCAACCTTTGATTAGGCCGAGAACCTTTTTGCGCCAACACTGATCAAAGCAGTCTCCTACGCAGACCTCAAAAAGAAGCTAACCAGACATTTCCAGCCAAAGATGTCTGAAATGGCTTGGCGGTTCAAGTTCAACCAAAGAGTGCAGCAACTGAGTGATCAGCTTCCGAGTTCATAGTGGCCCTGAGTCAGGCCGCACACCTTTGCAAATTCTCAAATTTAGAAGAGCGACTACGAGACCGGCTCGTCTGCAGCCTATGGGACAGAACGCTTCAGCAGAGACTCTTTGCTAGTCCAAATTTAACGTTTTCTGAAGCACAAGACGAGGTGATGGCCAACGAAGCTGCTGGGGGCGCAGTTCAAACAGTGCAGCCCGCCAAATGGACAAAGTTTGAAGAAACGGTCCACTGTGAGGACACCAAACGCAGCGAAGAATCTTCCGAGGAAGAAGAACCTGAAATCAACCAACTCCAAAAGCAACCCAACGTGCAAAACCGCAACAGCCAGCAGCGAGAGGACAGTTATAAGGCAGTTCTCTTACCGAGATGTAACGGGTGTGGCGGCAACCATTTTTGCACCAACTGCAGATTTCAATCAGCCACATGCAGAGCTTGTGAAAGGACAGGCCACATAGCAGTGGCCTGCAGAGCCTGCCAGAGAGATCGGCCACCCAAACATCAGTCAGAAGAACTGACTAGGAGAGGTACTGGGGCCCAGGGTCCAGTTAGTGTGGGTTTTTTCAGAAGCCGTAGAAGTGTATACCGCACTGGGGCTCGACGCCCCCTCAAGCCCAAACTTAAGCTCATGGTAGAGCTAAAAGGAGTTCCATGTAAGATGGAATTGGACTCTGGCTTTGCAGTTTCAATTATTTCTCAAGACACTTTTAACTTCGGGTGTAGGCACAGTAACAATTGGGCCAAACTAAGACCCTCAGATATAATCCTAACGGATTTTCAAAATGCTAACGTTAAAGTTATGGGAGAAGCCACTTATGGCCACCCAATTCACTCATAATGACTCTTGGCCCAAGGTACTTTATCAGTCCAAAGTACTTTGTTCCAAAATATTTTAAGCTTATCAAGGTGCACTTATGTATATTTAAAATGGCAATTTGGGGGCTGAGGTCAGAGAACAAGTGTCTTCCCCATAATCAGTGATGAAATTGAAGTTGAAAAGAGTTTGTATATTTTGGACCATTTTAATTGAGGAGTATCCTAAAGGAAATCAATCCTGACTGTTCTTTGGAAGGACAGATACTGAAGCTGAAGCTCAAATACTTTGGCACCAAATGAGAAAACAGAGTCATTGGCAAAACTGTGACTGAATCTGGATATTCTGCTTGGGATACCATGGAGCCTCTTCCCAGAAGGTAACAAGGAAAACAGGTTGTGAAGAGCATGTGTAGCATCCCAGACGATCGTGCGGACCCTGCTCAGGCAGCGCTTATGTGCTATTTTAGCAAAGCATTCATGGGAACGAAGGGCACAAAATGTGAAAATAAACAGACTCATATGTTTATCTGCACCTACATGAGTGGCAAATAAAAATCTTTTGGTTTCAATTCAGTTTTATGCTAAAGAAACCAAACTCTGAACACTGCTGATTTTGGACCATGCTACTCTTTTCTAAGCCAAACATCTGGATGTTCTGAATTTTAATTTTATGACCCACATCAATATAACAACCATTGTGATTGACTTCTCAGATGGGCTCATTGTACTGGGAAAAAAAATTAAGAAATCATATGATGCATTTCAGATTTAATGTACCTCTGCCAAATGAACTTGAGTCCATGACTAAAAGTAACTCCAGCTAATACACCGGCCTTTTCCTCTAAGTTTAAATTCCTTAAACCAATTTCTTTCTTTCTTTTTCTTTTTCTTTATTTTTATACCGCCCTTCTCCCGAAGGACTCAGGGCGGTGAACAGGGCAATAAATACTAAAATACAAAGATACAAAAATTAAGAAAAGATTAAACAAAGTGCCCAAAACCTTACAACAATAAGTTAAAATACGTTAAAACAATAATAAAACCCAAACCCATCAGGCCAGGCCGGCTTGTTCAAACAAGTAGGTCTTTAGATCCTGTCGGAAGGAGCGAAGGTTGGGCGCCATCTGGAGCTCAACCGGTAAACGGTTCCACAAATCCGGTGCACCCACAGAGAAGGACCTCCCCCTGGGGGCCACCAGATGACATTCTCTGACCGGTGGCACCCTGAGGAGGCCCTCTCTGTGGGAGCACACTAGGTGGAGGGAAGTTGATGCCGGCAGCAGGTGCTCCCTAAAGTGCTCCGGACCCATGCCATGTAGGGCTTTAAAGGTCATTACCAGGACCTTGAATCTCACCTGGAAGACAACTGGAAGCCAATGCAGCTCACGGGGCAAAGGTGTAACATGGGAGTATCGGGAGACTCCCAACACAACTCTCGCGGCTGCATTCTGCACCAGTTGGAGCCTCCGAGTGGTCCTCAAGGGCAGCCCCATGTAGAGAGCGTTGCAGTAGTCTAAACGAGAGGTCACAAGCGCATGAGTGACCGTACGCAAGGCATCCTGGTCTAGATAGGGCCGCAACTGGCGCACCAGGCGAACCTGGGCGAAGGCCCCCCCTAGTCACAGTTACTATATGATCTTCTAAAGAAAGCTGTGAATCTAGTAGGACTCCCAAGTTGCGAGCCCTATCTACGGGGGGTAATAACTCACCCCCCATAGAAAGAGATGGAATATTCTTTCTTTTTTTTATTGAAAAGTTTTAACATACAATTTTCCTTTAAAACCCCTCTCCCCCTCCCTTCACCCCCCCTACCTCTCCCCCCTCCCCCCTCCCCCTCCCTTCGCCCCCCCAACCTCTCCCACCTCCCCCCTCCCCCCCTCGACTTCCCAGAGCTAAATACAAGGTATATAAAAAAAACAATCATAAACAACCATATACTAACAACCATAAACTCTAAAATCCATCACTCTCTAGCTTATATAGGATAAATATATATATCTATTAAATATATATAGAAAAACAAAGATAGAAAAAAAAGAAAAGAAAGAAGACTTATTCAAATGCTACATAAAACTTCTTAACCCTATATTTGTTCTGGATAAACTCAATCCATTTTCTCCATTCCATAATATAGCGTTCTTGCGAGTGATCTTTCAAATAAGCCGATATCTTCGCCATCTCGGCCAGGTCAGAAACCTTTAAAGTCCATTCACCCCCCCATAGAAAGAGATGGGATATTCAGAATATCCCGAGATGCCGGTACGCACAGCCACTCAGTCTTGTCAGGGTTGAGTCGAAGCCTGTTCCTCCCCATCCAGACCCGAACCGCCTCCAGGCAATGGGACATCATGTCAAGGGCTGTTGTGACTCAGGGCCAGCCTGTGGGTCCGACAGCCGGCTCCGATGTATCGGAGGACTCAGATGTGGGGGAGGAGGGAAACGAACCGGCTGATGATGATTTGGAGACTTTGCAGAGTCCTCAGCCGGGAACCTCTGCTCAGCTGTGTGAGCCCGAGAGTGCGGAGGATGATGACCCACAGCTGGCCCTGTTCAAGGACGCCCGACGCAGGAGGCAGTCGAGCAGGGACAAAGAAAGGCTATGGGACTCCTCGGGAGGAGGCACAGGGAGACCACGCCCTGAGCTCTCTATAAAAGGAGTGTTTGGGGAGGGGCTGGTTGCTGAAAGCAACTCTTTTGCTTGAGAAGATAAGCTCTTGTGTGTTTACTATTAAATCTTGGCAGAAGCCTTTTAGCCTTGGACGCTTTCCAGTCTCTTCTTTTGAAATAGGGGTTGAGAGAAGAGGGCTGGTTCAGAACAGTTTGCTTTCAGCCACCCACCCCTTATTACTACGATGGAGCAGCTTCTTGCCGAAAATGCCCAGCTCAACCAGCAACTCACCTTGCTGGCCACTCAGGTGGCACAACTGCAGGCTCAGGTACATGCTGCCCCCCCACCCAGGAGGAAATGTCAGATAGCTATGCCGGATAAATTTGCTGGTAATCCAGAACTGTTTCCTGCCTTCCTGGGACAATGCCAGCTTTATATCAGCGTGAGAGCAGCTGATTTCCCCACTGACCGAGATAAGGTGGGATTTGTGTTGAGCCTTCTGTCGGGAGATGCAGCTCGTTGGGGCACGCCTCTGTTGGCACAGCCTAGCCCTTTGTTGGATAACTTTGGGGGGTTTTGTGACCATATGCGCCTCATGTACGAGGACCCGATTAAGGCGCAGACTGCCACCCGACGCCTGAAAGCTTTGAGGCAGGGTCAGCGCCCTCTACAGGCCTATATCAGCGATTTCCGGCTGCTTAGCCAGGATTCCGCCTGGAATGAGGCTGCGCTCGTGGATGCCTTTCAGGATGGCTTGTCAGAGGAGATGTTGGATGAGCTGGCCCGCGTGGACATTCCCTCAGACCTGAATGGGCTGATCCATCTTTGTCTGCGGATCGATGCCCGGCTGCAGCAGCGTAAGAGTCGCCGTGCCACCCCACAGACCCCTGTCGCCCCTGTTGTGCGTGAGCCCCCAGTCCAGAGGGAGGAGCCAATGGAGCTGGGTGCCGCCAGGTCCCGTCTATCGGTGACGGAAATGGACAGACGACGATCGGAGGGGTTGTGTTTTTACTGTGGGGACCCTGGACATTTGGCTGCTTCTTGCCCGAAGAAGCGTCAGCGGGCGTCAGTGACCAAGCCTGCCCCGAGAAAGTCCCCCGCTTTGCTATCGGGAAACGGCCCGAGCCCGATCTAGACGGTGTGAAAGATCGGGCGACCCACAACAACCAAACCGAGCGACGCCGTTCCGATGGTGCCTGTGAACCTCCACGGCATTTGATTTTGGAGGCACGTCTGATCCTTCCTGGCAAGCCAGAGGGGATTCCAGTCCATGCCTTAATTGACTCTGGGGCTACCACTAACTTTATGGATTCGGCCTTTGTGGCCAAATGGGCTGTTCCCCAGTGTCCAGTGGATCCGCCCATGCTTGTGGAGACCATCGATGGTCGAGTGCTCCTGTCCGGGCCTATCACGGCCGCCACGCAACCCGTGTGTATGGCCATCAGTACCCATGTGGAGGCCATTCAGTTCTACGTCACTTCGGATCTGCACTTTCCCGTGGTCTTGGGACTGGCGTGGCTCCGGGCGCATGATCCACAGATCTATTGGTCTCAGAACTTGGTCACCTTCCCAAGTTTGCAGTGCGTGGACCACACCCGCCATATCTGTGCCGGCCAGGTGGAGGGTTCCCCAGGGGTTTCCTTGCCTCCCGAACTGTCCGACTTTGCTGACGTGTTCAGCGAGTCAGAGGCGGACCAGTTACCCCCGCACAGGCCCTACGACTGCTCCATTGACCTAGTCCCTGATGCGCCTCTCCCAGTGGGGCGTTTGTACTCCATGTCGGAGCCCGAGTTGGCTGCATTGCGGGACTTCCTGACGAAGAACTTGGCTCGTGGTTTCATCCGGCCCTCGTCCTCGCCAGTGTCTGCGCCCGTGCTCTTCGTCAAAAAGAAGTCGGGCGAGTTACGGCTTTGCTGTGACTACCGGAAACTCAACGCTATCACGGTGCGTAACCGCTACCCGCTGCCCCTCATCCCCGAGCTCTTGGACCGACTCCGGGAGGCTAAGATCTTCACGAAACTGGACCTGCGTGGAGCTTACAACCTCGTCAGGGTTCGGCCGGGTGATGAGTGGAAGACGGCGTTTGGTACTCGCTATGGACATTTCGAGTACACGGTGATGCCGTTTGGCCTGACCAACGCCCCCGCTGTGTTTCAGCATTTTATGAATGACATCTTTCGGGATCTGTTGGACCAGTTTGTCGTGATTTACCTGGACGACATCCTGATTTACTCCCCGTCGCGTGAAGCGCATCATCAGCATCTCCGTCAGGTCCTGCAGCGCCTCCGGAAGCATCGGCTGTTTGCCAAGTTGGAGAAGTGCCAGTTCTACCAGGTGACCATTGATTTCTTGGGTCACCGCATTTCTCCTGGGGGCATCGCCATGGAACCGAGTAAAGTTGAGTCGTTGCAGAGTTGGCAACCCCCGCGTCGCGTGAAGGATATTCAGCGACTTCTTGGATTTGCCAACTACTATCGGACATTCATCCCTGGCTTTGCTGCCTTGACAGCCCCCCTCACCCGGCTCCTGCAGAAGAAGACTCGGTTCCAGTGGAACGCCCCCGAACAACAGGCGTTCCAAGCTTTGAAGGACGCCTTCATGAAGGAGCCCATCTTGAAGCATCCTGACCCGCAACGGCCGTTTGTCGTGGAGGCGGACGCCTCCGACATTGCCATTGGGGCCGTGTTACTCCAGGCAGCGACGCCCAACGGTACCCTTTTCCCTTGCGCGTATCACTCACGGAAATTGAATCCCTCGGAGCGCAACTATACCATCTGGGAGAAGGAGCTGTTGGCCATCAAGGCGGCGTTCGAGGCTTGGAGGCATCATCTGGAGGGGGCGCGGCATCAAATCGAGGTCCGGACGGACCACAAGAATCTGGAAAGCCTGCAGACCGCTCGGAATTTGAACCAACGCCAGATCCGGTGGTCCCTCTTCTTTGCGAGGTTTGACTTCCGGGTGCGGTACATACCAAGCGGGCACAACCAGAGAGCGGATGCTCTGTCCAGGAAGCCCGAGTACACCCGAGTGGAAGACAAGCTTCCGCCCAGGACCGTGATCCCCGTCGAGTCTTTTGCTGCGGTGCGGGAGCCGGTGGATATACGGGCTCGGATCCGGGAGGCGCAGCAGCAGGAGGCGTGGGTGGCTCAGCGGAAGGAAGAGGTGGGGCCAGATTCGCCTTGGTCGGTCACGGATGGACTCCTGTATTATCGTGACCGGCTCTATGTTCCAGGAGGGCCACTCAGGGGACTCGTCCTCAGCCAATGTCATGATAACCCGGCTGCGGGGCATTTTGGCCTGTTCAAGACTCTGAACCTGGTCTCCCGTACATTCTGGTGGCCCCGAGTCCGACACGATGTCCAGTCTTATGTCACCTCCTGCGTCCCATGCAGGCAGGCCAAGTCAGCGACAGGGGCCCCGCCTGGTTTACTGCAGCCTTTGCCAACGCCCAAGAGACCCTGGGGGGCTGTGTCCATGGACTTTCTGACGGATCTACCCCCATCCTCCGGCTTCACGACAGTGTTTGTGGTGGTGGACATGTTGACCAAGATGGCGCACTTCATCCCCTGTCGCGGCTTACCGTCAGCTCGCGCCACTAGTCGCATGTTCATCCAACAGGTGTTCCGGCTGCACGGCCTTCCCGATAGAGTCGTCTCCGATAGGGGGGCCCAGTTTACAGCCCGCTTCTGGCAGGAGTTGATGCGGGCGTTGGACATTAAGGTTTGCCTCTCGTCCGCGCATCATCCTCAGACCGACGGGGGTACCAAGAAGGTCATCGGCATCTTAGAGCAGTATCTGCGCTGCTACGTTAACCTGCAGCAGGACAATTGGGTGGACTATTTGGCCATAGCCGAGTTTGCCTTTAACAACTCGCAGCACACCTCCACGCAGATGACACCGTTCTTGGCCAATGTGGGTTATCACCCCCGGTTTTTCCCCCTTTCTCCCGTGGACTCACCGGAGCCGGCAACGAACGAATTCATGGCGGAGTTACAGGCGATCCATCGGTTGGTGCGACGGCAGCTGGAGAAGGCCAAGGCCGACTACAAGAGGTTCGCCGATCGGTCGAGAAGGGATACGCCTCCACTATCGGTGGGGGATCGGGTCTGGCTGTCCACCAGGAACCTACCATCCACTCGGCCGGCGAGGAAGCTGGACCACCGATACCTTGGACCGTTCCCCGTCGAGGCCGTCATCAATCCGGTCGCCTATCGTTTAACTCTGCCACGTTCCCTGCGCGTGCACCCCGTCTTCCATCGGTCCTTGTTGGTCCCCGAACAACCGGCTTGTCCACTTCGCCAAGCGGAACCTCCCCCATCAGGACCTCGTGATGGCGACAGCACCCCCGAGTACGAGGTCGCCAGCATCAGGGATTCCCGCTGGCTGAAAGGTCGCTTCCAGTACCTGATCGAGTGGAAAGGGTACGGGCCGGAGGACTTCACATGGGAAGACGCGACCGCCGTTCATGCCCCTGCGTTGGTGACTGCGTTTCACGAACAGTTCCCATCCCGACCGCATCCGGATCGGCAGACCCGGGGGAAGGGCCCTGCGGTGCGGGATAGTGTTGTGACTCAGGGCCAGCCTGTGGGTCCGACAGCCGGCTCCGATGTATCGGAGGACTCAGATGTGGGGGAGGAGGGAAACGAACCGGCTGATGATGATTTGGAGACTTTGCAGAGTCCTCAGCCGGGAACCTCTGCTCAGCTGTGTGAGCCCGAGAGTGCGGAGGATGATGACCCACAGCTGGCCCTGTTCAAGGACGCCCGACACAGGAGGCAGTCGAGCAGGGACAAAGAAAGGCTATGGGACTCCTCGGGAGGAGGCACAGGGAGACCACGCCCTGAGCTCTCTATAAAAGGAGTGTTTGGGGAGGGGCTGGTTGCTGAAAGCAACTCTTTTGCTTGAGAAGATAAGCTCTTGTGTGTTTACTATTAAATCTTGGCAGAAGCCTTTTAGCCTTGGACGCTTTCCAGTCTCTTCTTTTGAAATAGGGGTTGAGAGAAGAGGGCTGGTTCAGAACAAGGGCATCACTGGGGTGGTTTGGGGTCGAAATAAAAAACTGGGTATCATCAGCATACTGATGATACCCAACTCCAAAACCACGAATGATCTCACCCAGCAGTTTCATGTAGATGTTGAACAGGAGAGGTGAGAGGACCGACCCCTGAGGAACTCCACAAATGAGAGGCCTCGAGGTCGACCTCTCCCCCTGCCAACACCGACTGCGAACATCCCAGGAGATAGGAGGAGAACCACTGAAGAACCGTGACTCCCACTCCCAATCCCCTGAGACGCCACAGCAGGATACTATGGTCGATGGTATCGAAAGCCGCTGAGAGGTCTAATAGGACTATGACAGAGGAATATCCCCTGTCCCGAGCCCTCCAGAGATCATTAACCAGAGCGACCAATGCCGTCTCCGTGCTGTACCCGGGCCTGAAACCCGATTGGTACGGGTCTAGATAATCCGCTTCATCCAGAACCAGAGGGAGCTGATGCGCCACCACACTCTCAACAACCTTCGCAAAAAAGCGAAGGTTGGAGACCGGATGAAAGTTGTTTAACACAGCTGGGTCCAAGGCAGGCTTCTTGAGGAGAGGTCTCACCACCGCCTCCTTCAAGACGGTGGGGAAACTACCCTCACTCAGAGATGCAGATATAACCTCCTGGAACCAGCCTCATGTCCCCACCTGAGCCGCGTAAGCCAGCCAGGAAGGGCACGGGTCCAATAAGCACGTGGTGGAGCTCAGCCTCCCCATAATCCTGTCCACTTCCTCTGGAGTCACAGGATCGAACTCCTCCCAGATAACATTGACAAGACCACCCATGTCCTGATCGTCAGACTCTGCCCAGTCGGAGTCCAAACCGGTCCGAATCTGAGCAATTTTGTCCGACAGATGTTGGCTAAACTCCTCGGCACGACCCTGCAAGGGTTCCTCTCTCACCTCCTGATTATGGATGGAGCGGGTTTCCCTAAACAGGGCGGCCAGGCGATTATCTGCGGATGCGATGAGGGTAGCGAAGTGCTTAGACCTCGCCACCCTTATCGCCGCGAGATAAGACTTAATACAGGTTCTTAGTCGCAATCAGTTGGATTCTGACCGGCTGGATCTCCAACAGCTCTCTAGGCCCCGTCTCCGACGCTTCATCTCCCGGAGCTCCGCAGAAAACCATGGAGCCCGCTGGGATCTGCACCGGGTCAGGGGCCGCAAGGGTACAACTCGGTCAAGTGCCTCCATGGCTGCCTTTTCCCAGGCTTCCACTAAGGCATCCGCCGAGCTGTGAGCAAAGGAGGCAGGTGGGAACCCCAGTGCTGCCTGGAACCTCTCAGGGTCCATTAAGCGCCTGGGGCGGAACCATCTAGTTGGTTCAACACGCCCACGGCGGGGAGTGGCAAAATGGAAGACCAGCCACAGGAGATGATGATCGGTCCATGACAGGGGCATAACAGTTGGGAAACCCCCACCAAGATCATCTAACCACCGTCCAGACAGAAAAACCAAATCAAGGGTGTGGCCCCCTACATGAGTCGGTCCATGAATTACTTGCATCAGGTCCATGGCCGTCATGGAAGCCATGAACTCCCGAGCTAACTCAAATGATCCTCCCAGGGATGGTAGATTGAAGTCACCCAAAACCATAAGTTTGGGGAACTCAATCACCAGCCCCAAGAAGATATCGAGAAGCTCATGCAGGGCTGCTGCTGCGCGACTAGGCAAAAGGTACACCAGCAGCAAGCCCAACTGCGCCCTAGGACCACATCTCAGGAGGAGAGACTCACACCCGACTATCTGGTGTAAAGCTGTACTTGGCAAAACTTTTTTTTCAGCATTGGTATGTGAAAATCACAAGTCAGAATAAAATTAATTTTTTCTTACAGTTTTAAAACGAACTGTCTGCATTTATTTTAAAAAGTTATCAAGAGCTGACATAAGAGCAAGCGCGGACACTGGAGAGAGATTAATCTAAAATGCAGTATCAGACATTCTGTTCTTTATTTGTCTTCTGACAATTTATTCCTCAGTTTTCCTACATTCTTCTATATATCCCTCAGCTATAAATGTCCAGATCTTATTGTTTTTCCAGTTGAAATCCAAATGTTTTCTAGTTTCCATTTGAACTGGCTTAACATCTCACTTGCTTGTGTCTTTAGCTTATTTTCTTTTCTTTTCTTTTTTTTAAAAAAATATCCTATGTGGTCTAGTCTACCTCCTTCTGTTTTCTTCTAAAAGCATACTCCAATTTTATTTAACACTTGGTTTAAGATTGTTTGCTTCTTTATTCTTAAAATATTTATAATTTATTTATTTCCTTTCTTTCTTTCTTTCTTTCTTTCTTTCTTTCTTTCTTTCTTTCTTTCTTTCTTTCTTTCTTTTTTCGTTTCTCTTTAAAATTGTTGCACCAGACACTCTACTTTATAATTAATTCCAGATCAATTATCTTGGGGATTCCTGGTGCCAATTATTTGACAATACTGGGAACTAGAAGCACAATGCTGGTTGGATCTGAGGATTCTGTTTAGGGAAATGTAGCTATTTATCACACACAAAAATTGCTTAATTATTTTTTGTTTTGAGTCATACCTAGGAAAGCAAACAGAGGGCAATATAACATCCATGAAAGTTTTTCTTTCTCCAGTTGTTGTTTTGCTTAGTTTTGTAAAAATGGAAAAATCAAATGGGAGATTTATGAAACAGATTAGGAAAATGTTCATGGAGTGTTTTTGATTTCTTGTTAGCATCATGCTTTCATACTATAAAATTAATCCATGGAATTTCAGTATTGGAGAAATTTGATTTGATGTAGAATGATGGTCTACACATTTAAATTAATTGGATACTTTTATTCCTATACTGTGTTATATTATCGGTTGAGTAAAATAACATCAGCTTGTATGCAGGTACTGTTACTTTCTGTACAAATAACTGTGTAGGCTGATGAACATTTACACAACCAGGAAAAGGAAATGTTGTTTTAATGCCTTCATTTTGTTTGACAGAGACAGATTTCGGACAATGATCAATGTCCTGGGTGATGCTCTTGCTGCTGGAATAATGGCACATATTTGCAGAAAAGAATTCACCACAGACAGATCTGAGGTAGGAGAAGACTGATGTGATACTTTGAGGACTCACTTTACCAAACAAAAATAATTAGGTCTCTCTTATGATTTTGTTGGAACAATGTGGCTCATTTGGTTAGGATGATGGTTTGGAGGTTAGCAAGCCCGCATTTGAGATCTCAATGCTGTCGTAAGGTGGAGTGAGTTCCTGTCCTTTGCTCCAGCTCCTGCCGGGCACATGAAAGGAGCCCCTAACTGAGCATTCTCCCAACAGTGATGTCATCGGCTACTCCTTGGTGCTTCCAACATGAGTGCCTGCTAAAATGAAATATAAGTATAGAAAAGTGTTCTAGAATAATGAAGAGTATTTATAGCAGGGGTGTCAAACTCAATTTCATTGAGGGCCGCATCAGCATTGTGGTTGCCCTCAAGGGGCCGGGTGGGTATGGCCAGGGTGGGCGTGGCCTACTGGGTGGGCGTGGCTAGAGTGCGTATGGTCTACTGGGTGGGCATGGCCAGCTCTACATCGTTCGTATCGAGGGTGCCTATGGGGGCCTGGGCAGGAGTGGGACAGATCTGAGGTTCTCTGGCAGGAGGAGGGTCTCTGGGCCGGGCCAAGGCAGTGGGGGCCGTTCCCTCACTGTTTCCAGGATGGCTTCGCAGGCCACATGAAACCACTTTGCGGGCCGGATCTGGCCCCGGGCCTTGTGTTTGACATGTCTGATTTATAGTATGAACCCCTTGTTCTATTCATAGGTGCCTTTGATTGGAGAAACAAAACCCACTAGTATCCACAAAATTATTGCTTATCAGAAGAATGGCTGTGTGAAGAATAAAATGCGTGGACCTGAACCTGTCAAAACAACACTGCGTCACTTACCTATTCAAGTGGAACAAGAAGAGAATGACTCAGAATGTTACACAGAGAAATCCAACAATAAAGACCACTGTACTATTGAAATTAATGAATTGGAAACAAATGTGTAATGGACAGTTACTCCTAAAAGTATCTGAAAACAAAAGAATATCCTGTAAAATGAAGTTGGGACATGGCCTGCTTCTTCAATGGCAAGTCATGCAATGACTGTTATTCCTGAACTGAGGTTATAAGATAGCTGTGGACACCTGTGAAGACAGAATGCTTCATGGAAGATGGGTTCCATTGGTTGGTTGGGTTAGTAGAAAGGAATTAATCACTGGATAAATTTCATATACTTTGGGCAAACAGATATGGCAATGTTTCTAAGAAGAAACTTTCTGATCCATTGAAATGATTTCTACTAAGTCACCCTGGCTCAGTTTTTCCAATCAAAATGAATATACCACAATTTCATTAATGTTCTACCCTTAGTTTAAACATGTATTACTAACTAATGGATTAAGGATAAACTGTGGGTGGGATCAAGTCCTGATTACTGAGCCTGAGTTATGTGAATAAAGCATTGTTATTAATCTGCTGATTTGGATACACTTCTATCCAAATACAGCAGTGGTTAGTGGTTAGTTTAAAATGGAAATGGGTCTCCTTTCCTACAGTTGCATAGATGAAAGTGGAGAGAAGAGTACATGAATTCAGGGGCCTTGAGAGGCCATTAAACTACCGTTTGGTGTTACATGCAACCTGGGTTAAAATGGTTTAACAAATCATTCTTGTTTGCAGCTTCATTCTGCTCTATTCAATGTTCTGAGTGACTACTGTAGTAGCTTTCTGAATGCAGTCCGAAGTAATGGTTTTAATTTATAGCACCCACTATGGCTTGACACCTCAGTAACTTTGGGATTGCCTCCTTCAACCTATCTATCCCAGAGGAACTGTTAATAATGTTAGTACTGCTCCCCAACACCACTTTGGGAAGGAAAGGGAACTGAGGCCCAGAGGGGTTGTTTCTCTATGATGGCCCCCGTTATATAGAATGGCCTTCTGGAAGACAACATTGGCTCCACCAATAAAAGCCTTCTAGAAGCTAGTTAAAATCTAGAAGCTAATTAAAACTGGGGGACTTGGGATGAATTGTGATAGCACTGGGGCTGTTACATAATTCTAAATGTAACTTAAATTTAATTTTAAGTTACTGTGGAAGTTTTAGTGTTGCATTTTACAGTTGTTATGAATCCTCCAAGAGTTTCTTGATGTGGCACTATATAAATTTAAGGAATGAATGAATAGACTAATATGATCTTTATATCTACCACACATGGATTTCAAATACCCAATTTCTAATAGTAGTATAGATGGACTTTTGACTGTGGTGGTAGCAACTATATAATGACCATATATAGAAATTCCATTGTATATTAAAGATTCTCAGAGCCCTTTCATTTTTACTTTGTATTATTTGGAGAGATAAATGGCAACTAATACTGTTTGTTACATATTATTTTCTAAGGTTTACAATGTATATTGTAATAGTATATTTTTGAACTAAGAAATGTTTTGTTTAATGAGGTGATAGAGAAGGGAGTCTTATTTTTAAGATCCCTAAAAATAAACTATGAAGCCCCATTCTAAACATTCCCTATCATATTGGTCTTCCACGTTCCAGATATTTTTTTCCCTTTTGCCTCTCCTTATTTTGCTTCCACCACTAACTTGGTAAAATCCACATTGACTGAATCAATGTTTTTCAACTGTGGCAACTTTAAGATGTACAGGTATGGGATTCTGGCTGGGGAATTCTGGGAGTTGAAGTCCACACATCTTAAAATTGCCACGGTTGGAAAAAAAAACAACCTGGTATAATTATAAAAAAAACCCCAAACTAAAATAACTGGTGCTAAAAAAAAGGGTACACAATGTTCTCTAATTTATATAGTTTCAATGTATGATAGTTTGGGCCCAAATCCTTTGTGGTCTGTGTGTTCTCATAAAAATAAGTTAGAATATAGCATATGCAAATGTGGCACACGTTCATTGTAATCATATATTCAGATTAATAATGTTCTTATGATTGCTGTCTGTAAATGCTTCCCACACACACACACACACACACACACAAACACACATGCTGTGTAAGGCATCTTGGATGAGTTTCTTCAGAGCCTGTTCAAATGTCCAACACTACAGTCTTGTGCTTTTAATTTGGCAATGGCTTCCATTTGGAGCAGTTTAAAGCAGGTCCGAGACAAAAGCCAGAGTTGGGGCTTTTGAATTGCTGAACCACTCATACAGCCCATTAGATGGAAAGGGGCTAGAGGGAATTAGTGCTTTTTTAGCTTTAATACTTGGACAGAAGTTTGAATTTTTGAAGTTTGATTTTTTTTCATGAAAAAGAGTGACGTTGAGGACTCTCTCAGTTACGAAGCTCATCTACTGAAAGTGAACCAAATATTGTCATTTATGACACAAAAGTATTGGGATAACAAAATAGAGGAATATGGTGTTTATCACCGGTGCTCTGTGCAAGGGGAAATAAAATAGCATGCAATCAATTTAGATTTTGGCAGCCGTAGCTTATTTCCCCTTAGAATGAAGTATATCTGCCAATTTTTTAAGTTGTTACTTTTTTTTTAAGTATGCCTTTCCTTCGGCAGAAGTGTCCAAAGCACTTTTTTTCTCTCTCTCTTTCACCTTTGGACACTCTAGTTGCAATATAGCTCTATGGAGTCATCAGCAGTGGCCTTCACCAGGTTGGCAATGACCAAGGGGCAGAGATTCTGGGGCTGTATATCTCCTATAAGGCAAACTTGTAAAGAAATTGTCATTTTGTGTTCTGTTCAAGGAAATCTGGCTCCTTCTGCAGCTGGAAACAATTCTCTTTTTCAGTGCCTGTCATGGAAGAAGGCTTTTTGAGAAGTTTTAGCTTACGAGTCCTTGCGTGAACTCTTTCACTCTCTCTTCTTCAGTGCTCTATCTTTTATGTTTTAAACATTTATTTCCACTGGTCCTTCATTATTCTTGCAAATATTTTACCCCTGCCTTATTCCTTATTGGAGAGAAAAAGAAGGTTTTTTTAAAAAAAAGTTTTACAGTACATTTTAAACATAAATTGACCCCACCTAAAACCCGCCCTTCCCTCCCCTTCCCCCCCCCTGACTTCCCAGAGCTGAATAAAGGGTATTGCCTCTAACAAGCTTGAACTAAAATATGCTAACTATCTATAAATACACTTTAAATCCTATCGCACTTTAACTCCCATTAGACATAGCTAAATAATAATACATCTTATTAAATTCTAATACTCATTCATATGCTAAATGAAACTTTTTAGTCCCATATTTATTCTGAATGTAATCAATCCATCTTCTCCATTGCGAAATGTATCTTTGTTGCAATTGATCTTTCAAATATGCTGAAATTTTTGCCATTTCTGCTGGGTTCGAAACTTTTAGAGTCCACTCTTCTATAGTAGGCAGAGCCTCCTTCTTCCAATATTGTGATACCAAAAGTCTTGCTGCCGTTATTAAATTCAACATCAATTTAGTTTCTATAACAGTACAATCTGTAATAATACCCAACAGAAATAACTGCGAGAAAACCTTATCTTTTTCTTAAATATCTTCTACATATTCTACCAAATTTTAATCCAAAAAGCTTTAACTTTTTTGCAAGTCCACCATATATGATAGTACGTTGCATCGTCACAACCGCACCTCCAACATTTAGGTTGATAATTTGGATACATACATGCTAATTTTTTGGGATCTAAATGCCATCTATAAAACATTTTATAAAAGTTCTCTCTTAAATTTTGTGCCTGTGTAAATTTTACATTTCTGACCCAGATTTTTCCCCAAGTATCCATCGTTATTGGCTCCTGAATATTCTGGGCCCATTTTATCATACAATCTTTATTCCGTTTCTGAATCTATTTCTATCAATGCATTATATATCCTTCTTATATGTGCTTGCAGTGGCGTAGCGTGGGGGGTGCAGGGGGGGGCCAGCCGCACCGGGCGCAACATCTGGGGGGGGCACGCTCGCACTCGCAGCTCTCTGCCCCTGCCTGGCTCACTCACTCTCTCTCGCTGCAGTGCTGGCTGTGCGAATCCGATCCGAGCCGCCGTGTCGCCACCCACTGTGGAGGGGGGGTGCCAGGCGTGCGGTGCGGTGCGGAGAGAGAGCGAGGGACTATCTGGGGGAGGGACAGTGCAGCAGCCGCCCAGCGCAGCGCTGAGCGCGGGAGAGGGTTTCTTTAACTAATCTAGTGGAAGAGACTCGAGTGCTAAAATCCACGGGTTAAGGGGCGCAAATTACTTGCCTTGCCCCGGGTGCTGACAACCCACGCTACGCCACTGTGTGCTTGACTTTGATCTCTAATTTGTTTTACCAAATTTTCATCAGTTGTTGAAATACTAATTTTCTGATCTTCTTTCCATCTAGCTTGTATCTGCCCATACTGAAACCAAGTTTGTACTATCTTTTCTTCTTTTAAAAAGAAGTTTTATATTTGTCTAGTTGTTGAGGAAAGAGAGATTGGACCATTTGGGAGGAAAAATGTTTATGAACTAACCCTACAATTGTTTTTTTTTAATGGAAATTTGCTTGTTCTCTTTCTTTTACTCTCCCTTTCTCTCTTGTACCCTTTGCATCATAAAATACCTTCTAGTGATTCCAAATGAACCATGTATATTAAAATTGCTTCCACAAAAATGTTTTTAATAAACAAGTCATTGTGGAAAAAAAGATTGTCTGTGTACTATTATACTAAACCTATTTCTTTTTTTAAAAAAAATCACACATATTTAACAAATTTCTATTTTACCATAAAAGGTGAAATCCTTGAATCGACCTGCGTCCTGGTGAATTTATGAACACATCCATGTAGTTTTCTTGGCAAAAATATGGAAGGATTATATTTTGTAGGGATTATATTTTGAGAAGATTATCTCTTCACAAAGTATAACATTCTTTTAAAAGATATTTTGTGGATTCAGAATTCAACATTTGTGTCATATGCAAGATGGCACTAAATATGAGAAAATGTTTTCCAATTACAACCATTACATTACAACAGCAATAGCCAAATATTGGATACCTCTGCATATTGCCAATCACGTGAAGTCAAATATTACACAGCAAATTAGTTTTCTGAAAGTAGGACTATGCAGACTGAAGATTCATGTATCTTAATAGCTGAAAAAATCTTAGAAACATCAGGCTTGGATTTTGCGAAACCAAACAGTAGAATTAAATTCTCCAACTACATGCTGAATGTAACATTCCTCCATCTGCATTCCAGACTACCCTTTGCCTTGCTAATCCCATGCAAAATTAGGGTGTGGACAGTGAAGAACTGGAGTTCTTAGGCATTCTCAAACGCTGATTAGCACCAAAGAATTGCATTCTCCCTCGGACAGAGCAAAGCAGATGTTATTTGTTTGTTACATTTCTGACCTGCCCAACTCCCTCAGAGAAGAATTCTAGGCAGTGCACAATAAAATGTCAAAATATAAAAACAGCATATAAAATTAAAATGTTAAAATTTTTAAAAAAGAAATTATTGTTTTAGAGGAAGGCAACAATAATTATACCCTGTTAAGAATAATTTAAAAAGTGAAGGGAGGGCTCTTAGGGCCCCAACCAACTGCACCAGCTGCAGGCTTCTTTCCGCTCCCCACATGAGACATTATTGTTTTGTAGGTGGGGATTGGAATTGTATCAGGCAACTGTTCTTATGCTCTCTCATTTGTCAAATAGCTCGACTCCCAGCTTTAAGCCCTGACATCTGATTGTCCTTCCTCAATGAAAAATACTGTGTTTGATGTTATCTGGCCCTTGGTAATACTATGGTCCAGGTCTTTCCACATCTTCCAATCTTGCACTTCTTCTTTGGAAAAAGAAGAAGTATATTAAATCGCAATGGGTGTTTGTGTTTCCTTGTTCAACACCTCAAAGTGTAGCCAACGTATCTATTTTGCTTGCTGGAAACCAACACACTAGCTTAGTAGACCATGTGTTCTACTTTCTTCATTGTCCATTCTCCTTATTACTACAGAATTAAAGGCATTTTGAATACCACTTGCTAGATAATCTGAGCAAGCAGGTGCTACTGACATCATAACTTGTTCAACCTTTTTATTTACTTGGCTATTCATGGAAGATAAAGCTGAGCTAGGTTGATCCAAATAAGTAGAATTCATCTTATACTCCTCTGTTGTCTCTTAGAATCAGAAAAAATGAGGCAATTTCTGTTCATAGAAAATGGAATAATAGAGAACTTTACTCAGACTAGACTTCCAATGGAGAACATGCAATTTTTCCATCTGATTTTCCCACCAACATATACGAGGACAAAAACCATATTCCTAGAAGGCTTCTTCTAATCCATTTGTAAAATATATTTTTATTAATGATAGTAGAGCGGTAATTATACGTGCCGTTCCTAGTTTTATATAGGAGGCAATGTAAAAATAACACCACTGAACTCCCCAATAACCACAAATACAGGAATACTAAATTATGCATGTCCAATTTCAGGTGCTGATGCTTGTTTCCCAGCATATAGTCCTAATGGAGGAAAAAGAAGATTGACACAAATGCCTGGTTATTTTAGATAATATTTTGATTTGGATAAAGCTGACTAAATAGAGACAAATTATCTTATTCAAATTGTAATATTTGTTTGCAATTGGGTTTCTTTGTCCCCACATACTTAAGTTTCCAAGAAACACCTGGGTGAAATCTTATTACTGGATGTAATTTTAGTATGTGATGCACGCTACATTGTAGATACAAATCTGACAAAGGGAATTAATTACAACTTTTAAATTACACATTAGACATAAAGCAGGTCCCTGAAAAATACTGCTTTGGCAGTATTATTTTACAAATCACCATAGATTTCAAGAGGAAAGTTTGCTGCTGGAAAATATCAAATTATTCCCACAAATTATTGTGAAGTACAGTAAATGATTAAAAGATGTCATTTCCCCATAACAGAAGCTCTTACTTTTGTAAAATCTGTCTAAAACTTTCTCTCCCAGTTCTTGTCCTTGGTGGAATAACAGCTGGATTTGTATTGTGCAATAATGCAGTTGTTTGGAGAATACAGGCAGGATGTAAATGGCTATCATGATCTCAAGGTTTTTTGGCAAGTTTGGTTGGCATAGACGTTTATCAGGTGTTTTCCCTACTGATTTACAGTTAGAAACTGGATTGCAGCTGCTCCATTTCTGCCAAGTTCTTTGCTAGGCCTCAGCAAAAGCAGAGATATTCCTCTAATAAGGGGAATGCATAGTTAAAAGTTGTTTACAAATGAGAGGAACTTAATAAAAGCTATTTTTTTAAAAAAAACACCTATGCAATTATATACAGGAACTTCAAGTGTTTTGCAGCATGAACTTTCCCTCTATGAGGGAGATAGGTGGTTAAGAACTTTGATATCTAAATAAAAGGAAACTGCCCAAACTGGCTTAGCCAGAAAACTACTTTTAGATGGCTCCAGTTAGTCAGTGGGTAAGAAAGAGTGATCTAACAGAACTGACAAAACATGCCTGATAGAATGATCAGGAGGCCTGATTTATAGAGTGAGGGAAGAGAAGGACCTTAAACATAGTATCTTTCCTTCCATAGTAAGTTAAGATTTTAGACCAAGTTTCACCCCCCTATTTTAAAGAACTGTATTAGGCTTAATACTGTGAGTGCAGAAAGCAGGATTCTGAAATAGCAAGTCACTCTGGAGCTGTTGGCGCCATGATCTTGCATTAGCATATTAAAACTTAGAAAAATATGGGCCTTCTTAATTAAGACATTACATTTCTTTTTCTTTGTGGTCAAGGGTAAGTGGCCATTCTAATTGCTAGAGTGTTGCAGCATGAACTCACATTTGGAAATCTCAACATTTTCTATGGATAGTACAAAGCAACTGCTCCCCATTGGTCTTTTTCCTGAGATTTTGTAGTTCCAAGGAAAAGAAATTAAGAAATGCAATTAGGTTTAGAATAAAGAACCATGGCTTATGTTACATGGACATATCTAACTTTTTATATGATAAACAGAATTAGGGGATTTCTATTTGCAACTTCTATTTGCCTAGAAAAAATAGACATATTATATTACTGTATCCTTTGGAAAACAAAAAAATTCTGATCCACATATTCACTTTTTCTCATCGCTCTTTAAAGCTATGATAGATCCACCACAACTCAAAAACCAGAAGAAATTATGGAGCTTTTCATATGCTTTTATTAACTGCAGAGAAAATTGAATGCATATTTTTGACTAATGGGACTTATAAGGGCTGAAGATGGCAAGATGAGGATTCAGAGCAGAGAAAGGCTTTGTAGAACACTGGTCAGATCCACAGTAATCATATGGCTGGGGGGAAAGCAGTTAACAATCAGCTAACAGGAAACATTTGGGGAAAAAAGTCATAAAGTTGGGGCTATTGCGTTTGCAGCAAGCCAATTCTCTGCACATATATGGATTCTTTGCTGGCAACAAAACATCATATCTAGCAGTGTCATGTCCTTAAAACTTCTGTTAGCTGCTTCTTGAATATGAGGGCAAGCTTCTAGAAAAATAGTGATTAATAGCCATGTCTGGCCCAAAATCTCATACAAATACTGTTCAAATTTGGTAAATCAAGTTACATCTAATGCTAGATGAATATCAGATTCGTATGTCCTTAGCAAAGAACCTCACACGCACATACAAAATAAATTTGACAAATCACTCCAAGGCAAACATATATTTTAATTTTCGCAAAACAGAATAAGTTGGTATTTTAAATCTTCAGATGGTATTGTATTTCTGGCTTTGGGAGTAGGGATAAATTAAAAACAATGGGATCCAGCCATAATAGAATTTCTTTTTTAAAATCCAAATATATACATACTGAGCAGGTGTCCAATGTGGCTGTGTTGACTTGGATTCCGCTTAATGGCTGAGATGCCTCACACTGGACTTACAATGAAGCTACAGGCGATGGTCTCCTATCTTACATGGATGAGTATAGCTGTTTGATGAAATGCATTGACCTTGGATTGAGGCCTTAACTTATAGAGTCTAGCTTTTATTAACAAGTAAAAATGGTGAGAGGTGTTTTTTTTAAGTAAACAAAAGCCAGCTTTTGTAATTTCTCACATCACAATGACCCAAGAAACACTTTTTTAAAAAAAAGTAGTACAAGTAATAAGACTAGAGGAAGGTCATCCACTGCTCTGATATTAGCAGACTGTCTTGGCTGAGCTTGGCAAAGGATTAGAAAGACTGAATACTTTCATAAGATTTGCTGCATTTCCTGCTAAGTGCTCTGTATCTTTATGGACCATTGAGGCGAAACAGACCGAGACAGACAGACAGTCCAAAGAGACATTCCATTTTGCTGAATTAGTTCCTGATGAATATGAAATCAAAATGTTATTTATGTAATCATTACAATTTATCCCACCCTAGAATTTATTTGGCCATTTACTCACTAGTGACTTATAGCAGTTTATTCATGATTTGTTGCTTTAGCAATGCTATAAATCTATAGGGAGGAAATAGTTTATTTCGCTTTCATCACAATCCATACGATCAGTGGCTACCATTCAAAATACAATCTGCCAAACAAGAGTTTCAAGTTGCAGACAGGTATCAGACATTTGAATGCTGACCGTGCTAGTAATTTGTTTAAATTTTATAAAGCCAGATCTACCAGTGACTCAGAGTGAATAATATGTACTTTGAAATGCACATAGCCTAAGTAACTCATATATTTAACCATTTTACAGCTAAAGCAACGGTCAATGTGGCTCTCCAGATGACACCGAACTGCAGTTACTATTGGCTTATCTAAGGTGGCAAATGGGCAAGTGATACAGTATTTTAATTTAGCAGTATAGGGAGGCCCACTGGATTCTGTTTCTGCAGTTCAGTCAGTTCAGGTGTGATTTAAAAAAAAAATATTCTAGAGACTTTCATAGGCCTTTAGAGAGCGGTAAGATTTTTCATCATGGGTTGGGGGGGGTCACAACTCATCTTGCTAACGTCCTTCAGATTTTCAGCCAATGAGGTAGTGATGTGACCAGATTTTTCAGAAAGATGAGGAATCATTTTTGCTATAAGAATGGAGAATATATGTTGTGCAGGGCTGAAGAGAGGGTGAGGTGAGAGTAGTTTTCTGTTACAGCCATTTTCACTTCATTGTTTGCTGATTTTAAAGGAGAATCTCCATGCTAAGACATCCTCCATTCCAATATACAGGTAATTATTCAGATGAAAAAAACACACACCTTTATTTTCCTATCAAGTAAATAGGAAGAAGCTGTCAGTGCAGAATCAACCTGTGGTATCAGGTACTTGAAAGCCATAATGGATGCGATACACCAGGGGTCTTTAAACTTGGCCCTTTATGACTTGTGGACTTCAACTCCCAGAATTCCTCAGCCAGGCACGCTGGCTGAGGAATTCTGGGAGTTGAAGTCCACAAGTCATAAAAGGGCCAAGTTCAAAGACCCCTGCTACACTATCCCAATCACTTGTTCATCTGTGATGTTACCAATTATAATGATGTAGGCTTGTGAACTATATGTTTATTTGCTAACTTAGCCATTCATGGGGTGGGGCCATAAAGAGCTTTGTTTTTGTCACAGCTGTGTGGGTTGAGTAAATGAGATAATTTACGTGTGTCCTTAGAAAAGCATTTGGTAACTTAATCTTCTACCATGTGGATACGCTTGGGTCAGCAAAGATTTGTTTTCAGGTAAATGCCACTTCCCATTAGTCCTCTTCCTCCGTTTCCTCCTCTGAGTGATCCTCATTTTTCAAAGGGTCACTGAATTCAAAATTTCCTTCAATGTCCAGCACTTGCAGTTGCTTTAGTCTGTGGAAAGTGCTCTCTTTCACAGCACTGAATGCAATCTTGTTAAACCTTGAAATTGAAAGGAAAAAAAATGAATAGAATTACCTCTCAATACTTTATGACAATGTCCTTCCTTGTCCTATAAATTCTATACTAAGAGGAGGATACCACAAAAATGGCTTTTTATAAGAAGGAGGTTAGTCTGTTTCTCTCTATTTTATGCTCACATTTCAGTTTTGGGGTTTCATCTCCAGCCATTCTACCTTTCTTTATTCTTACAATTGATGTCTTACAATTTGAGGAGATTTCTGAATGCATAAAGGTAGAAAGGTAGCCCTCAACATGGGCCCAAAATTTCTATTGCTAAATGAAACATGTGTTATGTGAATTTTGACCCATTTTATGACCTTTTTTGACAGAGCTGTTAAGTGAATCACTGCAGTTGTTAAGTTAGTAACACAGTTGTTAAAGTGAATCAGGCTTTCCCATTGGCTTTGCTTGTCCGAAAAATCGCAAAAGGTGATCACATGATCCCAGGACACTGCAACTGTCAAAAATATGAGTCAGTTGCCAAGCATCTGATTTTTTATCATGTGACCAAGGGTATGCTGCAATGGTGTGAAAAACAGTCATAAGTCACTTTTTTTCAGTGACGTCGTAACTTCAAATGGTCACTAAATGAACTGTTGTAAGTTGAGGACTACCTGTGCCGTATCTGACAAGGATTCATAAGCACAACAAATGCACAATTTCTTGTCCATAAACAATTAGTGCACATAATGAAACATGCTTGAAGTGCAGTATAGAGTTCATACATAAAGGAAAAGGTATCTTTTACATTTGTGAAGCCATTAGTATTTTTCTGAGAGTCTTTTTCCTGGCTACACACCTGAGATAAATTCCCTTTATATTGGGGGTAGAATCAAAGGCATCCTCTGGCACAGTGCTGATCTTGTTGCTCTGGAGATACAGATACTCGAGAGTTTCTGGTAAACCAGATGGAATAGCAGTCAGATGATTGGCAGCCATGTCCAATATCTGGAGCAGGATCCACAAGAGAATAATTTAAATAATTAACAGAAGTCATTCTGATGCTTTGAAAAGAGTAAATTGCTATAAATCCCACATCCTGTCATTCACTCAGATCTGTATTTTCTAGGTGCTAGGTTTACACGCCAGTGAGATATCCACAATACTGCAACCATTAGTGCCCAATAGTGGAGTGCACGCTCTCATCTCTTTCCAGCAAATCGTCACTGTAGTTCTCATCCTTCTCCTTCACAGTCACACAGACACACCACCACTTTTGATATTGCACAAGTTCATTTGCCTGTTCTGTAGTGTTAGGTTTAACTTCCTTTGGTTCATTCACCTCTTTCATCCTGGTCACCTAACATATTAGCAAGAGGGGTCCCAATTCTTTCAGGTATACATTGAAACACAGCTATGGGAATCTGGGTGCAAGAGCTGAATCTGGGTGCAAGGTGAGCTGTACCTGTTAGGCATATGATGATAGCCTACATATTGGGTTGGAAATATATAAGCCATGATGATGTTGTAACTTTAAGAAGGTAATTGACCCATGGGCGTGTGGCCATAAGAGGGAGCTAGAAACGTAGACTCTCTCTCTCACTGGATCTCTCTGAATATCTGAATTTGCTGATCGCTCTATTATTGCTTTTTTGCTCTGTATCTGCATAACTGTGTTTTTGACCTCTGGACTGATAAGAAGACTTTGTATTAGGATTTGTACTTGGACTGTTATTTTTGTGTATGACCTGGACTGATTATTTTTGACTGTGCATTTTTGATTTTACACCACCTTAAAGTAACCTACTTTCTATTTTCGCAACTCAGTGTATCTTGTGGTTACTGTGATCTCTTACTGCTCTCAATACTCTTCCTTGTCTGTGCAACTCCTTGGTAGCACAAGGAGACCTCTGCACAACAATCCTTAACAGTACCCTTCCCTTCCTTTGAGGTTTGCTTTGACCTCTGTTTTCTGCCTTTTGGTTTTGCTTGCTGTTAGATTTATTTTGGTGAGCTGACAAACTGAATGGCAACAACATAATGTCTGGTGCTTCAGATTCTGCCCATACAAACAGGACAGAGGGAGCTCATTGATTACAGCTTCTGATTGCTTACTGTCACTGCTTAATTGTTCATGGCTTGTGACTAAAGTTCAATATTCCATATACTTTCATACAACTGTACTTTCATACTATGTGAAACCATCAGGCTATGTATCTCAATAGTATATACATCCAGGTCTGAACAACTTGTGGCCCTCAAGCTGCCTGTGACCCTTGCCCCAATTTCAAAACTTAGCGCGAGTGATATGTTCAGATATTTAAGAATTATCTCTTCCTTACCTATGTTTTCCTCAGAAGAGAAAACAAGGTTTTAGAAAGGAAAATAAAAAAAGAGATTGGGGATAATGGGATAATAGCTCTTCTCTCTTTTCCCCCCCCCTCTCTCTCTCTCACACACACATAGAGAATTTTCTTCAAGTCAGCCCAGTATACAGCCTCCAAGAGATTGCAAGTAGTCCTTGATTTATGACCACAATTGAGCCCAAAATTTCTGTTGCTAAGCAAGACAGTTCTTAAGTGAATTTTGTCCCATTTTACAACTTTTTTTGATACAGTTGTTAAGTGAAACTAGCTTCCTCATTGACTTTGCTTGTCAAAAGGTTGCAAAATGTGATCACGTGACCCCCCAGGATGTTAAACAAGTGTGTTGCAGTTAAAAACTGCTGTATTTTTTCCAAAACAGTAGTGAGCCAAAGGCACTACTGGTATCACAAGGACTTTAGAAATGCATAGCAGGGCATGTTAATTCCATGGTTAGAGATAGAAATGTCTTTGATTCCTTAATATTCCACCCATCTCAATATACCTGTCATTTTTTTATTCCCTCCTCCCCCTTTTACCTGTCTACAGAGCTTCAGATTCTATGGTAAACTAGCATAATATTTACTTTTTTCCATATTGTGTGGTTTGCATCATTCTTTCATTTTATATCTATTCTAGCTGTGATTTTCTCAGAACATGCAGCTTAATTTTTCTCTCATAGATCTGCCTATTTGAAAGAGTTATATACTATTTTTGATATCATTTATGTGCATCTCTAGATCTAGACCTCTGTTTGTTTGTACCTTAAGACTGGTGAGATCTTTCCATGATCCACTGTGAATTAAATTGTTTTTCAATTTGTTGGCACTCAGATACAGCTCCTGTAGCTTTGACATTCCAGAGAGTGTGCCTTTGGGAATGGAACTGATCAAATTCATTTTTAACTTGAGGCTTTGCAAATTCTTGGGGAAGCCATAAGGCATGGTGCGGAGTTTATTGCCAGAAAAATCCAAGGACTTGAGTAGTTTCAGCTTACGGAAAGACTCCCGATGAATCTGTGAGCTGGTGATCTTATTGTAACTCAGGTTTAGTTCCTCCATGAAATAAGTGGTAGCAAAATCTTCCCTGCCAATTTCTGAAATCTGGTTGTAGAGAATCATAAGAGTTTTTACTCGTCTGGGCAGCCCACTGGGGATTTTTTCCAGTAGATTGTTATACAAATGAACAGTGTGCAATTTCTTCAGACCATGAAAAGCCAGTGGATGGATCTCTCGAGCCTTTAGTTTGTTATTATGAAGCAGAAGATATTCCAGGTTCTTGATTTGGGTCAAGACATCATTACCAATTGATCTTATTGCATTCTTCTCTAAGTGCAGAAGAACAATGTTTCGAGGCAAACCGGGTGGAATCTGGGAAAGGTTATTGCTAGACAAATCCAGGTACTCAAGGCTTGAGAGTTTCCTTGGGGGGAAAAAAGAAATTCCTTTTAAGTCTTTAAGTAGCAAAACACAAAGTGTTAGCAGAGGGAAATGAATAGGTTTTGCCTCTGTTCCTCATCACTGTTGCAATTGGGATAACTATACCTGCAACTCTGCAAGACCTTTTTTCCCCCATATGTACAGAAAAACTGTTGCTATCTATATAGTTCATGATGAATAAACCCCAGTTCAAAAATCCACACCTAATGATTGCCCCTTTAAAGCAGCACGAGCAGGGAGTGGTCAAAAAAAGACAATCTGGCAGACATGACAATGTGCTCAAAATTCCTGGGTGGAGATTCAGTCACACCATTATGGCCGACAGCTTTTCTGCAAGACCACATCTTGCAGACACTTGAAGAAGCCTCTTCTTGTAAGCTGCCATTTTAATCTCCTGAAGAACTAGATAAACATTTATCCAAGCTTGTCAAAGACTAAATCAACTCCAGTTTCCAGTCTAGTATCTTAATCAAAGGATGAGACAAAAAAGGAGTCAAAAGTAGTCAATTATGTCTTACAAAGGGATCCCTAACCCTTTAACAGTTGAATATGCTTAGAAGAAGAGTCCCATGCAAAGTAACCCAGCTACTATTATCCACTAAATGTGCATCCATTAAAGACTAACAAACTCACCAGAAGGTTTCATTGTCCATCCCCTCATTGGTTAATTTATTATTCTGCAAATATAGCTCTCGAAGTTCTGACAGCTCATTGAAAGCTCCTACAGGAATCTTCTCCAATTTGTTATTCTGTCCAGAGACAAAGAGGGCAGGCTGTGAGTCTCTTCACTGAATCTTCAGTCCTCGGAATATAAGAGGGATGTTCTAAGGTGGTTGCAGTGACAGGAAGAGGCCAGAGAAAAAGCCTTCAATGAATATAAGAGGACAATCTCTAGAATTTCCTGCCAGATTTTTTTCTGTCCTAGTGCTTCTACTGTAGAATATCATCCCCAGGGGTATCTGCAGGAAGGAGATCAAAATCTACTCACCTCCTGAGATTTGTTTGGCATTGTGCTGGTATAATTTGGCTGCCACTGCTTTTTAAAGATGCTATCAGGTGGTTTTCTTTTTAATTGTTTCATAAATTCTTGAGCAAAGAATATGATCCATAAATGCAATAACTAAGCAGTCAATGTATTCAACATCTCAAAAGAATAAGCTTTATAAAGGCTGAGGTTCTGACATGCAATGGAACTGATATTCTACCTTAAGATGTAGCTTATACAGTGCTCGTGGTAGATTCTTTGGAACATATTTTAAGAAGTTGCTGGACATGATCAAGATTTCCACGTTGTCAGAACCATTGAACATGTTTTCTGGTAGACCGACATCATCAAGCTTATTGTTGTGAAGATAGACTGACCTATCAGAAGAAAACAGATGGTGGTGGGGGAAGAGGAGACAGAAGGAGACAGAGATAGACAGAAACAAGGCTGGGAATCAAGTCTGTACTGAATGATTGTTTTCTGAAAGTAACAACTTTCTTACATCAACTATGCCTCAAGTTATCTCAGCAACTATCCACACTCTTCCCACCAGATATAATTCAATACAACTCTATCATGCTTCCATTTACCAGTTTGAAAGCTAAAGTATTCCAATATTTCTTCATAGAGAACTTGCTGTCGAAGCAACTCAGTTGCTTTTTGTTTTAATTTTTACAACTCTAAACTAAGGACCTCTCTTTACTTATCCTAGCCCTGGATACAGGGTACAGGTAACCCTTTTCTTCCCTGGTTTCCCATGACACTACTTTCATTGCATCTCCACCCATGAGCAAGAAGACAGTCTAATGTTATCCTTAACTGCATTGTGGCTGAAATAGCATTTTCCGTCAAATTCATAATATCTATTTGGTTTTTTTTTTACCTATGAGCCTTTATCTCATGGAGGAAAGTCAGACAGTGGTTGGGAAGAGGCCAATAGTACAGAGTAGGGAATGACAATTAGGATAGACCCATCACAATTAAAGAAATATTTCCCTTGAAAACCCCTGCAATCTCAAATTAATCTCAGCAATATATTAGAGAATTATTTTTCTAGGTTGTTTTCAACAGGGTATTGTCTAAGTTATTATTATGAGCCTTGCAATCCACCTAAAACAAAAAAAGTGGATGGGTCAAATGCATGGGAATCAAATGTTACCGTGGGGATTAAATAAGATTTTTTTTTCCTTGACACAAAATTATTTTGGAATTTTCTGAATAGTAAAACAATCAGTCTCACCCTTCCCAGTGAAGTTTGTGGTAAAGCAGATGTTTGATTGTGAAAATGACCAAAGACTGCATAATTTGGGACAGTTTGACACAGAGGATAAGATCAGTGACAGACCCCTAGAAAACCCTGGTTCAGTCACAGGCCACAGAAGGCAGCCAGTGAATGTAAGCAATGATGATATGGGGGAATTTAACTTGGGCAAGAGAAGGGCTGAGTTTTTGAATTCTGTTCAATTACAAGCATTTTGTAATTTGTAAAAGCTGTACCTTTCCTGGACTTCTGATGTGGAAACCATAGAAGCATTTAAACCAAACAAACAAAATAATTGTGAAAGCAAATATAATTACATTTCAGTGGCGTAGCGTGGGGGGTGCAGGGGGGGGCCGGCCGCACCAGGCGCAACATCTGGGGGGGCGTGCTCGCACTGAGCTGCTCAGGGAGCCCCAAGGGCTGCACAGAGTCGGCTTGGCTCCGCTCTCGAGCTGCTCTTTCTTGCAAAGCGAAACGAGTCCGGCAGGTGAGATGGGCGGCCACATAAACTGAATAAAATAAATAGAAGCGCCCAACTCTCTGCCCAGGCTCAGGCCAACCGCAAGCGCCCCGCAGGCGCCCCGGCAGGCTTGGCCGAGTGAAGACGGACCCGCCGGCCGGCTGGCCTAGCTTCGTGTGCATGTGTGGCTTTATTTAGCGGGGCTCACGTGCGAGCTTGAATGCAGCGGCTCTTGCAGGTCGGAGCCCCGCCCAGCCGCCCTCGAGAGGGACCTGGAAGCATCCCGCATGCGCGCGACTCTTCTTGGAAAGTCTACACCGCTGCGGGGCGCGTCTTTTCGGCAGTGCCCTGACGTCACCGGGTTAGGGGGCGCAAATTACTTGCCTTGCCCCGGGTGCTGACAACCCACGCTACGCCACTGTTACATTTTGCAAGATTTCGGTCCTCTTGCAGGACATCTTGCAAGATGTCAGTCCTTCTAATTTATTATATTTTATATATTTATTTATAAGATGCTAACATGTTATATATGCTTGCTTGAATCTTTCCTCCTGAAAGAAATATATTCTTACAAACAATAACTCTACGACTTTACATGCTGCTTCTGCTGCTGCTGTTGCCGATGATTAAACCTCCAGCTTTTTTTTCTCAAAACCTCTTTTATTTTTTTTACCTCAGGTTTGTTTTTTGTCCAAAGGTGAGATCATAAATTTTGGTGAGATTATTGGCAGCAAAATCCACACTGATCAAAGTCTGTGGAAGGAACTTTGGAGCCGTTGTGAGCTGGAAAAAGAGAGACAAGGCCAGAGGAGGAAATCATTGTCAGAAATACAAAGGCTTCAAACACACACTCATCCTTGCATTTCCTTCAGAATATTAAACGGCTATTTGTTCCAGTGAGGAAAGGGTATTATAAAGCTGCTTCAATTATCTTAGAATCAAGGATTTCTACCTTCTTCTCTAATACTAATAAATATCAGTGTGGAATGCACTTAAACTTTCATCTGGAAAGCCATGCTTATTGGGCTCAATGGATATATAGGAAGGACAGATTGAGAGAACAAATATATTTTGCACAGTTTGTGTGTCCTTCTTCCATAAATAGTTGAGTCTTCTTTTTTAGGCAAGTCCCAGCAAAACCAAGAGCTTGGGAATAAATTCTCCTAAACATTAATTCCATAATCCCTAGCAGAATGCAACATAAATAGGCCTTTTTTTTTAACAGAAGGCTGTTTTTTCAGGCTATCTGCTTCTGACTCTGTTGTAACCCTGTATGGATGTAATAGAGAAACTATGACGACTATTTAACATTTATTTTGGGCCAGTTGTGCAATGAACCTTGTGTGGGGGTACAAAATTAATAAAAAGAAATACAATGCAGATACAGAATGGCCTTCTAGTATTATTTTGCTTGCCAAGATCTATTTTAAAAAAGAAAAAAGAGTTCTTCTAATATGGTTTTGTTGCAAGATTTCCAAGGGTTGACTGTTTGATTTTAAGTTGATAAGTATTTACATAATATTTCATAGGGAAATATTATCCAATTAACTTCAAAATGCATTCAATAATCATTGCACGTTGAAGGCATGTGATAATTGGTGGAAATAAAATTAGGAAATGGGAAGAGGACAGCCCAATGAGGGCCGAGCAAGGTAGAGTTCTATTTTGGGAGCATTTCACCCATTTTGATGCTGGCACCACTTCAGTCAGAGAATCCCATACCCGGAAGAGGCCAATGAGACCAACTCAAGATCATTTAGTCATTTCACTCCAAGACTCAATTTTGGAATCCAAATTAAAGTATTTACTATTCTTGACAGGTGTTTTTTTTGTCCTCGGCTTGAACAAGTATACATTATATGCCAATTAAAGTCAGAGAGAGATTCCACTTTGTGTATGATGTCCAGTTCTGGTCTTAATATTTTTTTTAAAAAAATAGACAATAGCAATAGCACTTACACTTATATACCGCTTCATAGCGCTTTACAGCCCTCTCTAAAGCATTTTACAGAGTCAGCATATTGCCCCCAATAATCTGGGTCTTCATTTTACTGATGTCAGAAGGATGGAAGGCTGAGTCAAGCTTGAGCTGGTGAGGTCTGAACGGCAGTCAGCAGAATTAGCCTGCAATATTGTATTCTAAGCAGTGCTTTTTTTGTAAAAGAAAAAGGTGCCGGAACTCACACATGTCATATAACCCGCCTTGCCTACCCTACAAGGTTCCATCCAAAAAAAGGTGCCGGAACTCCATTCTGAGCATTCTATGACAAAAGAAGCCCTGATTCTAACCACTGTGCCACTATGGCTCTTGCTATTGAAATACGTCCTTTAAGAAGAGCTAAGGAAAAAAAACCTAGAAGACTGTAAGAAAAGGCAATATGGAGGGGATCTCTACAATCTTGACTCATACAGACTGAGAGATTCTTTCTACATTAAGATCCAAGTTATTCATAAAAACGTTGAAAAGTACAACTTGTAAATATCCTTATTCATCAATGCTACATTAAATTTAATCTAAATGTTTTTATTTTACTGTGACATCTAAATGCACATTATTATAAAGCCTTTCTGTAGTTCTATAAGCAAGGCTAGGCATGTAATGATTCACTGGGGGCAGGGGGGGTGCAATAACTCCAGCCTATAGCTGTTGCTCTGCTGGAGATGAATTTCAGCTAAAGCCTGAAAATATACTTCAGTCTCTTAATTCTGATTATGTAAAACAATATTTTTTTGGCGTGTCTCTGACATTTCATCGAATTCTCTTTTCAACAGGTTTGCTTTTATTATTTGGATGTGGTTTTCTTTTGCAGCACCAGCAGCACCAGGAAAGACCAACGATAGCTATTCTATCTCATAGAAAAAAATTGGACACAAAAGTTCTGGAATATTAGTCATAGCCTGGCTTGTATTTTGCTTTTATGAACCCCTCTTCACTGCCAAAAGCGTTGCATGGAAAATTGTTGTAAATGAAGGAAAGGACACGATGTTACTAGATAAGCAGTTTGGTATAGCAACTCAACAATAACAGTGCACATTGTTTGAAAAAGAAATGAGTTGCTGAACTTTTCTTTATATGATGATGGCTATCCAAATTCTTAATTATCAGCCACCAGTAAATACTGTGGAGCAGTGGGGATTCCAAAGAGTTATGCAGGCTTTCATAACTCCAAAATTAAGAATGTCTCCTTTACTTATCACTGAGTTATGTTCTGACCAGGCCAGTACATAAACCAATAAAATAACATTAATAAATAAAAAATAAAGCATTGGGCTGGAATAGGGAGATTTGGCCAATGCAGAGCCTGGCAGGAAATTAGCTAGTGAGGAAAAAAATATTTAATGTATATATTTATTAATCAAGAACTTAGTGCTAAAGATAGAAAATTACAGAATATTATAAACAGAATATAATGCGTCCTGAGGTTTCAATATGATGCTTGTTTTGCTGCATTACTGTAATTAGATATATTTTTTTCTCATAGAGCAACTTTGATGGAGATACGCTAGCCGTATGTTGATCTAAGCTCAAATCATATGATTCAAATACCAGTGTTTATGTAACTTCATTTCCTGGACATTTCAAATAAGGCAACAGTTTTCTTCCCTCTCTTGAAACTCCCCAGAGAGACTTGAGGTACCTTTTTAACTGGTTTCTTTGAGGAGGCTGAACAGCCCTCTGCTGGAAATGCTTTAAATCAGATTCTTGCAGTTAGGAAGGAGTTGGACTTAAATGCCTAAACGGCCCTGTTGATTATTTCTATCAATTCTATCAACTTAATGCTATCAAATTAAGGGAATATTTTGTGGTCAAGGAACTCGGCAACACAAAAAAAAATCTTCCAAAACTGCAACAATTGTTGGATAATTATTTGAATCCCTAATTTCCACACCTAAGATTTCAATATTTGATCTAACTTGATCTAACCATTTTCTAATGTTCTAATGTTCTAATTCGTTTTATATATATAAAACATATTCATGAAGATCCTCAAATACAGGAGGAACGATATTAAATACAATGACTTTTCCTCTGAAAGGTAATATAAATTTCATCTCAATGTCACATACAGTAAATTTAAAGAAAAGTCAAGACTTTAATAGGAGAAATTATAGTATCGTTATGAATTTAGAGAATTATTTGAAGAAAATCCGCAACTGGTATGGTTCCTATTGGGAACCATACATTTTTTACTGATAAATCTCTTCATATTAATAATTTTCATGTTATGTTGCCACTGTTGCCTAGCTCTAATCTAACTACTGTCGTAGCTTCTCTTAATTCCTCAAATTTCAAAGCCACAAAGTTGTACCTGTCAAAGGACTATATCCCAGTTTACTTTCTTTTATTCTGGCTGGGGAATATGGGAATCACCGGGCTGCATAGTGGAGGACATCAAGTTGGGAGAAATAGCAACTCTTGAAACATTTGCTAACCTGGTTATTTGCAAGGTACAGGTAATTCAGATTCTCCAGCTGGTCAAATGTATTCTCTGGAAGCCCTTAAAAGAATATGGATACAGTATTTTGACAATTAGTATCTGTTTGCAACTAGTGCAATTTTACCTCCTAAAATATTTTATGTGTGTTATAGTATTGGTTATTGCTGGTGCTGGTGTATTACAAAATAGGAACAGAGGATTATCATCCATTTAAAGGCAATCTAGATTAAAGATCAAAGTCCCTGAGAGGAATTTTTGAAGTTAACTGCTTCACAATTAGGTACATTGGAGCAATAGACTGAGAATGTTAGATACTGTCTTCACAATGCTGATGAGATATTTTTTATTTCAAGCGTATTTTCTTCCAGTTTTGCAGAAATGATCCTTTTGCTAATTTTGTGCCAAGAGTGGCGTTGTTGTTTTTTATCTCCCACTTCCTTTTTTTCTGATACACAAATAAGTCCTTCAGATTTAGGAAGTGCATCCATTTGCCAAGAAAAAAAAACAGGGCTAGGATATGACATATGGCCAATCTTTTCTGTAATATTGTCTTTGCTGGCTATTATATTTACTTTTAAACTATTCTGGATTTTCCAGCTTACCTTTGGATGTGAGTCTGTTGTTTTGTAAATTCAATGTTTCTAGCCAAGGGAGACGTGCAAGCTGTTCTGGAACGATTTTTTCTATCTGGTTGTTCTAAAAGAAAAGATGCATTAAAAATAAAAGATATTAGCTGAAAGCATTTGATCCCTAGTTAACTTCATTGGGGAAGTTTTCTTTGGAAACAACAGGATCGCCTGAGTGGCAAGGAGACCACTCTTGAATGTGCTTATACAGCAATATAGTCTTTGAATTACAACAATTCGTTTAGTGACTCTTGAATGTTACAATGGAACTGAAGAAAGTGACATGACCAGTTTTCACACTTATGACCGTTGCAGCATCTCCATAGTTACATGATCAAAATTTGGACGCTTGGCAACTGGGATTATACTGTATTTATGACAATTGCACTGTTCTGGGGGTCATGTGATCACCATCTGTAACCTTCCTAGCTAACTTTCGACAAGGAAAGTAAATAAATGGGAGAAGTCAGATTCACTTAATGACCATATTGTTCACTTAACAACTGCAGTCCTTTTCTTAAGAATTATGGCAAAAATGGATCATAAAATGGGGCAAAACTTGCTTAACAACTGCTTTGCTTAGCCAGGGAAATTTGGGGTTCATTGTGGTTGTAAGTCAAGGACATCTGTTCACAATTTTGGCTGGGTCTGCAATAGACCTATTAAAATAGGGCCAGGACTGAAAGAATTCTTCCGAATCCACTCAAAAGCTTAGGCATAGCTATTCATAATGTTGTTACTGTTATTATTCCTAGTGATTTGCAGCACTTTGGATAGGAAGGCAAAAAAAATGATTCAGAGCAGGTGTGGGTGCAAATATTTGCAGTTCCCTAACCCTAACTCTGAAATTTTCCTTAGGATTGGGCAAGGGCTCTTCCACCCTTGCACTTTTTTGTGCAAATGATACAAAAGCAACAAGTATCTTAGATCAAAGTGTACTTTGCCAGGTTAAATATACTTTAATTACAGCTAGTCCTCTTTAGCAATTGCCTTATTTAGCGACCATTCCCAGTTAGGACAGTGACGGAAAAGTAACTTTGCGATCAATCCTTGCATTTATGACCTTTGAAAGATAAAGCAAACAAAAGCTGAAGTACGATCATAAGGATAGTCACGATTTCCCTCAGCGACCGAATTTCCGGTCCCAATTATGGTCACTAAACAAGGACTATCTCTAATGAGATCATGAATGGCCCAGTTGTGGTCACTAAACAAAGACTAACTTTACCTCTTTCCCGCTAATCAGTTTTGAAAACTCAGTTTACAAGCTTTGCAGTGAACAAATATTACGGGTGACTTGGAGATTTGCCTCATCAAATAGTTGTCAGTCCTTGTTTAGTGTTCCCATACCTGTAAGGAAAGGTGGCTTGTCATTTCTGGGACATCCATGGGAAATTCCTTCAGTGAAAATCCACCACAATCTACAATTCCTTCTGAGGTGCAGGTGCATTTTTTAGGACAATCTGGAGCCAAGGAAGTATCTTGATGATTGAGTAGCTCAGGAAAATTTTCTGGGAACTCGTTGCTGTCTTCGTTTTTCTGGCCTTGAATCCTGCTGCAGTTAAGTACCAATAGCCACAGCACCGGAAACAGGAATAGGAAGTTCAGGTACATTTCCACTGAAACCAAGGAAACATTACAGTGTATTGGGTATTGCTGCTAGCTATTTTTCATAAATAGGTGCAGTCTTCTATAATGGCAAAACATTTTAACACAAAAACAAGTGGGTAAACCTTATTTACCCTCAGGCATAACCAATCAAGTGTTCTGTAAGTTGACTACAAACTCTGCCAATCAAATTTAGAGCTTAACCTCTTTCACTTTTCAAAACAGGGCAAAATAATATAGATAAAGAATCAGGTTTTATTTATAATAATCCATCTGGGCTGCATATATCTCCATGGGCATTGTTACAAAAATGATGGTAGGTCACTGTAGCCAGTGGCACATCGGTCGTTAAAAAATGACAGATTATGGGTCCATGAAACAACTTGACTAGGACATTAACTGATATGGAGGTTGGGGTTTTAACATGGTTTTTAATTATTGTATATATCGGGCATAATATTTAATTGTTTTTTAACTTTTGTACTTTGTCTTTTAATACTTATTGCCCTGTACACCGCCCTGAGTCCTTTGGGAGAAGGGCGGTATAAAAATTTAATAAATATAAATATAAATATTTTGTGATTAATAATGATCAACATAGCGGCCACTGTATGATAAATGTTCAAAACATAACCTAAACTTTCCAAATATGTCCATCAGCCCCCAAATCCTGCTTCTGAAATTAAGTACTGTAGTAGAAAAAATACTTCAGATCGTTATTATCTTAGTATTTATGTAAACCAAGAATAAAATTGCTGGTGAACTTTAAATTAATAAATTAATAATAAATAAATATTTATTTCCTGTCTTTCTCTCTGGAGCTGTTCTCATTTTTCCCATAATAACACTCCCGGGACGTGAGGTAGCTAAGAAAGTAATTGGCCCAAAGTCACCAATGAGTTTTGATGGAGGAGGATGCACTTGAACTTGGTCTCCCTAACCTAGTGTCAGACCAACCCCAAGCCCCACATCCGTTTTGCCATTCTAATTACACCATGGCAGCCATTTTACAAGTGGGCAAGCACTCAGTTGTTACCACTGTGGCAACCAGAATGCCCATAATGTGATGTCCACTGTACCCACAACCCATTGTTTACTTATTTCATTCTAAATGACTGGAATAGCTGCTCTCTAGGGCAACTGCTTTAGTTTCAGATGTGTTTACCCGCAACTTTTTTACTCTTTTCTGGTGTGGAAGTTGTTATTGTTTATGGGTGCCATTTGCCTTTTGTATTATTTAGAATATTGAATTGTTGAATTATTTAGAATATTGAATTGAAAACAGAAGTGCTATAGACTCTGTAGTCATGGTTGTCCATCCTTGATCTATAACGATTATTCTATACATAATAGTATTATTATGCATCTCATTTTTACTGAGTGTGCATTGCCTATATACACATTCATAGTAATCTTACAGGGCAAATTTTTCATTCCCAAGACTTAAGGTCCAACACCCTGCTATATTAATAAAATAATTGTTTGGATCCTCTCCATTTGGAGGGTAATTTCTTTGGAGATATTTTCCACCATACCTCTTCTTTAACTTGACAGTTTTTCACAGTGTTCAATTTTTCAGAGTATGACCACTAAGAACAAACCAAAGGAGTGACAATTTTTCAAAAACAAAATGAGTCATTTAATTTATTGTGTTGAAAGCCAGTTGATGGATAAAATCTTTAGCAGACTTAGATCTTTTTCTATCTGTCAAGTTGAAGGGTTTCCCACCCCTTTGAGTAGGTAAAAACTAAACTACCATGATATTTGCTCTGCCCTTTGTTAATATCTAGCTTGCCTCTGTTGCTTGTTTTCAATCATTGCAATCCAAAGTAATTGCTTCCAAAGTAATAACTTCATAACTTAACAAATTGTACACACCTTGAGGTTGGCCTTGGATGAAGTCAGAATGTAGGAGAAAGTCTTACTTCAACACTGGTTTAGCTAAGGTTAACTGAAGTTCTCCAGAGGCGCTGGAGACAAGATAAAAACCAACTCGTGGCAGAAAAATAAATGTTAAAAAAATGTTCTCAAGGGCATGCTTGCAAATGAGCATGTTCCAAAGTTCATAAATGTGTAATATTCCATTTCAAAGAGAATATTATCTCCTCAAACCATGCAAGTCTTTTGATATTTAAATTTATGTTCCACGTTAGTGTGATCTCCATAGGGTTTAATTCTAAACTGGTCTAAGCTATTTGTTGTCCACACTCCAATTTCAATGATTATATCTTAAATGACTTCCATTATCAATAAAATTTCTGGCGTATTATACATCTTAAAGGGTGCCTACTGTGTTTGTTTTTCTTTGATCTGTCTCTCCCAAATATGCATACATACACACATGCAGACACAAACATACACATATATCCTATACATGCATAGATATACAGTGTGTATGCAGAACAAGTACATCCTAAACACACACACACACACACACACACACACACACACACACACACACACCCCAATATAAATGGATGCAATACTAAAATGATAGGTTACCTAGATTTTTAAAACATAACAAAATAAGAGCTACTTCTTTAAGAGCATGTCTCCACTCTCTGCAAGATCCTCATGCTTTTGGCATCAATCTTTCCCTCCTGTGAAGCAACAGCAACTCAGACACCCCTGGGACATGCTTGGGATAAAGAAACATTTGCTAGGTTTCACAAAGAAGGTAATAAAAGCAGGCGAGTTATTCCAATTCCTTTTTTAGTTAAAAAAAATAAATCTTTTTTAAAATGCTTTTTAAAAACCTCGGTTTATATAAAGTGCCTCGTTCAAAGCTTGTCCTCACTTCAAGCCTCAGCCAAGACCTCACCAAGGGTTGGCTAAGATCCTGTGACACTCGACCAAGCACAGTGTAAAGTTACTAATTTGACAGGTACAACTTTTTGGAAGGTTTTTTTTTTCAGGATCTAAAACAGAACTTCCACTAATCAAATAACAGAATCTCTGTATGAATGCAGCTAGGAACGATGTCTCTAGAGTGCTTCCATGTGGAAGGAATTGTTTGAAAGTTATCCCCTGGGAGTGGGAGAAGCAATTGGACATGCACAGAAAATAAATAGTCAATGACTCTGGTGCCTTCAGGCCTCTGCTTTGTTCCTTATTTTTTCCTGTACTACTTGCTCAGCATTATCAGGTTATGCAGCTTTGGGTGTTCAGAACGACTTTCCAAAGAGCCCCTGCCATTTACCATCTACAACAACCAGGCAACTACAAAGTTAAACTTCAGAAATAAACTCACCTCAACTTTCTGGACAGTGATGGAAGTATCTGGAAAAAAAAATCTCTCTGGGTCCCCCCCCACCAAAGGTTCCGTTTGCTCATGCCATAGCAATTATAAGCGCCGAGTGCCGAACACTTTCCCCCTTTCCCGAATCAGAGGCTTTCCAGATGTGATCAGTACAACTAGAAAGGAAAAGGAGAGAGAGAGAGAGAGAGAGGGAGGGAGAGAAAGAGAGAGAGCAACTTCTCTCCAAAGAGAATTTCCTGTCCTTTTTTATGCAAGAAGGAATTTTCCAAAGTCACCATATGGGAAAATGTAAATGAACAGAATGTGGGAGATAAAATATGAGAGAAATTCATAGCTGTGAGATGAATTCAGTGGCTTGCTTATGCCCAGTGATTTTTATCAGTAGACGCTGTGGGAATAACAAGCAAAGTGTATAACAGGCAGCCTAAAAAGTGAAGAAAATAATTTTTAAAGCCCTGCCTTTTCCCTGTTAGCATTACCGTTTGAATATTTTCTGATTTCTAAATCTCAAGCTTGAGTCCCACTGACACCAATTACTTTATAAATGGCATATGCTTCTTTAATGTAAACATGGGAAGATATCTTTTTTTCCCTATTGCTTGGGGTTTTCCACTCCACTTGACATTCTCCTCAGTGACAGGTTCACATATTTCACATGCATGTGGGATATGAACAAAGTACATGCCACCTTATTCGCCTCTTTTTTTTTCAAAGGAGAACTCAATTTCTTCATGGAACTGAGGCAGCTACTGTTTTTTCAAACACTTCCAGATGAAGTGCAGGGGAACAGTGAAATATGTCCTTCCTTTAAGACCAGGTTTAAAATAAGTCAACAAGCTAAATGCCCTTGGATTGACTGGCAAGATACTTGTGGGAATTCTTATCTCGGGTACTAGCCTGAGATTCTGCAACTGTTCTTTCTGAAATCCACTACGTTTATTTAGCTGTGTTTAAATTTCTATTATTTCATCTCCATCACCATTTCTGGATTTTGGTTTACTTTCACTGGATTGAAAATTCATGATTCCCAAAACGAAAGAGCAAAGTGAATGCTTGCATCAAATGTATTGATTGTTTTAAGCAAAACTACTCAGTATGGGAAATGTACTCCGCACTTTTCTATTCTGTACGTCTACAGGCTGGAATCCAGGATCATACATGCAACATAGATTTCAGAAAGCAGAATAAATGCATTTATTTCAAGGTTCAGAAAAGTCCTGGGTTTGGGGGAGTGGGAAACTTTTCATCAAAACATGAAACCTTAACCTTTATACCCTCAAATACAGTACATTAAGACTCTAAGCAACCAAATGAAAATCACAACATTAGACATGACCTCTTATCTAAGCCAGATGGATTTGAAAGGAGTAGATCAGATTGAATTAATGACAACTGTACTACGCCAAACAAGGAGATTGGACTTATTAGAATGAAAATTTAATGACTATAAAGGGGTCATTTTCTTTCAAAAATTGATAATTGGATGGCCTCCCTAGATTCAAACAACATGTGTAGGAATAAAGGGAGACACACTTAAGAAGTTAAAGGCAATGATATGGAAGCCTGCCTGGCACAAGAAGAAAGCGAGAGTTAAGATTTAAAAAATGATTTATTGTTTTTGTTGTTGTTGTAGTAAATGTGGGGATTGGCAATAATAAAGCTCAAATTCTCTTTTAATGCGCCAAGGGGAACTGTTACAAGAAGTAAACTGATTTTATTTTAGGATTTAGATTTTTAAGGGAATGAAAATTAGCCACAAACAATAAAACATACTTTGTCAATTATAGATCAACTGTAAGGACGATAAATAGAATATGTATGCATTTTAGATGGGAAACTATTATATAATGAAATAGATTAGTTATTAGAAAATAACTTTGAATTATATTATAGATTTTGCAATGACATAATAAAAGATATTATTTTAACAATGAAATACTAAGAAGATAAATGCTTTTTCCCTTTGGCAGCTTTTCTCTAGTCATTGGTGCCTGTTGCTGCAGACGCTGGAGCTGTGATGGAGGTAAGTCCTAAGCAATGAAGACAGGATTGAGAATTGCATTCTAAAATGCAGCCAGTTTGTAAATCTTTTCAATCTTCCCTTAGGCCGAGTTGTTCACGCAAATATAGCTATAGAAAAGGGAGATTAGCATTCTCTCCTCTTCAAGAACTGGCATTTTCCTCTTTCTTTATAAAGACCAACTGGCATGCAAAATTACCAAGTATTTTAAAAAAAAAACATTTTCCCCAACTATATTGAAGGATCCTTCTGAATCCAGGCTGGGGAGTCATAAAAGATCCAATCCATCTCTTAAAATAAATACTACAAAGATCAAAGTACATTTTTTCATTGCATATTTTTTTGCAGAGGTGCCCCAAGCTATAGATGCATTTTCGAGGTGCATATTTACTATATGATTTTGGTTATGTGTGAAAGCAAATCCACTCATTACAGGTCTTGTATGATGGGTGAGGAAAGGTGAATCTCTCCCATCATGGGAGAACTGAATATTAACAAGGCAGACTTACAATAGTTAATGATCAAAGTTACAAAGGTACTGAAAGAAGTGACTTGCACTTGCAACCACTGTAGGATATCCATGGCTATGTCTTCAAAATTCAGTCTCTTGGCAACTGACTTGTTTTTATGACGGTTGCAGTGTCCTGGGTCACATGATCACTTTCTGCAATTTTTTTACAACTTAGAACAACCTGCCTCCAGAAGCTGTGAATGCTCCAACACTGGAAGTTTTTAAGAAGAAACTGGACAGCCATTTGTCTGAAATGGTATGGGATTTCCTGCCTGAGCAGGGGGTTGGACTAGATGACCTCCAAGGTCCCTTCCAACTTTATTATTATCTTCTGCCAAATAAAGTCAATGGGGAAACCAGATTCACTTAACAACCGTGTTACTAACTTAATAACTATAGTGATTCACTTAACAATGAGGGACCAGTATTGTTACCCTTGCAGGGAATTACACCTTCCCAAAGCTCCAGCCAGTAAGTCTAGTTTTTTATATTAGCAACAAAAAATAGAACAAACAAAAAAAGGCATTAAGTCTTTAATATAGTTATATACTTAAGAATGTGCTTCTGCTTATTACTGCTAATATAAATCAGATTCCCAAATCCTGAATTTGCTCAGCACTGCTTTGAAGGTCCACTTTGGACTTTGCATATAAATGATTTGACTTTTTTGCATAATGCTTTAAAAAATGGATTCATAGTTATTAACACATGTTGTCTAAAAGGATGGATTACTTAAAAACACCCTATATGTTATTAACACATCAACAGTTAAAAAGGAATTCGTAAAGTGAGCCTGAGCATCTGATAAATATAAAAATATATGCATCTTTAAAATATTTGTCAGATTTGTTCATGTAAACCTGGACATCCTTAGTCAAACAAAGTAGTCTAGGATCAATTCTCAGAATTCTGGCAATTGAGGTCTGGAGGATTCCTTGATTGGGAAAGACTAGAATATAATTTTAAAAAATGTGTGTGAAGCAACTCATCCTACAGCACAATTGGCATTCCAATGCTGCTAGACCAGTTCTCCAACCTTTTCAGCTTTGCAAATCACCGGGGGCGGGGGGGGGGGAGGAGAATGGTTCTGTGTAAGCGCTCATGCACAGCTCCATTTACATGAGTGATGGGCATATGCACCTACTGATTGTGCAAATGCAGTGTGCAGTTTACCGGCTGCTCGCATAAGTGGGGATGTGCTGCATGCACTCTCCTGGTTCAAAACAGCTCAAAGACCAGTAGTGGGCCACAGCCCAGAGGTTGGGGACCCCTAGGCTACACAAAACCTTCAGTGAAAGCCAACTTGGAATGAAGGATATGTGAGTCGAACCATTTATAACTGGGATCAGCAATGATCAAAAACAAAACATAAATTAAGCAAATTAAAAATGGCAAAATTTCTGAGTTGTTCAAGGAAAAACACCTTGCACATATAACTATTTTTTAGCTAATAAAACTATCTAAGAGTGAGTTAGCGCCACCTAGAGATGTTGTATTATGGTGACCATAATAAATACAGTAAATATCATTGGTGGAATTGAGACAAAGACATGTTGTATTTATAGCATGCTTCAGGAAATATAGTATAGTGTGTGTGGCAGTGTGGCAATCTGATTAATAAGAAACATTACAAATTATTATCCTGATGACATTTTAATGCATTTTAAATCATAGGCCAATTTGCTCTAGATTTTTGTCTGAAAGAACAATTTAACGAAAGGAAAATGAGAAAATATGCTAAATATTTTTAACATTAGCATTAGATTCTCCCATGTTATGGAAGGTATCGGGCAGCAAGGGGTCTCCAGCACTTTTGGTCTTGAGCAAGTACTTCAGCGTCTTCCCAGGTGATATTTAGAGTTTTTAAGTCTTCCATGATTTTGATTCACAATTTCATAAAATCATGATTCCATGACACCCTTTATCTTTTTCCAAGTAGGATGGCTTATCAGTTGACTAGTGTTAAAGAAGGCTACGCTAACCCGGTTGTTCCCAATCGCTGGTCCATGGACCAGCACCGCTCTGCGGCCCACCAAGAACCAAGCTATGAAAGCGAAGTGCCATCTGCACATGCACAGGATCTAGGCAGTGTGCAAAACCTTACCCCCCCCAGTCCGTGGAAAAACTGCCCTCCCATGGAACCTGTCCCCGATGCCCAAAAGTTTGGGGATCACTGGTCTAACGTAGTATTTTTCAGCAATAATCATGTATATATTATTTAATATATTATATTAAATCATGTATTATTCCCAAACCTACTGCACCATACTATAAAAACATTCAAAGAAAAATAGATCTTGTACCAGTCACAGGAGTAGCCAGTGAAATTATTTTGGTAGAAGTGTTATTAAATGTTAAGTGTTATTAAATGCACAGAGGTATCTAAAGTGTGAAAGATTTTAGATATACTTTTTAATCCTGACTCTTCATTACTTTTGTTTTTAAAGCCTAGTTTTTGTTTTAAGCTGGATACCCCATTAATTGTAACTCCAATCTTATTAACCAATAAAATGCATTAATTTTATTTGTTAAAACGATTGGAGTTACAATTCATACATTTTTATTTCAACATGCAAAACAACCCTTTTCATTGTGCAAAATGTTGCTTTCGTGCTTAATATGACTAAGTTATATTACCTCTGTTTATTATAATGAATATGGCAAAAAAAGAAAACACAGATGCAAACAGAAGATTTGATTTAAATTTACTAAGAAAGTTGCAGAACAGAATACATTACCTCCAACCAGAATGGATTAAAAAATAGCATATTATAAAGGAATTTATTAAAGAATCATCTGTTTCCTTATCTAAGTATATCATAATTAAACCAATTAAGTGTTTAAAAAGTATTTATCTTTTTCTTTATAAATATGCAGAAAAGCACTACAATAATATTAATTACAACTAGTGCTGTCTTATTTAGTTCCATTAATGCAAACAAATTGGCTTTCAATCCAATCTGTGCAAGTTAATTTTAGGAAGCAGCAAATTGTTTTAGATAGTAACATCCAAAGAAAACTATACTTAATTCTATTCAACTGTGGGAGCTTTGGATTTCTTCAATACTTCCCTGACAATTACAAATCACCCTTGGGAAAAAAATAGGCTGTGCATAGCCATTTGTGTATGGCAGCGGGGTTGTATATACAAATACATGTATATATCTGCCAAATGGGAAAAATCCCTTTAGAGGTGTCAAGAACTTGGTCCTGCCTAAAATTGCTCAGTAGATTCCAGCCAAAATACAAGAGTTTTTCTTAATCAGCTATGACAAGTATAAAAGAATAAAAATGAAACTGTGGAGACACTTTTGCCAACAAACCACATTCTCTTTCCTACTGCTCCTCTTAGTGTTAAAAAATCATACAAAAAATATGACCGACTGATCACATTGAAAAGTACTTTTAGATGGGTTTGCATCGGAATCTGTTACATAATACCATATGGTCTTTACTATTAAAATAGTACTGGATACTTTAATGTCAATATTTTACCAACTTTGTAATGGTTTTATGGAAGGCAATGCCAAAATTTCAATTAAACAAATGCTTCAAGAAAACTAAAGTGAAATACACATATCTGAAAAACATGCTACTTCCAACATCTAGTTCCAGCCTAGTTATTAAGGAACTTGTTTTCCAAGTTTCATTCCATCTTGAAACCAGAGTAGCTCAAAGCTTAGCTTTGTCTGGTTGGAGCTGTAGATTCTGTAGCTTCATAGCCATGCCCATATTCCCAGAAATTTTCAACTTCCCTTGAAAGAAAGCCTAGAATTAAAAAAAAAACAGAATTACATTTTACTTGTTAATGTATTTATTCAATTCTAAATAAAATGTCTAACACCAAGCCTTTCAAGGTGAAAGCCAAATAATTTGAGGCTGAGTAGGTTATTTTATTTTAAGATTATCTTTTTCAAATGTGTATAAATCAGTCTACAGATCTAATTTATATAAATGGGAGATGAAGCAAATAATTTGATCAAAAAGGAGAATCATTTTACTTTAGGCAAAATAATTTTCAGTGATGCCTTGATACAAAAGCCATTTTGATCATAATTAACCTAAAATCATAATTAGCAGGGTTTTTTTAAAAAAATGTTCAGAATAACAAAATTCAATCTACGTTTAATTTGTTGCCAACTTGAAGGTACTTAGAAAAATGTATTTATTGAGGGAAGAAACGGTGAAGTAAACATGTTTGTTCGTTTCCTTTCTACATCTTCTATTTTTTAAATTCTTTTCTTTTATAGTTAACTTGCAATTGTAATCTTCAATAAAATTACTATTTTAAAAAAATAAAAATGTATTTATGGAAGTAGCCTGTGCTGACAATATTTAGCAAAGTTGAACTAAGCTAGCTAGAATCCCTCTTTTAAGATGATCAGTACATAAATGTGAAAAGCAAATAAAATAAATATGCATGTACTCATAACATCTAGAATTAATTTAACTAAGAATTAATTTAGAAACACAAGGCAAGAAAATGCTAAGTGAGCACCTGTCCAGCCTAGACGAGTTCAAATCACCAGGACCAGATGGATTACACCCCAAGGTTCTGAAGGAACTGGCAGATGTGATCTCAGAACTACATCTTTCAAAGATCCTGGAGCACTGGGGAACTACCAGAGGATTGGAAAAGAGCTGAAGTAGTTCCCATCTTCAAAAAAGGGAAAAAAATGGATCCAGGAAAATACAGACCTATCAGCCTGACCTCAATACTTGGGAAGATCTTGGAAAAGATAATCAAGCAACGAATCAGCAAACACTTAGAGCAGGCATGTCAAACTGCTGGCCCACAGGCCGGACATGTCATCCCGAAACTGCATCCACCCCACTGCTGGCAATGGGGAAAAAGTCATGATACGTCGTGCAATGTCACGTGACATTGCAAGTTTGACATGCCTGACCTAGAGGCAAACAAAGTCATTTCCAAAATCCAACATGGGTTTGTCAAAAACAGATCATGCCAGACAAATCTTATTGCATTCTTTGATGAGGTGACAAAATTAGTGGACTAGAGGATTGCTGTGGATATATACTTGGACTTCAGTAAGGCATTTGATGAAGTAGACCAAAACCTACTACTTGATAAAATAGAAAAATGTGGATTAGACAGCATCACCACCAGATGGATTCGTAGCTGGCTGACCAGCCGTACTCAGCATGTGGTCCTCCATGGAACTGCATCTACATGGAGGGAAGTGTGTAGTGGGGTGCCCCAGGGCTCTGTTTTGGGCCAAGGGCTCTTCAACATCTTCATTAATGATTTGGATGAGGGGATAGAAGGGGAACTCATCAAATTTGCAGACGACACCAAGTGTCAGGAATAGCCAACACTCCAGAAGATAGTCTTAAGATACAGAAGGATATTGACAGACTTGAACATTGGGCGCTATTTAACAAAATGAAATTTAATGGTGAAAAAGGATCTACATTTAGGCAAGAAAAACCAAATGCACAGGTACAGTATAGGTGGTACCTTGCTCAATAGTAGCAACTGTGAGAGGGATCTTGGAGTCCTAGTGGACAATCACTTAAATATGAGCCAGCAATGTGCTGCAACTGCTAAAAAAAGCCAACACAGTGCTAGGCTGCATTAACAGAGGGATAGAATCAAGATCACATGAAGTGTTAATCCCACTTTACAAAGCCTTGGTAAGGTCACACTTGGAATACTGCATTCAGTTTTGGTCACCATGATGTAAAAAAGATGTTGACACTCTACAAAGAGTACAGAGAAGAGCAACAAAGATATCAGGGGACTGGAGGCTAAAACTTATAAGGAACAGTTGCTGGAATTGGGTGTCTAGTTTAATGAAGAGAAGGGTGAGGAGTGACATGATAGCAGTGTTCCAATATCTCAGGAGCTGCCACAAAGAAGAGGGAGTCAAGCTATTCTCCAAAGCACCTGAAGGCAGGACAAGAAGCAACGGTTGGAAACTAACCAAAGAGAGAAGCAACCTAGAACTAAGGAGAAATTTTCTGAGAGAACAATTAATCAGTGGAACAACTTGCCTCCAGAAGCTGTGAATGCTCCAACACTGGAAGTTTTTAAGAAGATACTGAATAGCCATTTGTTTGAAATGGTATATATAGTATCCTGCCAGAGCAGGGGGTTGGACTAGATGGCCTCCAAGGTCCCTTCCAACATTATCATTATTATTATTTATACAAGTTTTATTGATTTTAATATTTACATATACATATATTTGTGAAGCAATATGGTGGTTGGGTAATTAAAATAAGCAATAACTATTTGTAAATAGTTCAGGTTACATCAAAAGAGATGCCCTCTCTAATTCCCTTAGAGATTACAAAGTCAAAATAAGCAATTTAGTATATTTCTAGTTATAACCAAGTCAATCAACAAAATTCAAAATATATTTTCACTAATACATATCCATATCCTGTTTTTAAGTTTTATCTAATTGCAATAGAATATTCTTGCATAGCCTATAGTATATATATAAAAAAAGCTTAATTTTGGTTGACCCACAATTCCTTATTTCAATAAAGAATAATTCTTTTGTCTACAAAACTTATATTGTTCATTACAAAACATTCATAAGTTTTACCATTAGTCTAATTTTCACCTTAGCAAATCACCAGTTATTAAAAATACATTTTTGCCTTAACCATTCAACATTAAAATGCTATCTTTTATATAAAAAATTCTAGATTCTATACTATAGTTCAAAAATAAGCACTGAATATTCTATAAGGCATCTTAACCATACATCAATTATTAAAATATTATCTTTTGATATATCATTCTAAATTCTATAATGTAGTTCAAAGTTATATTTCCTTTACAAATCTAAAAGCTAAAAATAAAATCAGTGATATTTCTTTAGAGATTCTCCTTAATCCATAGAGAGGTATTTGTATAGTCTATCTTTAGGGATCCCAAAAGAGAATCAAGTTCAGTCTTTTAAATCTAACTCTTGCCTTCCTTTTGTGCCAATCACACTTTGGTCTTGGTATCTTTAAATTCTCAAATGTATCTTCCTTTCTTCCTGTACCCCTTATTTGAGTCCAGGGAGTGTGTCCAAATGTCAGTTTTGCAAGAAACATGTCCCCTTTGTAACCAATGTATTTTTGCTTTAGTAGTTCAGTTTTTGGTAGTTGATATAATTGTCATAGAAGGGACGCGGTAGCTCAGTGGGTTAGGACGCTGAGCTTGTCGATCAGAAGGTCGGCAGTTTGGCGGGTCGAATCCCGAGTGCCGCGTAACAGAGTGAGCGCCTGTTACTCGTCCCAGCTTCTGCCAACCTAGCAGTTCGAAAGCACGTAAAAAATGCAAGTAGAAAAATAGGGACCACTACGGTGGGAAGGTAACAGTGTTCCGTGCGACTTTGGCGTCTAGTCATGCCGGCCACATGATCACGGAGACGTCCTCGGACAAGCACTGGCTCTTTGGCTTTGAAACGGAGATGAGCACCGGCCCCTAGAGTCGGAAACGACTAGCACGCATGTGCGGGGGAACCTTTACCTTTACCTTATAATTGTCATTAAATCAGTTAAATCTTTTTGTTTTTCCAGTTCTATCTGGGTTAGGTAGAAAGTAGTGGCTGACATTGTGTTTGACATTTGATTAATTGAATTTCAGTATAGTGTATTTGGAAGTCTTTAGTGTCTTTACTCTTGGTGTTGCTTTCTTCAGGTGCTTTTGCTTTTTGGCTTGTAAGTTTTGTAGCTGCTATTAAAGTTTGGACTTTAAGGTTTTCTGTAGATCAGGGGTGTCAAACTCAATTTCATTGAGGGCCGCATCAGCATTGCGGTTGCCCTCAGGGGGCCGGGTGGGTATGGCCTGGGTGGGCGTGGCCTACTGGGTGGGTGTGGCTAGAGTGCGTATGGCCTACTGGGTGGGCGTGGCCAGCTCTACATCATTGCATCAAGGGTGCCTATGGGGGCCTGGGCAGGAGTGGGACAGATCTGAGGGTCTTTGGCAGAAGGAGGGTCTCTGGGCCAGGGCCAAGGCAGTGGGAGCCATTCCCTCACTGTTTCCAGGATGGCTTCGTGGGCCACATGAAACCAGTTCGCGGGCCGGATCCGGGCCCCGGGCCTTGTGTTTGACATGTCTGCTGTAGATTGCTCTTGTTCTTTGAAATCTCCTGTTTTAGTGTTAGTTCCCACTTCTTCTATTTGGTTTTCGGTTATCTTTTCCTCATTTAAGGTTAGAGTTTGATTTGGTGGCTTTAAATTGTCAGATTTTTCATGCAGCTTGGCTTCCAACATTATCATTATTATTATTATTATTATTATTATTATTATTACTATCATCATCAACATCTGTCATTTAATCTAAAATAATTGAGAAGGGAAAACAGGGCGAGCTGTTTTCATTACTCCTCTGTGATAAAGTAAAACAGATATTGGAATTTTTATTTTTACTTACTGTCTGAGGATTGATCTTGCCAGTCATCAGTGACAGCAAATCTTCATCACTCATTGCAATTGTACAGTCGGCTTTCTTATCTATAATGGCCAGAAAACAAATAGTTGAAATATTGAGTAGGACACTAATTTCTAAAACATGATCTCTGTACTTGAAGATATTCCTCTTTCAAATTATGGGTGACTAGTAAAAGTAGGTAGGGTATCAAAAGCTCACAAATATTGATGGCAGACAAGTCAAAATTATAGCTGATAACATTACGACAGAAAAGTTGTCAGAGGTGGTCCTCAACTTACAACCATTTATTCAGTGACCATTCAAAGTTACAATGGCACTGAAAAAAGTGACTTATGACCGTTTTTCATACTTACCACTGCTGCAACATCCCCACGTTTACATGATCAAAATTTGAATGCTTAGCAACGGGTTCCTATTTTTGATAGTTGCAGTAAACTTGGGGTATGTGAAAACCTTTTGTGATCTTCTGACAAGCAAAGTCAGTGGGGAAGCCAGGTTCATTTAACAACCATTTACTAACTTAACAACTGCAGCATCATTAGACAGCATCACCACCAGATGGATTCGTAGCTGGCTGACCAGCCGTACTCAGCATGTGGTCCTCCATGGAACTGCATCTACATGGAGGGAAGTGTGTAGTGGGGTGCCCCAGGGCTCTGTTTTGGGCCAAGGGCTCTTCAACGTCTTCATTAATGATTTGGATGAGAGGATAGAAGGGGAACTCATCAAATTTGCAGACGACACCAAGTGTCAGGAATAGCCAACACTCCAGAAGATAGTCTTAAGATACTTAAAAACTGTGGGGGAAAAGGTTGCAAAATGGGCAAAACTTAACAACTGTCTTGCTTAGCAACAAAAATTTTGGGCTCAATTGTGCTCGTAAGTCGAAGACTACCTGTAGTTAAAAAAAAAAAACCATTGACAGAGTTTGTACTATGTATTATCCAGGTCACATTACTCAATTTATAGAATAACATTGGATAAAAAAATAGTGATTTAGATATTGTATTAGAAGACCTGAAAGATCAGCTTAGCAGCAGATTATCATGGGAAAAATCCCTGTGGTTGCTAGGAGTCAAGAATGACTTCACGATACATAAAAAATTGATCATACAACATTCTGGTGCCCATCCACAGCAAGAGAGATTCTAGATCAGGGGTGTCAAACTCAATTTCATTGAGGGCCGCATCAGCATTGTGGTTGCCCTCAGGGGGCCGGGTGGGTATGGCCTGGGTGGGCGTGGCCTACTGGGTGGGTGTGGCTAGAGTGTGTATGGCCTACTGGGTGGGCGTGGCCAGCTCTACATCATTGCATCAAGGGTGCCTATGGGGGCCTGGGCAGGAGTGGGACAGATCTGAGGGTCTCTGGCAGAAGGAGGGTCTCTGGGCCAGGGCCAAGGCAGTGGGGGCCGTTCCCTCACTGTTTCCAGGATGGCTTCGTGGGCCACATGAAACCAGTTCGCGGGCCGGATCCGGCCCCCGGGCCTTGTGTTTGACATGTCTGTTCTAGATTGAGGAATATAACTTTTCAGGCACTTTCAGTGTTACAGCAGCAGATGTACTCAAAAAAGTAAGTAGGGCCTGAACAACATCAAAATTTGATTAAAACATGATAAAATTCAAATATAATGTGCTGCAGTTCATATGATAACTCCTTGTATATTGGTAATTTTCTCTTTCTATCACCTACAAAATTATAAACCAATAGAAATTTTTAGTAGGGACAGGTGACCACCACAAACTTTTGGCGGTCTACATTTAAAAATATTGGTTCCCTACTTGATCTTTGCATGAATACTGGCAGCATTATAATCAATAGCACTTTTCATAACACAGCCAACTAATAGGCATAAAAGCCAAAAATGCTGTATCCAGAAGTGAAGGGAATAAAGGAATATAATTAAAATATTTCAAACATTTTCTTCTGCCCTACATTTCAGTTTCAAGTGTTTTAAAACTGGCAACTTGCAAAAAAGTCTCACATCAAGAATTACTTTTCATGTTTATTAAAAACTGCATCACAATACATTCATTTACTTGCAAATCTAATGCTGATGTCAACGCTGCTAACATCGGATGTTTTTGCATTGACAACAGATGGAAATGTAGCCATCTTTTCCTTATTGCTTTTAGAGTTAGATGATGCTGGGAGGGGGGTTGTGAATGAGAGTCCAGCTAGACATAACAACACTAAACCTAGTGTGAGAATCAAGGTTATTGAGCCCAGAGCTGATAAAGAACTGGTGGATGGAGAACTGGAGAGGAAGCTCGCGCTTTAAGCTAATTTGGGAATGTGATTTATGACTGTTAATTGAAGGAGGGAATTGTGCTTTGATACTACGTGCCCAGGGGAGGGGAATTCAGTTTTTGGCTTCGATTATGTAGTGCCGATATTATGCTACTCGAATAAAAGATCCTTTAAGGTAAACAATGCCTCAAGTTCTCTTCAAGAGAAGAGCCTTGGTAGAGCAGTGGGCTAATGCCTCCTTAAGTAACACCAGCTGCCTGCAATTAGTGCAGGTTCGCATCCCACCAGGCTCAAGGTTTAATTAATTTTAATTTAATTTAATTTAATTTAATAACATTTATATACCGCCCTTCTCCCTGAGGACTCAGGGCGGTTCACAGGGCAGAATAAAATAACCAATACAAACATTAAAAACAGATTAAACAATTGCCCTAGTTAAAAACAATATAATACAACGCTAAAAACCCCCAGAACAATTAAAAAACAAAAAATAAAACAACCCCAACACTCCCCCTCAGGCTAGGCCGGCTTGTACAAACAAAAATGTCTTGAGATCGCGGCGAAAGGAGCGAAGATCGGGCGCCATCCGGAGCTCTACCGGTAGCTGATTCCACAGCTCCGGAGCGCCCACAGAGAAGGATCTCCCCCTGGGGGCCACCAATCGACACTCTCTGATCGGTGGCACCCTGAGGAGGCCCTCTCTGTGGGAACGCACAGGGCGCAGGGAGCTTGATGCCGGCAGCAGATGTTCCCTAAGGTACTCCGGCCCCATGCCATGGAGTGCTTTGAATACCGTTACCAGTACCTTGAATCTCACCCGGAAGACAACTGGCAACCAATGCAGCTCACGGAGCAGAGGTGTAACGTGGGAGTATCGGGAGACTCCCAACACCACTCTCGCGGCTGCATTCTGTACCAGTTGGAGCTTCCGAGTGGTCCTCAAGGGCAGCCCCATGTAGAGAGCGTTGCAGTAGTCCAGACGAGAGGACACGAGCGCATGAGTGACCGTGCACAGATCATCCCGGCTAAGATAGGGCCGCAACTGACGCACCAGGCGAACCTGTGCAAAGGCCCCCCTAGTCACGGCTCCTATATGATCTTCCAAGGTGAGCCGTGAATCTAGGAGGACCCCCAAGTTGCGAGCCCTATCTACGGGGGGTAATAGTTCACCCCCCATAGTTAGAGATGGAATATCCGAATAAACCCGGGATGAAGATATGCAAAGCCACTCAGTCTTGTCGGGGTTGAGCTGGAGTCTGTTCCTCCCCATCCAGACCCGAACCGCCTCCAGGCAACGGGACATCACGTCGAGGGCATCACTGGGGTGGTTTGGGGTCGAAAAGAAAAGTTGGGTATCATCAGCGTACTGATGATACCCAACTCCAAAGCCACGAATGATCTCACCCAGCGGCTTCATATAGATGTTGAACAGGAGAGGCGAGAGGACCGACCCCTGAGGAACTCCACAAATGAGAGACCTCGCGGTCGACCTCTGTCCCCCTGCCAACACCGACTGCGAACGTCCCAAGAGATAGGAGGAGAACCACCGTAAAACCGTGCCTCCCACTCCCAATCCCCTGAGACGCCGCAGCAAGATACCATGGTCGATGGTATCGAAAGCCGCCGAGAGGTCTAATAGGACTAGGACAGAGGAATGCCCCCTGTCCCGAGCCCTCCAGAGATCATTCACCAGCGCGACCAATGCCGTCTCCGTGCTGTGCCCGGGCCTGAAACCCGATTGGTACGGGTCTAGATAATCCGCTTCATCCAGGACCAAAGGGAGCTGATGCGCCACCACACTCTCAACAACCTTCGCAAGAAAGCGAAGGTTGGAGACAGGACGAAAGTTATTCAATACAGCAGGGTCCAGGGCAGGCTTCTTGAGGAGAGGCCTCACCACCGCCTCCTTCAAGACGGCGGGGAAGATACCCTCACTCAAAGAAGCCGATATAACTGCCTGGAACCAGCTGCGTGTCCTCTCCCGGGCTGCATAAACCAGCCAGGAAGGGCACGGGTCCAATAAACATGTGGTGGTGCTCAGCCTCCCCATGATCCTGTCCACTTCCTCCGGAGTCACAGAATCAAACTCCTCCCAGATGATATCGACAAGACCACCCGTGTCCTGATCGTCAGACTCTGCCCAGTCAGAGTCCAAACCGGTCCGAATCCGAGCGATTTTGTCCGACAGATGTTGGTTAAACTCCTCGGCACGGCCCTGCAAGGGATCCTCCCTCACCTCCTGATTTAGGAGGGAGCGAGTCACCCTAAACAGGGCGGCCGGGCGATTATCTGCGGACGCGATAAGGGTGGCGAAGTGGTTAGACCTCGCCTCCCTTATCGCAGCGAGATAAGACCTAATGTAGGCTCTTAGTCGCAATCGGTCGGATTCGGATCGGCTGGACCTCCAACCGCTCTCTAGGCCCCGTCTCCGACGCTTCATCTCCCGAAGCTCCGCAGAGAACCATGGAGCTCGACGGGATCTGCACCGGGTCAGGGGCCGCAGGGGTACAACTCGATCAAGAGCCTCAGTGGCCGTCCTTTCCCAGGCTTCCACTAAGGCATCTGCCGAGCTGTGAGCAAGGGAGGCAGGTGGGGACCCCAGAGCTGTCTGGAACCTCTGGGGATCCATTAAGCGTCTGGGGCGGTACCATTTAATTGGTTCCAAACACCCACGGCGGGGGGTGGCAAAACGGAAGACCAGCCGCAGGAGATGATGATCGGTCCATGACAGGGGCATAATAATTGGAGAGCCCCCACCAAGATCATCTAACCACTGTCCAGATAAAAAAACTAGGTCAAGGGTGTGGCCTCCCTCATGAGTCGGTCCCGAAATTACCTGCATCAGGTCCATGGCCGTCATGGAAGCCATGAACTCCCGGGCCAACTCAGATGATCCTCCCAGCGATGGTAGGTTGAAATCCCCCAAAACTATAAGTTTCGGGAACTCAACCACCAGCGCAGAGAGGACATCGAGCAGCTCAGGCAGGGCCGCTGCTGCATGACTAGGCGAAAGGTACACCAGCAGCAAGCCCAACTGCGCACCAGGGCCGCATCTCAAAAAGAGAGACTCACACCCGACTATCTGAGGAACAGTGGCCTCCCGCGGACACAAGGTCTCCCTCATAACAACAGCCACACCCCCACCCCTACCCTGAGCCCGAGGCCGGTGCAGCACCCGGAAACCTGGTGGGCAAAGATCAACCAGAGGAATCCCGCCCTCTGGGCCCAACCAGGTCTCCGTGATGCAAGCCAGGTCCGCCTGCTCACCCTCGACCAGATCACGAACGAGAGGAGCCTTATTAGCGACGGACCTGGCGTTCAAATACACCAGCCGGAGCTCAGGGGGCTGCACACCCTCACTCCCGGGACCTTGGGGTAGAGCCAGAGGGTCGGAGTGCCTCACCGCTTGTAAGTAGCGGAGGGGCCTTCCCTGAAATCGATACGGCCCTCTGCTCCTCCATCTGCTGCCATTCCCTGATGTCGTGGGAATAGGTAGCCCCACGACCAGCCCTGGAGCCCCGGAGGTGACCGACCCCCGCTCCTCCCCCCAGCGATCTCCATCGGCCCTAGCCAAAACAGCGGTAGTTGGATAGCCCCCCTTATCCAAACAACCAAAAGAACCCTCCCGCTTCCCTAACCCCCTAAAAAATTTTGAAAGAAAAATGATCAGGGGCCTCTTATTAGGTCTACGACGAAGGCCCCTACCCGTGCCCAGCCAACTCTCAGGGTCCCAATAAATGGGCCCTTCCTCGAGGTTATAATCGGCTGGCAAGGCGGGTCGCACCCAGGAGGGGGGAGCACCCCTGAGGGCGCATAAGTCCGTGGACGAATATTTAAAGGAAGGCATAAATAGCAGTCCGAATCGTAGGCAGTCCATAGATGATAGTCCATGAGGAGGATCTATTCGGAGAGGGAGTCCCAGGCCTCCATCCAGCCGCTGCCACTCAGCTGGATAAGCCCCCCGGGCAGGCCCACCACCGTCCTCTCACTACGGTTACAGAGCCAATTCTCGGGGGGGGGATGGAAGTCTGGAGCAACCCCACTGGGCATGGCCTGCCCCATAGAGCTCTCACCTCTAGGGGCAGGAGATGTAAATTCGGCCATCCTCTCACAATGGCTAATACCCAGAGTTCTCTATCCTTTGGGGTATAAAGGGCAGTACGCAGTCGATTGTAAGAGCAGAAGTAACAAGCCATCATAGTCAATTCTGCTAACGGCCAAGTCCCCCATTGTCCCGTTATTTCCAGAGGTTGTAACTGACCACCACTCCATGGGCCCTCAGTTCCATAATTATTAGGGCCTTCCAGGCTGTGGTCAACAAAGATTGACTCCCCCAGGTCCATTAAATTCCCCGGAGCCCCCTCAAAGGTTGACTCAGCCTTCCATCCTTCCGAGGTAGGTAAAATGAGGACCCAGATTGTTGGGGGCAATTAAGCTGACTTTGTAATAATGCCGCTTGGGGGTGTGTGTGAAAGCCCTAATAAGCAGGCATATACATAGAATGAAGGCTACTGCTAAGCTTGTAAGCCGCCCTGAGTCTTCGGAGAAGGGCGGGATATAAATGGAATTAAAATAAAAAAATAAAATAAAGAGTTTCATCTGTCGGAACCATGACAGCTATATTCAATAATTATGCCCATTCCTATATTTCATCCACACTCCTAATATATAATTTGTTACCCTTTTACTCCAACAATTAAGAACTTTTTTAAAAAAAAATGACACTCACCAGTGTTAATATCCACACAGCCTTTACCATTTTTCACATCAACTATCCAAGTAGCTTCTTTACCCTCAGGACCATCTTTTATTTTAAAGGCAAAAATGCCACCAATTTTCTGGACATACTGTTCTCCTTCCTGTAATCATAATGTAAATGTACAATCATTAAAAGACGATCTTAATCTGGGTGTGTGTGACATATTTTCAACATGTAGACATTATTCATTAATCTGAGTGAATGATTCCAAACAACATTATATCTGGCAGTCTTTCATCTCTGTAGAAGATGTGCTGTTATACAGTTCATTTGTGAGCTCTACAACCCCAGTCTAGAAGCACAGTGTAGTCACTGTGTGACACTGCTCATGGTTTTCTATCAGTTTTGGTGGCACCCTTTTTCAAAGCCAGTGGAGACAGACAGCTCACCTTGTTAACAGTCCAAATAATATTAGCACATATGATATCACTACTTTGACTTAGAGACTTGAAGGAGCACGTGGAGACACATAGGAGGATGAAAAATACTTGGATTAAAGGATTCGCTACAAAAGAAACTGTCAGAGGAAGATACTCTCTAAGGAAGAGGAAGTCAATCCAATAAATGAGTGATTGGGGGGAAAAAACTGAGTACAGCTGAAATGCAGAAATAGCTTTCACGGGCTCTCACAGAAGGAACATGCTATGCTTCCAAGACCACACTGAACAAGACAAGAAACTGGGGCCTTGAAAATCATAATGGCCACAATTACTACCTGAAGAAGACAACAGAATTCTAATAATAACTGACTTCATAGTAGGAAGTTCATAATGAATGTGTACTTTCCAGACCCTCTGCTCATAAAATGTAATATCCTATCTATGAAAGATATGATTTAGAACTAAGATAGCATTTTTTGATATGGGAAATGTGAAGATGAGGATTAATTTGAATAAAACTTTCAGCTATATAAATTTAATTAATATTTAGAAAATCATAATCGATAAGGATATTTCAAATACTTGATGGGAAATTAAACTTTAACAGGAGTAGGAAAAACAGAATATTGATTAATGAATTGACATTGTTACGATATTAGTAAAATATGATGAAGATGCTTATATCTAACTTTGTATACATTAACACTACCAAAAATTGTAATGGTGTAATGAAGGGAAAATGGAAAAAACATGCAGAAGAAAGGAGGATCAGGGGAAAAATTACTGAATTGTGTAGTATTGAATAGATTTATATTGAAAACGTTAATGTTAAATATTTGAACCCAGATAACATGTTGTTTACTAAGCACTAAAGACTAATTTTTTGAAAAAATAATAAAACTTTCATATAAAAAAGAAAAGCATATATTTGCTGACAACGCTAAATTGGACAGGATAACCAATAGTTAAGAAAACAGTAACAAAATTAAAAACAACCCTGACAGTTTAAAGAAGTTGGATAAAAATAACAAAATGAATTTTAGTAGTTTTAACAGAAACAAATTAAATCAGATACATGAGCAAAGGATGAAGAATATACGAATGATACATGTGAAAAAATAGAATTATAATTGCAAACTGGGTATCACTCAATAGTTTTGTGGCTGCCAAAAGGCAAATACTAGAATAATCACACTGCAATGTATAGAGATCAGATGCCACACTGAGAATTGTGTTCAGTTCTTCCTATCATGATTTAATAAGAATTCAAATACTGATATTTGAGCAATGAAGAGCAATGAGAAAGATCAGAAGACTGGAAATTAAGTCCAATAAGGACATGTTGAGAGGTGTATTTAGTCTTAATAATAGACAGCTGAAGAAGAATATGTGAGAATTATTTTAGTAAAGAATTGAGAAGAATGGGCTGGGCACACAGCTCATTTCCCCTTCTCAATTATCACAGTGTGGAGTACATGGACTAATGGTTTTAGTTTTAGGGAAACATATTCCACTTGAATGTTAAGGAAAAACCTTGCTAACTGAAAGAATAGTCTCAGAATGGAATTGATTTCCAAGGGAGATGGTGATGCCATCCTTTCTGGAATAAAAAGTGGGGGACGCTTAAACTGGCATGTTGAGCAGTAGGGTGCAATAACATCAGCTCTAGGGCTCTTGCAGTTTGTATGAAAGAATGCAAGCTTTTGAACCGCAGCTCTTTCCTTAATGCTGTATAAACACTCTTTCCTGAAAAATGTTCTTTAGGGAGATGTAGTGAGTAGCTCCTGAACCCTAACCACTGTCAAGGAAGTAACACCCATGAAACTTGAAGTAGCTTCATTTTGAATGAATTGTTTCAGGTTACAATGCCAAGCATATGGACATAATTATCTGAATTACCGAATAGTTATCTCCAAAATCTATAACATGGTTTTTGCCAAGCTGAATCTTGCTCTGCCCTAAATTTCATTCCCTGCCTAGAAAAGAGCTGAAGCAATTGCAGGCAGGCAAGGCAAACAGAGAAATATAAATTTACTCTGAACATTTTGCTACATGCAGTGTGTTTCCCCCCCCCACAACGTGAGAGATTATTCAGTCATATTACTTCCAATCTCCAATATGAAGTGGCACAGTTCCTATTTTATGACTGATATTATCACCAAAACATGATCAGGTTTTACTAGTTCCGAGGTTACTCATGAAACTTCAACACAGAAAGTAATATTAATAACACAAGGCATATAGTTCCAGTATCAATGACCAATTTTTTAATTTTTTTTTAATAAAGTTCAATTTGTATTTCAGAAATTCATTATAGCCATTATTAAATAAAATAATTACATTGTTCTGTCTCTTGGCTCTGACCTATTATTTTTTCTTTATTTTGTAAGGAGAAAAGGACTCATTACAAGGAAAATTAATAATTAAAGACATAATTTTGGCAGACCAGCTATATTCAGAGAAAATAATTATTTGTGTACTTAAAATATTTCTGTGCTGGTATGCAACTTAGTCTTTGGCAATTTATTTTATAAGCATATTTACTGTACAAACCTTTTCAAGTTTCTTTTCAATTTCTTTGAATACAAGTGATGATTTAAATCCATCAATCATTGCTCTAGTGGGGATGGCTTGGATTTCCAGATTCCTGAAATGGGAAATAGTAACTTAGTGTCAGTGAAATAAGCAGATTTCAACAAGCAATTTTCCATACAATCTAATGATAGTACTTGCATTTGTCACACATATTAAGCCATAATGACAGTTTACAAAATACAATTCCTCAAATGCACTCTGCCAAAATTAAACATCCCCTAGAAGGGAGGGAGAGATATTTTGTGCAGTCTCCTCTTTTAAGAAGAAATACAGGGTATTCTGAGAAAAAAAATCTAATCAAAATTAAGAAGTAAATGTGGGTAGAAACAATTTTTAACATGAGAAAAATGCTAAATTTTTTTATTAATCATTGCTATAGTTAAATTGGCCAAAACATTTCCTGGCAAGCAGCTGTGAACAATAGTTATGAAAGTGTAAAATGAAAATGATGAAACAAGTTTACCTTTTCTCTAATTACTCAATACCTAATCCTAATATTCGAAATCATTGCTGACTGATTGTGTAAGATTTTAGCAATATAATTTTACTGCACATATATGTACAGGAGAAAAACCAATTCATAATGTAAGTAAAATATAAATTCTTTGAAAAATGCCAGGAATAATTTCTGTTTGAACCTAAATTTACCTCCACCCTCCCAAAATTGCCATGAGCAAAATCTCAGACTAATCTCCTCCACATATTACTGTAAAGATAAAATAGGGTAAAGATATAAATGATGCAATCTATCTTAAGCCATTAGTGGGATGTGATCTAAAAGCTGAAATGCTTCATTTTCCAGTTGAACAAGACAATTAATACGGTAATGTGAAGAAAAATGAATTCACTTTGAGAAAGAATAATATAAATATAAATTTCAGACATTATTAGTTCAGTAAACTAAAGTTATTATTTTCTAGAAAAGATAACCCTGAGAAAGATGAAAGTGGGATATAAAAACACAAAAAATTAGCCTGATTTTGTTTAGTATAAAACGGGACAGAGCAAAACTTAGAGAAAATTCTTTTGTAGCCATCTTATCACAAGAAATCCAGCTGGTTTAAAATTGCCAACTTTTCCCATTAGAGTTTTCATATTGGGAACCCAAGTAGTTTTTCTGAATCTAAAAGCATGTTTTACTCTAGTTCAATATATTCCACTCTTTCTAAAGAATGTTATTGATATTCACATTTGTTTTATCCTACACTATTTATTAACTGGAAAAATCTTTACAGGACCGGTTTTGTGCACTGCACTGGTACTTAATTTAATAGTTAAAAACGTTGGGCTATGACCACAGAGATCCTTGTTCAAGTCTATGCTCATTTATAAAAAGATTTTGAGTGACTTTGGTCACTTTCTGTCCCAATCTGGTTTTATTATGTGGAAAAAGTATTGTGGAGTTGGGAATAGAGGAGATAAATCTGACAAACCATCCATCATTTATACAAAGAAATGTGCCTTTCCTACCTTAGAAAAACTATTAAAGCATATTATAGACAGTTCTATTTCACATATAAAATACAAGGTGAGAAAATGCAGAAAATAGAAGTGTAAATAAACAAAGGAGCCAGGAAATAATTAGTTTAAATAGGTCTTCTGCAATCTAAATTTCCTTGCTCTTTATCACAAACTTACAAAATAATTTGGAAACTCTTAACAGTTGCCTAAAAGAAAAATCCACAGGCTGTAATACATGAAGAATCTTAGCTCAGATTACACTATTATGCTGACAAAATCTTTTCTAGGCAATTGAAAACTTGTTCTGTGCATTTTTAACTTTACAGTTTTAAAAAGTTTTTTAAAAAGAAAAAAAAAATATGGAGCTATCTTTGGAAAACACAATTAAGAGAGGACTCTTTGACCCATGAACAAAACAAGCAAAGCTTCTTGCAGCTGACAAAACAGAGTCGTCTTTCAAAGAAACGATTCTGAGCACATACTTTCATCCATGACCCAATAAACTTCCTGTAGCAAACAGGTTGATTTCCAACTGCCCACTTTAATTATGCAAGAATTAAAGAGTGGGAAATAATACGTTACTTACAGCAGGAACATTAATCTGATTTACAACGAGCAGCTTAATCTGGCAATTTACAACAGGCACATTAAGATTCAAAGCAGAAACGAAGTCGCTGCAATTCCTCCAGCAGCAGCGACGAATATTGCACAGGGAAGGGAATGAATGCGTCAAGGAGGACTCAGCACTCACCGCACAGTTTCTGGAAAGCCCATTCTGTAGAGAGATACTACAACTGCACCACCGAGGCCCAAATTATGCTGCAAAGCAAGCTTTGCTCCGGGAACCTGCCTCTTTCCGGCTTCTCCTCTTAGCTGCCAGCAAAGTTCAGCACACTGAGCCAGACCTAATGCATCAAACACAGAGCCTGTAGATCAAGCCGTATTACAAGATCTCATTCGTACCCAACTTGAGAGAAAAGAAAGGAGGCGTGTTTGAAATCCAAGATGAAGCCTTCTGATAAAAAAAAATTTCATCACAACCGCCACTGTGAACATTGCTTTTTGCTATAAAGGGGATATGAAGAGTCGCCTCGTGATGAGATGTAGACAAAGAACATAAAAAATAAAATAAAAATCCAGGTGTAGGAACTGTAAAAAATAGGGTTACAGTTTCTCAAGGTGACGATTCTTCACTTCTATTATATTGTTCTTTTGATAAAAATGTGAGCTTACTTCACAACAGCCGACATATATATTTTGTGCACGACCTAAAGCAGTACAGGTAATCCTTGACTTTTAAACATAACTGGGACTAGAATTTTAGTCACGTAAGTGATCATTGTGAGCAGATCCAATTTTATGACAGTTTTTATCACAGTCGTTAAGCAAATCACATTGTTATTAAGTGAAGCATACACTCATTAAGCAAATCTGGCTTCTCCAATTGACTTTGTTTGCTGGAAGCCAGCTGGTAAGGTCATAATTTGTGATCATGTGTTTGCCAAGATGCTGCAACCCTATAAATGTGAGCCAGTTGCTAAATACCCTAATTATAGTTACATGACTGTGGGGTGGTGCAATAATAAACTTGAAGAACTGGGCATAAGTCTCTTTTTCTGAGCCCATCGTAACTTTGAACCATCATTAAATGAACTACCTGTAAATAAGCAAGCAAGCAAGCAAGCAGGTATTAGTTTAATCTGAATGCATATGTTATGACCTGCTTGCATGCCATGAAGTGAGCTAAAGAGAGGTGTATTTTTTTTACCATGCAAACTAATTTCCACAGTTAGTCATTAAAGATAAAGTACATATTAAAACCAATTAGGTATGGCTCTAAGTAATCCCTCTTATGTTTGTCTTTAAAAGTGCTTTATTAAATTGACAACAAAAATGATCGTTTCCTGATAAAATCACAAAATTGGAAAGGTTCATTCAAGGCACCAAAACTAACTTCTCTGGCCAACTTAAAGCATTATGGACAAACCTTTCCAGCTTCTGCAAGAATGAATGAACCTTTATTATCAAAGTACAACATGTATGCAGTGAGATTGGCTGAGCCTCCCTTCGTGCCCCCCTCCCACAACTCACAGTGACAGCAAACCCACCATCTTGTTACACCATGTGAGCTAATTGCACAACACACCGGCGTCACAAGTCAATCATACATAGTGTTATTTCCCGTTCAGGAGCCTGACAGCCCATGGATAGAAGCTGTTCTTCAGCCTGTTGATACGGCTGGCTATACTTCTATATCTCCTACCCAATGGTAGGAGAGTAAAGAGGTACCGACCAGGGTGTGAATCATCCGAGAATTTTCCTCACTCTTCCAAGGCAGTGGGCCCTGGCGACATCCAGAGTGAGGAACTTGACACTTCCCAAAGAATTTGTTCTCCTATAGATTTTTTTTTGGTAACATTCAATCAGAATCTGCCTTCCTGTACACTAAGGCTTCTAAGTGAGTGTTTCTCAACCTTGACAATGTTAAGATATGTGGACTTCAACTCCCAGGATTTCCCCAGCTGAGAAACACTGCTCTAAGTCATGCAAGATTTGACCAATGTTTTTTGTTTGTTTGTTTTTGTAGTACAGCAATGCAGATCCAAGCTATGCAATTAGAAGTTAGGTTACGTTATAAAGGAAAGTGAAAATGTAGCTTCCCTCTTTCTTCTTAGGGGCCCTCTCTGGAACATTGTTAGCAGATAGGTAAAGAGCAATCATTCTAAGAATTGAAAAGCTGATATAAGCTCAAATAAAAAGATTTCATCACCTTGTCCAAAGAGCGATTACACTCCTCTAATCAAACAGAATGTCAAGATATTTGCACAGGGAGCGACAGACTAAAAATTAGCTTTTGGCATTAGGACAGCATTTTCTGTATCTGCATCCTTAATATTTCAGCTCTCAACAGCCAGATTAAAGTTGTCTTTTAGCTGAAGAACATGATAAATATGCTGAAGAACACAACAGCCAACCAAGAACAGAAAACTAAACAAGTTGTTCTATTTTACTGATTATGAATAACAGTTCTAGGCAGTTCATGAATGACTTTAAACAAATGAATTTCTGCAATTTTTTAAAGAGGAAAAAAGCCCAAATATTTGAATACAAGTAAAAATATAATCTGTCCTGGGTGCAAGTCTGCTACGATCAATAGCTAAGTTCAAGTTCATAAGCAGTTGCACAAATATGTAAACACACAAAGGAAAGGTTTACTTCGAGAGAAAATGAATAGATCTAGCCAACTCTTTTGAGTTTGACAAGATAAGTGGAATAGGTACTGGCTAAACTTGGATGGCATACATGGATTATGGATTACACTGAGAAGTTAAAAAAACATTCTAGAACACTTTTATATTTTTGCCAAGAAAAAAATATGCCACACAAGGACACAAGCTTCATTCAGGAAACAATTTAGTCTTAGAAATGTTATCATACTCCTTAACATAGTATTTCTAAGAAAAATATTAACCAACACCTCTCAATTTAGGGATTATATTTACCTATCCATGCATACGCTGAAATCAAAGTGAAGACAAGTGCTTCAATTTTCAAATAAGAATAAGCCATAGATAGATAGATAGATAGATAGATAGATAGATAGATAGATAGATAGATAGATAGAAGATAGAGATATAGATATATAGATATAGATATATATAGATACACACACATACACTTTTTCCAGTTCACTTTAAACCAGTATATTTGTAATAAGCAGAAACATTTGCATGTATTAGTTTTTTTCTACATAAAGAACTATCTTCATACTAAAAAAAGGGAAGGCATGAAGATAGCTTGGGACAATTTCCAGAGCTGCTTAGCAAACCCTATGGAATGCTACCAGGCCTACAATTTCCTTGCCAAATATTTCAGCTGGCCAGAAATTATTTCTTGAAGTGGCTAAAAAAGATGTGTTTGTGTTTAAAGGGTTTATGGACATTAATAGGGCATTTAGTAGGATTTCCTACCAGATAACTCAGCATAGAATAACTGAATATTACCTACTATATGTTCTTGTCAAAGTAGCAGGTCTGTGTGGTTAATTATTGATGGCTGATTGCAACAGAGAAGGCCTAGTTTAGCCTTCTCTTTAAATAAAATTGCACATATTTTTTCCATACTTAAAAGCCTTATACACAATGAATTACCTGTAGCACCCAGTGGGTGTCCTTTTGAAATCAAACCACCGCTGGGATTTATAACCCATTTTCCACCATATGTTGTGTCTCCTCTGTCAATCAGCTCACCTGCTCCTCCTTAAAACAAAAAAAAAATATTAATGCATATGGTATCTCCCACTTCTAAATACAACTTCTGAAGTCTCTGACATTAATGTGACATTAATAGTCCAAAATGGTAATTAATTTAATAGGGACAGCACAACTGTATCTATGCAATCATTTCTATATCCTTAAGTTCATAGAAATAAATTCTTTCTGCTCTAGTTACATTTATTATATTTTTATCATACCTTTATTACCTTATAAATAACTCAAGGCAGCAAACATAGCTAATACTTTCTCTTCCTATTTTCCCTGCAACAACAACCCTGTGAGGTGAATTAGGCTGAGACAGAGTGACTACCCCAGAGTCACCCAGCTGGCTTTTATGCCTAAGGTGAGACTAGAATTCACAGTCTCCTGGTTTCCAGGCCAGTACCTTATCCACTACCCTATAAAGCAATAAATCATATTGCTACATTTCCCATTCAATGTTAGTGTGGGTAAGGCTTCCGGTTTTCCACAGCAGCCAAGGGATTGTGGGGCTCCGCACCCTACAGCTGATTTTCTTCCTGTTAGGGGATCCTAAATGGGCCAGAAGTCACCACGAAGAGGCAGCAAAAAAGGAAGTAAGTCCCATGGACCAAGGAGAGACAGCAGTCAACCCGATTGGTCCGAGAAAAACCTTCCAGAAACCAACAGGAGAAAGGCTAGCCTAACTTTAGAGTCTAGCCCAAGCTACAAGCAACTGAAGCCCAAAAGCACTATTTTAAGATGATTGTAAATGTGTTTGGATCTGGGTAAGAATATCGATTTTCTCTATTCTACTTATTAACTAATTTCCTGGAAAAAATAATCCCAAGAAGAAGAAAAATCCTCCAAAAGTGACCTTTGCTCCGCCCTCCTACAGATGGAAGCGGTGAATTAAACATTTTAGCGGGATAGAAATATTCTGAAATGAAATGAATACAAGACTTAAATTTGAATAAGTTTGAAACAAGTGAAATCTGTTAAGATTTTCAATTTAAATTATGAAAGTAGAAAACTGTTTATTTTGAAAACTGAAAAATGAACTGGTGCTGATATCTAGTGGTGGATGAAAATTACAACAACAGTTGCTCTAATACAGGAATTGGCAAGGCCCAAGAAAAATTAATCTGTTTTTGTGACCTTCAAAGTTTTAATAATAGAGAACAGTTGTGACAAAAAAAGAAAACACTCTGGGCTATATAAAAAAATGAGAACTATAAATTTTAGAGAGAAAAAAATAATCTGACCTTTCTGGATTACAAACATTTACCTAACTGTGACTCTAAAACAAATACTTTCCAGGAGGAGATGTATGAGATGTTGCAACTAATTCAAACAACAATGAACTTAAACTATGAGGAAATTAAAAATAACTTTGGAAATATAAATGAATCCATCTCCAAGTTAACTTCACAACAAAAAAACTCAGAAAACAATAATAGAGAGGGAGGAGATAACGCAGACAGTTGAATATAAATTAGAGGAAAGAGATTAAAGATGGAACTTAACACAAGGAAATATGACCTAATCCAAGTGGGGAAAAATTTACAAGAAATATTGGACATGGAAAAGATAAGTTATACTCTAAGTGAGCACCTGTTACTCGTCACAGCTACAGCCAACCTAGCAGTTCGAAAGCACGTAAAAATGAAAGCAGAAAAATAGGGACCACTCCAGTGGGAAGGTAACAGCGTTCCGTGCGCCTTTGGCGTCTAGTCATGCAGGCCACATGACCACGGAGATGTCCTCGGACAAGCGCTGGTTCTTCAGCTTTGAAACAGAGATGAGCACCGGCCCCTAGAGCCGGAAACGACTAGCACACATGTGCGGGGGAACCTTTACCTTTTAAGATTAAAAAAGAAATCTGAGGACAAGAAAAAAGATCTAACAAAATGGATTGCAGAGCTGTCAAGAATACCATGAGAACTGGAGAAACAAAAAGTGATAAGAGAAACCAAGAGAGAAAGGAAACGATCTTCAAAGGGGCAAAATCTCTCCACAAAGACATTTTATTTGATTTGCCTCTTATTATCTACAACATTTATAAGACTATGGAAAGACTTTTTGATCAAATGTAATATATTGATTAGGAAAGAGGTTTGGCAAAAGAAAAAGGCTAAAGTGAGAATTAAAAAAATTAGATGATGTATCAAAGGGAATATTTAAAAATTAAACATCTGTTTGAATATGGTTAAAGAAATGGAAAGATTTTGGATATAAATGAATTTTAGTTTAAGAGGGATGAACCCCCCAAGTAGTATAGTATTTTTTCTTCTTTCTTTTTTACTTTTATATGAGAAACATAAAAATGTTTGGGATGGTTGAAACTTCCTGACAGTTAGAACAATTAACCAGTGGAACAATCTGCCTCCAGAAGCGGTGAATGTTCCAATACTGGAAGTTTTTAAGAAAAGACTGGACAGCCGTTTGTCCGAAATGGTATAGGGTTTCCTGTATGAGCAGGGGGTTGGGCTAGATGATCTTCAAGGTCCCTTCCAACTTCTTCTTCTTCTTCTTATTATTATTATTAAACATACATTTAATTATGATTAAAAAGAACAGAAAAATTTTGGAAATAAATGTATATTAGTTTAAGAGGGTAGTATACTATTTTCTTCTTCTTTTCTTTCTTTATTTTTTAAGATATGAGAAATGTAAAAGTGTTGGAATGGCTTGTACGAAGAAAATAGACTTATTAAATGTAATCAATTTTGAGAAAATCTTAACTAGTAAGAATGTTTTGAACACTGTGGGGAAAACAAATTTAAATAAGAATTGTTAACAGGATTTATAACGAGGCAACCAAGATGTCTTGATAGAAAAGAAGCATTATATGGATGTGGTTATTATTTGTAGAAATGTTGGAAAAATCTTTATACTTAATTGTTACTTATCAAAATAATAAGAATTGTATTTATTCAAGGTTGGCAAAGAGAATATTATTGGAAGAAGAGAAAATCAAGCAAAGCTACTATGTGGATTATAGATTATAGAAACTAATAGTGATTGTTTACTATAAACCCATGCAACACGCTGTTTACCAAACATTATGGTGATTATGTTAAAAAAATCAATAAAATATATTTACAAAGTTGGTGTGGATAGATTATATAGCTTGTTTAAGACCTCTCTTTGACAGATCTACAATATGTGTAAAAATATTCTTGTTACACAGAAGGACAGGCAGTATTTTCAAATCTTTTTCGTGGCCTCTAACTGATGCTCACTTATCTGACTTCAGCCTAATTTCAGACAGAACAACCATTCCCATAGCCTTACATTTACCGACTGCTTTATACAATGATCATTTGCCATTACAACAGTGGTGAAGAGGTAACTTTACTACCAATCCTTGCATTTACAATCTTCCCATAAAGCAAAGGAAAAATGAAGCAAGATCATAAGGATAATTGTAGTTTCACTGAGTGACCACTTTGCTTACCGTCTGAGTTACTGGTCCCAACTGTGATTGTTAAACAAGAACCATTGAACTTGGAAGAGGATGATTAACGGTCTCCTGTTAATTGTAAACCTATTCCTTCAAAATCTTAAAAGGCTAGTACTGTCTTCAAAGATAGTGCTAGCAAAGAGGAGCAGTCCACTGTGCTATTTTTATCTGTGTGATGGTAGGAAGGCATCAGAAAGGGAGAACTTTCTAGCAATCAATTTGCCTCCAGAGATCAGTTTTGAAGAGTTAAACAAAGGGAAAAGTCCATTTAATTGTGTGCTGGCTATGGCCAAGTTATTTAGTAGTTCTAATATTTAAGGAATACCTTCAGGACAGAGTCCCAGAGCTTCATATGTAATTAATTCGTTAGCAGAGAAACAGTCATGAAGTTCAATCACGTCCACATCTTCTGGTGTTAGGCCAGTTTTCGAAAAACAACTTTTTGTAGCATCCTTTGTCATATCATAACCAACCTAAGAGCAACAAAATACAACCAGAATGCAGTTCATTGAATGTTTCTGTTTTCTGACCTCCATTTAATTGTCCTGAAGAATGGCTTTTTTAAAATTGAAATGCACGTATGCACACGCACACGCACACAAACTCCACTACTTAACCATTTGGAATATTATCACCAAATAGACAAATATGAATTGACTGCATATGCAGGGATTGATAATATTTAGACACTGCCCCAATCAAGAAGCACTATTTTTGAGAGACCCACAGAAAATAAAATGAAATTATCAGAGATTAAATATGCTTATATAAAATCTGCTTGAAGTTTATGAATAGTAAATGGACGGTACGTATTTCCCATCGCTTTATACATATGTTCCAAATAACGTACATAAAAAGGCAACATATACATAAATAAATGCACTGAAAGCAGCACCAGAAAATTAAAAATTAAAAATATAATTGGGTACAGTACTTTTATTCTGAATTAAGCTACGTTGTTACATGCTAGGGAAAATTTAGGCATGACTGAAACAAAGTAGCTACTGAGCACTCTATTAAATATATTCACAGAGTTATGAAATTACAGAATTAGACTCTTCAAAAGTAATGAGTCATTTTACACCTGTTCATACTCGCTCTATGACCCACTCATATCCAACAAGAGGTGCTCTTTCAGCAATTCTGTAGACTTTAGATTTAGAGCATGGGATTTAAACTGAAAGCTTCCTTTCTCCATGGATCTCCTATCCCAGGGGTAGACAACCTCGGCTCTTTTATGACTCGTGGACTTCAACTTCCAGAATTCCTGAGCCAGCATGGCTGGCTCAGGAATTCTGGGAGTTGAAGTCCACGAGTCATAAAAGAGCCAAGGTTGCCTACCCCTGTCCTATCCCATAAAAGATAAAGGTTTTCCTGTCCAGTTGAATCCGATTGTAGGGGGCGCTGGTCATCTACATTTCTTAGCTGAGGGAGCCAGCGTTGTCCAAAGGCATTTTCTATGGTCATGTGGCCAGCATGACTATACACCAAAGTGCACCGAATGCTATTACCTTCCCACCGAAGTGGTACCTATTTATCTACTCACATTTGCATGCTTTGGAACTGCTAGAAGGGCAGGAGCTGGGGCAAGTAACAGAAGCTCATCCCATTGTGTGGCCCTCGGGTCTCAAACCAGGGCTGTCAGCTTTCTCAGCATCTTTACCCAATGAGCCATTGCACCCCTTTCTATCCCATAATGTACTCTTTTTGCTTAGAAATCTCTTGTTCTTCTCCTGGGGAGCTGTTGCCAAAGACAAGAGTCCCAGCTCCCATGCTTGCTTGCTTGTTTTCTTCCCCACTTATTTTTTCCTTTTAAAATATATTATTTATATTATAGCAAGCAAGGGCTATTTTATCATTTCAGTTTGTGTCTAATCCTTAAATTATTTTCAGTATTTCATAGGTATATTCATGGCACATGCAACCGTATACAGTAAAAGGTCAGGCTTGCCATTTTAATGCAGCTGTTTTCGTCAAATGAGCTCGAAAAGTCAGTCCGCATCTCTTGGGCCAAAATTTCGACAGCTTTCAGCTCCAATCCATTCATCTTCACAAATTCTTCACTAGCAAGGACTACAGCTGCTGCACCATCAGATGTTGGACTTAAAACAAACAATAAGGATTGGTTATGGACTATTCCACTCACTGAACAATTTATATGTGTAAAAAAGGGACAGCAATATAGGGGCCACACCTCTGGATTTTACTCTGCTTTATCAACTCAACAGCTTTACCAATTTTCAAGTTGGAGATCAAGTTGTGAATTTCTCAGGTGCTGATTGGATGGGGGCAGCGGTAAGAGAAAGAATCACAAGCTGGTTTCAGGCCAGGATTTCCATTTCTGACTAAGGCGTCTCACCACATTAGCTAGCTGAAAAATACTCTAGCCATGCAAGTGTTTTGCCCTAAAATATTTTTAAAAACTGTACAGTGGCAGATGAGAATTTGACCAGTAGTCAAATTTATACCACTGAAATTACAGGGCTTAAAACTGCTTAGTGCAGGCATGTCAAACTGCTGGCCCATGGGCCGGATGCATCACGCCGAAACCACACCCACCCCATTGCCAGCAATGGGGAAAAAGTCCCGATATGTCACACGACGTTGCAAGTTTGACATGCCTGGCTTAGCGTGTTGTAAAGCAATTATGTAGCAAAAATGTGTAAATGTGCTATTTTATATATTACTGTGTAGGAAATCTGAAATTTCAAGTACGTACAGTATGTTTCATGTAACCACTTCTGTAACTTTTGAAGTTAACACATTTGTGTAAGACTCATGGATTAGTGGTTAATAATATGCTATGTGCAAAGTTCCTAATTCAATTTTTTTAAAAAAAAAAAAAACCATGTCTAGCAAAAAGGAAATGCTCCAAAGAAACAAAGGTAAACAGCCAAGAGAAAAAAAAATCAAGAAGAGAATACTGTAAGCTTTTTGATCAAAGGAGAAATAGGGTCACAAAAGCACTGTAGTGCTGAATTCTTACCAACACTGTAAGACTGTCAAGAAGTCAAAAACCTTGCGAGATTGTAACACTTCATCTAAACTGTATTCCTTTCGAAACTGAGAATTTCTACAGAAAACAGGAAGAACAAATGCAATCAGAACAATTCAAAAACAGAGTCACTGAACTGTTGCTTTTACTCTTCAAAATCTTAAAATTATCTTCCCACAACAGGTCAAATTATCATGCAATTTTGTAATGAATATCTCTTGCTGGTGCTTCTGCCAGCTCTTTCCACAAGTTTTGAAATTTTTTTGAAGTCTCATTTGAACAATGTAGTTGCATAAAGCAGCTTTCCTCAGGCCAGTCCAAGGACTACCTATCATAATACTCCTAACAGCAGCAGACTAAACTTTTTGTTGTTCCCATGGGAAGTATAAGAAAATTATAGTTCCCTTCTGGTGTGTATTCATATTCAGAGAAATATTGGCTCTGCTCGGAAGCTGTTTATTTAGAACTTATGTGTGTCTGGTATTTATATCCTAATCCTTTATAATTTTATCTCTTTTTTGTGAGCATGGAAATTTTTAGCCACCTTTTATAATACCCTCCTCCCCATTTTAAATACTTCTTTGCTTCCCCCCCCCAACAAAACACAATACTTTTTTTTTTAGACTGGGATTCTAACATGTTACCTAAAGCATTGTACTTACGGATTGTTCACTGAATGCTTATGATTCTTCCAGGCAATTTTTGCAAAGTGTTCAAGCTTTGTCCCTAAAATAATCAAAAGCATATAAAATGTATATTTAAAAAAACTGACTTCATAAGTTGGTTTTACTCAATTTAAGCAAAAACACTGTGCTTATTGCGACCTTGTGATCTCAGAGGCTCAATAGAAATTAGGTAAGAATCAAAACAATTAACAGAACTCCAGTTGACTGTATTCTGTAAAACTGTGCCCCTGTAGAAGTCAGGTTTTTGGGCACAAAGATCTTCACAGTGATGTGGCCCATCATTAACAATGTTACAGTATACAAGACATCTTCATATTTTAACATACCATATTTTTCCATGTGTTCTTTGCCAGCATGTCCAAACATTTGTGGAGCAAATGGGGCGCTTTCTATGCCATACTTATTTATCATAACTTCCATATGCTTGTCTGTTGGAATCACTCTATCAGTAAACTGAAAGACATAAAACATATATTATGAATACCACAACAGTCTTACATTGAGCACACATAAAAGGGAAAAGACTTATTTTACCAACGGTTGGAGAAATGAACTAGGGATTAGGAATTTAATGTGAATGATGAACTCAGACAGCACATTTGTTGAAAAAGCACTGTTGAATTGTATTAAAAAATTAATAAAAACTTACATAAAAAAGAAAAGACACTATGACAGTTCACTTGTTGGTTATCAGCCATATATAGTCTTAAGACTGCATCATTTCATTTGCTTCTGAACCAAACATATAGGTAGACATATCCAACAATTTATAAAAATCAAATATATTAATTTTCTACTACAGAGTCAAGTGTGTAACTTATAAGCAAGTGAAATTCATAATGTTCATTTTCAGGTAAGAGTCGAGACTGAATCATGTTAGGAGGTTCAAAGAAACAATAAACATCTATACCAGGGGTGTCAAACTGCCAGCCCACGGGCCAATGGCATCATGTGGAGGCTGTGCCCACCCCAGCTCCGGCAATGCAAAAAAAAAGTTGATACGTCACAACACGTCACGTGGCGCAGCGAGTGTCATGCCCAGGTTGGAGCCTGAATCTACTGAGGAAGATGAGCTGGAACTGGAGCCAAAGGAGATCGAGGGGGAGGCGTATGGGGAGGAGCAGGCCGAGGCAGGCCAGGGCCTTTCAGGATTGGGACAGCTTGATGGCAGGGAGGAACGGGGGCAGGATGAACATGAGACAGAACTTGGGCGATGAGCAAGGGCCATCCCCTCCTGATCCTAGAGCATGGAGAGTGGAGAGAAGGAGGGAACAACAAAGGCAGGCCTGACTACTCAGGAGGAGAGCGCCCCCACCCCTCTCCACAAGGCCCACCTGGGGCTGAGACTTAAGGAGACACTGTGGGAAGGGGCATTTGTCGAGAACAAATGCTGAATTATTGGAGGTTTGTGTGCCGTTGCCGACACTGGAAACAACTCTCTGATTTCTTGTTCTGTGTTGTGAACTCTACTAGTAAACCCTGAAACTCCGACCATTGGACTGGCTGACACTTGATTTGGTGCTCCAAACCTCAGACTATTTGAATTTTGGCTTCTCTTCTGAAACTACTCAGGCAAGCTTGTATTTCCACAGACTCGTTAGATTTGGATGTATGTTCCTTTCTTTGTTATCTACTTGGCTTTGAGTAAATTGCTGTTCTAATCTAAAAACTTTTGAAACTACCTGCAGCCAGAGGCTGCTGAAGGTGTGTATGCATGTGTGTGTCATTACCTGTTCTGGGACTTTCCAAAAACATGGGAGCATTTGGGGAACATCTGGAGCAAATAAGGGACAGTTTGAACTGCCAGCTGACTATGTTGCCTCTGTGCCGTGTCCTGGGTCATCACAGCAAGTTTGACACCCATGATCTATACCAGGGGTATGCAACCTTGGCTCTTTTATGACTCGTGGACTTCAACTCACAGAATTCCTGAACCAGCCATGCTGGCTCAGGAATTCTAGGAGTTGAAGTCCACGAGTCATAAAAGAGCCAAGTTTGCCTACCTCTGATCTATACCATACCTATGATAAATCAAAATGCTACTATATAATGGAGCCCAATGCAAATCAGCAAATCAAATCAACCTTTATTGTCAAAGTACAACATGTGTACAATGAGATTGGCTGAGCCTCCCTTTGTGCACCCCCCCAACACAACACAGTGAAGACAAAAAAAAATCCCTAACAAACACAACGCACCAGCCCTGCAAGTCTATCATATTATGTTGACATGGAGTTATTTTCCATTCAGGAGTCTGACAGCCCATGGGCAGAAACTGTTCTTCAGCCTGTTGGTGTGGCTGGCTATGCTTCTGTATCTCCTACCCGATGGTAGGAGAGTGAAGAGGTGCTGACCAGGGTGTGAGTTGTCCCTGAGGATTTTCCTCTCTCCTAAGGCAGCGGGCCCTAGCGATGTCGTCTAGTGGTAGACAGCCCACGATGTTTTGTGCTGTGCTTACCACCCTCTGTAGTGTCTTTCTATCCGCGGCTGTCAAGCCAGCATACCACACCATAATGCAATGTGACATATGTTGAACCAAACTAGCAACAGAATACAAATGGATCAAACAAGGAGAGGGTATTTCAAAGAACCAGAAAAATCTATAAGCCACAACATCAAAATAATAGGCACATTTTTCCCTTGACTACAATTTTCTAATTCTTGCTTTTGAGTCTCTTGATTTAGATTTAAATTTTTATCTTAATACATTCTATCCAGTATTTGTTCATATCTACACGGCAGTTGATGAACAGTACAGGTAGTCCACGACTTACAACAGTTCATTTAGCGACCATTCAAAGTTACAACAGAACTGAAAAATGTGAGTTATAACCGTTGCGACTTTTGCAGCATCCCCATGATGTGATCAAAAATCAGATGTTTGGCAATTGACTCAAATTTATGATGGTTGCAGTGTCCCGGGGTCATGTGATCACCTTTTGCAAACTTCTGACAACCAAAGTCAATGAGGAAGCCATATTCTCTTCACAACTGTGTTACCAACTTAACTTCAGTGATTCACTTAACAACTGGGGCAAGAAAGGTCATAAAATGGAGCAAAACTCACTTAATGTCTCACTTAACAACAGACATTTTGGGCTCAATGTGGTCATAAGACAAGGACTACCTGTAGTCCCTTTCTGAAGAAGATGTAATAAATATGAGGCTTTTAATATGTGGCTTAGATTCAAAAATGCTTCTGGAAAGGAATAGTCTGCAAATAAAAAGGACACTTGGAATGAATCCTCAGAGTCAAGAGACCTACTTGGGGAGTAGCATCTCATCCTATTTGTTTTAGGCCTAAAAATCAATATCTGTGTCTGTTGTGAATACCTAGCCCTGACAAACATACGCTCAGGAGACCACTGCCTGATCATTCTGATCATATCAGCATTATCAAGGTTCCTGATCATGGGCCAGGCCTGGTCAAAAGTTGGCTCCCCAAGGAAAGAAACTCAAATATTTTGGGAGCATTAATTTTCTCTTCTTTCACCATTCTCTTTGTTCTTTCTGGATGCCTCTTTCTTTTTTTGTGGGCTAAAGCAAATGACAACGTGCTCCAAACTTTGTTTCTAGGTCTACCACTGCCATTTATACGGAGCTTTGGCATTCAACCCCATATTTTTAGCTGGACAGAGATCAATGTTTCAGAGCTCCATTGCTCTGTCTCCCAATCCTTCCTGAAAAACCCAGATGTAGACTGAAAGCCTTGAGAGAAACTCCAGACCGCTGTTTTCCTAGAAGCCTTGATGTTTCCAATGAAGGGGGGATTCTAGTAGGCCAGAGAAAATTAGCTTTTTTCTTTCCATCCCCTTCAGCTTGAATCATAGCTGCCTTCTGCTCCAAAAGGCCAGACCTCTGTACCACTTAACTGGAGGATTGCTAAAAAAACAACCTCAGGGGAATCTTATCAAGGATTACATGGCTAAGGCACAGTGGAACCTGGGGTTCTGACTAAAGATGGAAGTGATTGGGCCCCACAGCTTTATGCTATTGGAGAAATATTCACTTATTTTGTGAACTTGACTCAAGCTGCTTTCCATCCATTGTCCAGACCTCTCCAACAGGCCCCTTAGGAGATAAAAAATATATATATTCTGAACCAGTTCTGGGAGGATTATGTCTTCAAATAACATCCCCTCCACATTTCCTGAATAGCAAAGACTTGAACACTCACTTGACTTGCTGAAAGGGATCCTCTTGCCATCTTTTCAAATCCAAGAGCCAAAACACAGTTAGCCAAACCTTAAAGACAAAAATGATTGGATAATTATGCTTTAAGCTTTAATAAAGAGGGAAACAGAAGGTAGATCAATCTGTAGCTCTCTAAATAATTGGTCAGAGATAGGCAAGGATTAATCACCTTTTTCTGTCCCTGCTGCCCAAACTTTAATTTCTCGGCGGGGGGGGGGGGGGGGAAGCTTGGTTGACCAAGATTGGATTTTTCTGCAGAAGTATTTGGAGTTCCAGTCAGTGCGGACACTCAAAACAAATGCAAGGCTTGGAATTATGTGCATTAAATTTATGATGTGAGCAGACAATATGACATCTGTGATACGAACTCTCTTAAACTAGCTGAGCTGATTTTTAGTTTGAAGCAAAACTCTGGCTGCAACTACCCACCTTTTTTTAACTAACTTTATTTCTAAGATGTAAAAATTCCACAAGGAAAAGTGGGGGAAAAATTCCCAAAGCAAGAATGAAAAGGTCTCCTGGAAACCTTTAGAAGGAGTTATTTCTGCCAAAGGAGCATTTACAAAGTACTGACTAAAAGGTGCCGATAAGTCTGCACATAACTATATTCTTACATTTCTTGTTTTGCATCTGTAAAGATTGTGCATTCAAAAGTGCAGGAAAATGTCATGTTTAATTCAGTACACCTTAGAGAATGTGCCAGCTTCTCTCCTGACCAAGGGTTAAATACAACTATATTTTTCTTCGGGGTGAGCAGATGTAACTTACCTCCTTTTATTACTTGTCCTGCTAGAAACAAAGCTGTTGATCCAGTAGCGCAATTGTTGTTAACGTTTATAATAGGGATACCTGTTAGACCTAAACTGTGATAAATAGCCCGCTGCCCACAGGCTGAGTCACCTTTGGAATAAAAAAACAACACGCAGAGTCAGTTTTGATAAAATACCATCATGTTCTCTAGCCTCTTTCTAAAGATGCTAAATTTCTTCATATTAACCTCTAAAGTGATACATTAATTTTTGGCACGACATGATGTGGAAATGCAGCCATTGCAGTTTGCCAGAGTTATGACTTAGCTGTATGATTCCAACCTCCTGTGATATATTCTACTGTGGTTGCCCTGGCTTAGTATGAAATGTGAACTAGTCAGGGACCTTTTGGTGGGACAAAAACAGTCCTTATCTCAAATTGTAGAGAAACATTCAGATTCGCAGGTAGATTTTTTTAAAAAATAGATTCAATTCACCATTTATCTGTATCTTAATCAAGTATATTTTCTTCAGTAAATTTTAAATCATGCAACAATCAAAACTGAAGCCTGCAGGGTTAAATGAACTTTCCTGCAAAAACTAATGCAATAAAAAGGGTTTCTTCTCCATTATCTATTTTGCAATCAGCTGTGCAGATGGAAAGTTTAAAGGTTGCCAGCAATTCTAGCACTACAGAGAACTTGCTCTGCAAACGTGTTGCAAGATACAAAAGTTTCTCCTCGTGTTTTGCCTCTTGTTAGAAGAAAGCCCTAAACACTTGTTAGAATATTTATAAATACGTTATAAGCTCTGCTTCAAGGAGGAGGACACAAGCTTCAAAAGGGCAAAGGAGAATCAGGATAAAATGTGAGCTTTACTAATACGTTCACTTACCATATACATAGCCTACACATGCTTGCTCTACAGACGAGTATGGAATGCCTGCATCAGCAAGAGCGTTTTGACCTGAATAAGGTGAAAAAAACATATTACAAAATCTTGATCAGAAACTTACTGTACAAGCCTGCGTGGACAGTTAAGCTGTATGTAATAGGCCAGATTTCATAAGTGAACAATGTGGAAGCACACTTTCTCTCCTTTGTGGCAGATTAAATAAACTGCTAGTTTCAACACTTTGGGTCAATCCAGACAAGGCATCTGTTGTTATCATAATTTTTGGTTACAGGTACTCCTTGATTTACGACTGCAATTCAGCCAAGAATTACAGCTATAAGTTGTGCCGGTGGTTAAGCAGGTCATCATGTGACTGCATCTGATTTTCTGACTTTTTGCCATGATTGTTAAGAGAATGCAGCGGTCATAAAGCAAACGCAAGCAGTCATTAAGTGAACACCATGGTCTTTAAGCAAAGCCACGGTTTCCGATGGACGATTTTGCTTGAAACCGGAAACAAACAAAAATCCCTATGATGAATCACAGTCACATGATCACAGGATGGTGCAAACAGCTGTAAATGCATTTAAAGGATCAGCAATGTTTAAAGTATGTTTACACTAATGTTATATTTTTAAATAAGTATTTTACAGAGGTATTAATTGTACCCTGCCTACTCTTCTGAAGCAGAGACCTGATCAGAAAGGGAACGTTATAAAATGAAAATAACTTAGCTAAAGTTCACACAGACAGCAATTCTTCTATTGCCTTTTTCTATTGCTTCTCTTATGTAGATATTTTCATACCTCTCTAGCATAAGCAGCTGAACTTAAAACCCCGTAGTTTGGAAAACATGGCTATTGGCAATACAGTACTGCTTGACTGTTTATGCCATTAGCTATGTATCTGGAGCACCAAGCAAATAGCATATGTGTCACTGGCTGTGCCCAAGTTTTAAATGTAATAGACAATATCTTACCTGCTTCCTTTGCCATATCTGGATAATCAAAATTTTCTCGGCGGCCAGGCTTTTCAAACTATTAGAAAAAAAGCAAATGTGGAAGATGCTTATGACCAAAAAAAAAGGCCTTCAGGTCTAAATCAGGGCTTTTCAACCTTTTCACCCATTGTACCACTTTTAGGATATGGCAACACCCGAGTACCACCAGTCGCCTAGCAAGGTGTCAAAAACTTGATGATCCCCCCCAAAATAAAAAGAAAGGAGAAAAGTGATGAAGTACAGGTAGTCCTCAACTTACAACAGTTCGCTTAGTGACTGTTCGAAGTTACAATGGCACTTTTCACCCATTGTACCACTTTTAGGATATGGCAACATCCGAGTATCACCAGTCGCCTAGCAAGGTGTGAAATACTTGATGACAAAAAAAAGGAAAAAAGTGATGAACTACAGATAGTCCTTGACTTACAACAGTTTGCTTAGTGACTGTTCAGTTACAATGGCGCTAAAGTCACCCATCTGGCTTTCATGTCTAGGGCAAGTTTAGAACTCACAGTCTCCTGCCAATACAGGACCAAAACCAAGACAATAAATAAAGGACGACGACTCAGAGAACTCCATGCTAATTATTGTGTAGTGGGTTTCAAGAGGGTTCAAACAGGAACATTGTTTTATTGTTCCCGCTCCAGAGCCAACCAATGATCATCCTGGAGACTGCATGTCTGGGCAGCCAGCGACCTTTCACATACACTCTAATTAAGCAATCTCAAGCAGCATTCAAAGACACCTGAAAACAGTTCAAGTAAAAGCCCCAATACATTACACTAATATTTAATTTATTGTGCAACCTCAGGGGAAGCATGTTTTTAATCCTTGTTGCCTAGGTCTTATGGACTGTTCCAAATTACAAATTACATCAACAAGATGTTTATATTGTGTATTCAGGATAACTGAGGAGAGAGACAAAGAGAGTTTGGTGTATGCACAGTGTTCATACATCCCTTAAAAGACAGCCCTTTACAGGTAGTCCTCGACTTATGACCACAATGAAGCCCAAAATTTCTATCGTTAAGCAAGACATTTGTTAAGTGAATTTTGCCTCATTTTACAACCTTTCTTGCCCCAGTTGTTAAGTGAATCACTACAGTTGATAAGTTAGTAACTCGATTCTTAAGTGAATCTGGCTTCCCCTTTGACTTTGCTTGTCAGGAGGTCACGAATGGCGACCACATGACCTTGGGATACAGGAACGGTCATAAATAAGAACCAGTTGCCAAGTATCTGAATTTTGATCACATGATCATGGGACTGCTGCAAAGTTTGTAACTGTGAAAAACAGTCATAAGTCACTTTTTCAGTGCCGTTGTAACTCTGAATGGTCACTAAATGAACTGTTGTAAGTTAAGGACTACCTGTAAAGGGCTGTCTTTTAAGGGATGTATGAACACTATGCGTGGTTGTACACCAGGGGTGTCAAACTCATCGCATCATGTGACGTGTCGCGACGTATCGCAACTTTTTTCCCCTTGCCGGAGTTGTGGTGGGCACAGCTTCCACGTGATGCATCTGGCCCCAGGCCAGCAGTTTGACACCCCTGTTGTACGCCAAACTCTCTTTGTCTGTCTCCTCAGTTATCCCGAATATAAACATCTTGTTAATATAATTTGTAACAGTCCATAAGACCTAGGCAACATGGATTGAAAAACTGCACAATAAATTAAATATTAGCATGGAGAGCTCTGAGTACCACAGAAGCAGTATCATTAAAAGTCACAGCAACATGGAGTTTTGACTCTAACTGCAGTCTCCATTTGTAGCATAGGAACAAGTTGGGACTTTTCTCCCAGAGCTCGTCAGAAATGTCTAAACAACATGATGCCAAGGACTCTCAAAGGGAACAAAACCATTAACATTTATAATAGCTTGGGAACTGTAAAGGTAAAGGTAAAGGTTCCCCGCACATGCGTGTTAGTCGTTTCCAACTCTAGGGGCCGGTGCTCATCTCCGTTTCAAAGCCAAAGAGCCAGCGCTTGTCCGAGGATGTCTCTGTGGTCATGTGGCTGGCATGACTAGACGCCAAAGGCGCACGGAACGCTGTTACCTTCCCACCGTAGCGGTCCCTATTTTTCTACTTGCATTTTTACATGCTTTCGAACTGCTAGGTTGGCAGAAGCTGGGATGAGTAACAGGCGCTCACTCTGTTACGCGGCACTCGGGATTCAACCCACCAAACTGCCGGCCATCTAATTGACAAGCTCAGCATCCTAACCCACTGAGCCACTGCGTTGGGAACTGTACAGAAGTGCAATTTATCAGTCCAGATGTGATCTTGCAAAGGGATCCAGATCATCCTTCAAGTTATATAAAAAAAATCCTATTGAGCACAGCCATCTGCCAAATCTCCCCCATCCCCACCAGTAGTAAACTTACCGTAACCTTTGGATGGGCTTGGAGTGGCCACTGCCCTCTCTTATCCTAATCTATGTTACAAATCTGTTCTAAGGATAAAGCTCTAAACAAGCCACAATGAAGTGAGAGGATTTTACTTTTGGGTAAAGACAGAGCCAATCTGGTGAATTGATTAAAGGCACCAAACCAGAGACAGGGAGTTAGGCACTCTGCTCATCCGTTTTTGGAACAAAATGGTGAAAAGGGGGAGGGGGTATTAAAAAGGTAAAAAAACACCAATTGTCACTGGAAAATTAAGAGGTCAGAACTGTATTATGTTTTTTTCCCCCAAATTTGGCAACTTTAAAACACACCTTAAACTTACCAAATATGAAAAACACTGTCTTAGAACATCTGTAGCTGTGAAGTCCTGCAGAGAACAATCTGCAAAGCCAAACAAGGTTGCCCAGGATCCTTGGGCTGATCCTGGCCACATGAGAGGGATTCTTTTAAGGAAACCAACGCCCCACTGCAGAGCGGTTTGCCACACAGTTAATTTACATTGTCTGAATGGCTATAAAGTGTAACTATAAAGAGAGCCATTGGTATAGTTATTAAGGCATCAGGCAATAAACTGGACGACCAGGAGTTCCAGCCTTCGTGACCTTAAGCCAGTCAACTCTTTCCCAGCCCTAGGAAGAAGGCAATGGTAAACCCCTTCCTAAATGTTGACAAGAAAACTGCAGGGACTGGTGCAGTTGACTCAAAGGCACGCATGCACACAGCGCGAAATGAGGGATAGGGAGGCAGCACCCTCTCTCTTGGGAAGGGGGGGCGGAATGCTGCGTTTATCAAGTGACTAATGAATAAGTATGCGGTGGCTCAGTGGGTTAGGACGCTGAGCTTGTCGATCAGAAGGTCGGCAGTTTGGCAGGTCGAATCCCGAGTGCCGCGTAACAGAGTAAGTGCCTGTTACTCATCCCAGCTTCTGCCAACCTAGCAGTTCGAAAGCACGTAAAAATGCAAGTAGAAAAATAGGGACCACTAGGGTGGGAAGGTAACAGCGTTCCGTGCACCTTTGGCGTCTAGTCATGCCAGCCACATGACCACGGAGACGTCCTCGGACAAGCGCTGGCTCTTCGGCTTTGAAACGGAGATGAGCACCGGCCCCTAGAGTCGGAAACGACTAGCACGCATGTGCGGGGGAAACCTTTACCTTTACCTAATGAATAAGTCCCGCTGAGAAGGAAAATCGCTTGCGCCGCCCTTCCCATTTTTCCACGCCAACTTCACCAACCCTTTGAAGCAGCCTGTTCTGTTTCTAGACGTGGCCACGGATGATGGCAACTGTATTCCCACTGTAGAACTCAGAATACCCTCCAAAATATCCCGGCCCAGTCCAGTTTACCTTGGTCATACCCACTCCGATGACAAAAACCCTTTTCCCGACGCGGATGGGGGCCAGGTAGCTGCTGCTCTTGCCCATGATGCTCACAGGATCTTGCGTGGCCGTAGCACCAAAAACACGCGAAAAGAAATGCAAAGCCGTTGCAACTTTCCTCCCCGGGCGGGCTTTTGACAACACACCAGAAATAAAGGTCGAAAGACGGGGGCGGTTACGAGTTTCAATCTCTCTCCACCCTCTTAAAGCGGTAGCATCAATCTTTGGCTCTCTGCAAATCTAGCCTGGATTAGTGAGTCGGAAATACAGGCTGAGCGAGCCTATCCCAGAGTATTACAGAGTGCTTTAAATCCCCAGCTTTGATTTAAGTAAGAGCTGGTCTCTAGCCCTCCAAAGAGCGGAGGTTAGAGAAAAACGTGCATCCGCTTTTAAGTTAGCAAATTTATATAGCCGCCCCTCTCACAAAAAGTGACTCCGGGTGGCCTGCAACCATAAACAGCAATTAAAATCGTATAATGATTCAAGAAATATCAAATAAAGCCAAAAATAGATATGTTTAAGGTGTGTTTTTTTAAAAAAAATCGTTGCTTCTCATTTTCATTGCTTTAGAATTGAATTGCCTCTATAATGATTGACATACAATCTAGAGAAGGACCTGAGATTTTTTTATATATATTTTCCTTAATAATAAAAAAGGTAATTGCTACAATGAACAAGAACAAAATCAGAGGATCAGGAATCCAACCTAAAGCATCAAAAAGGAAAAGAAAGGGAAAGAAAAGGTATTTGTACTATGTATACTATTTACCAGATTTTTAAAATGAAAAAAGTTTTATCCTGCCAATGAATCTCAAAAGCCAACATTGGTGGTGGTGTGTGTGTGTGTTTGTATATATGTATATTTGCATTGGTGTTATACCACTTTACAATCTCTTGGTATAGTGAGACCACCAAAAAATCCCCAAGCTGGCAATTTATTTCTGCACTTCTATCGAGAAAAGCGTAGGGACTTTTTGTCCATAAGATCAGCAGTCGATCTTAACGCCAAGAAGCTTTTGATTATATTTTTGGAATAAAAAGAGATTTCGTGCTCGAAAGGGGGCGCTACAGCTTTTTTTTCTCTAAAGCGGAGCAGTATTTGGACTTCGACTGCTCCGAAAATTAAGTTTGTTGTTGGAAACTTGTTTGTTTCAGCTTGCATCAAAGATACGTGTTGTTTTAACTGAAGCGTTAGCAACTGGGGCTCGCTAGCCCTCCGGCCTTTCTTCGTTAATTCAGGTTTGCCTGAATTGTTGGGTTTACTTCGGCCCAGCTGCTACGTCCTAAAATGCTCCGCCTGGGCCAAGCAACCGCCGTGTTGCGTTTACTTTCGACGGAGAGCTGCTTGGGGATTGGAGGCATTCCCCCGAGAAGATCCGCGTCCGGAGAGAAGAAGAAAGAGATTCTGTTACACGTGCATGGAAAGGCAGACTGTGGTAAGTGACTCCTGGACCCCTCCCGAAGGCACAAGGCCACAGTAACCATGCAGTGTCTTGCAAGAGGCCGCCCATCGTGCCCCCGGCTGCCCACTTTCCTTTTCCCGCCGCTGAGCGGTTAGTTAGGGAGAAGACACAGAATGCGACCTGATCAAAGTCCACGCACTCTTCCTTCCGCAATCCAGGACTCTGTAGGTCGTGGGCCAATCGTAGAAGACCTCGGGGACACACCCCTTTATTTGCTATGCGGGGAAGGCCAATCGCCAACCGTCACTGGAGATTTTAGAGAGAGCCGCAATTGTATTCATTAAGTGATCTCTTTTTTTATTATTATTAAAGAGTTTTACAAAAACAAGATTTTACAATACATCCCCAAATCCCACCCACCCCCCTTCCCCCCTCCACTTCCCAGAGCTAAATACAGGGTTATAGTTATTTTTTTATTTATTTTATTTTATTTTAATTCCATTTATATCCCGCCCTTCTCCGAAGACTCAGGGGGCTTACAAGCTTAGCAGTAGCCTTCATTCTATGTATATGCCTGCTTATTAGGGCTTTCACACACACACCCCAAGCGTTAATAATAATAATAATAATAATAATAATAATAATAATAATAATAATAATAATAATAATAATAATAATTATAATTATAATTATAATTATAATTATAATAATAAGTTATAATAATCATATTGTAACTAAAGATTATCCCTAATATAAAATTAACCAAATTCATAATATGCTTTAACTCCCCTTTAACGTAGATACATACAAAGTACTAACACTAAAATTAATAACAATATCCCTCTAAAATCTACTCATAAGCTAAATGGAACTTTTTAGTCCCATATTTATTCTGAATATAATCTATCCATCTCCTCCAAACTGAAATATATCTTTCTTGTGAATGATCCTTCAAATAAGCAGAAATCTTTGACATTTCTGCAAGATTCGAAACTTTAAACACCCATTCTTCTATAGTAGGCAAACTATCCTTCTTCCAGTATTGTCCCACCAGTAACCGTGCTGCTGTTATCAAATTCAACATCAAATTGGTTTCTTTAACATCACAATCTACAACAATGCCCAATAAAAACAATTGCGGAGAGAACTTTATCTTTCTCTTAAAAATCTTTTGAATGTTCCACCAAATTTTAAACCAAAAAGCTTTTATATTTCTGCAAGTCCACCACATATGAAAATAGGTGGCTTCTAAACTACCACATCTCCAGCATTTAGACTGTAAGTTAGGATACATGTTAGACAACTTTTTGGGATCCAGATGCCATCTATAAAACATTTTATAAAAATTTTCTCTTAAATTTTGAGCCTGAGTAAATTTAACATTTCTAACCCAAATTACCTCCCAAGTATCCAGCGGAATTAGTTCCTGAATATTTTGTGCCCACTTTATCATACAATCTTTAACTAATTCCGTTTCCGAGTCCAATTCAATTAAAACATTATATATCCTCTTTATATGTGCACGATTTAAATCTCTAATTTGTTTTACTAAATTTTCATCTGTAATTGTAATGCCAACCAGGTTGGCATTAAGTGATCTCTTAGAAGGGGTGAGCTTCCAGAATTCCTCAGCAAGCTTGCTGGGGAATTCTGGGATTTGAAAGCCACACATCTTACAGTTGCCAAGTTTGGAGAAAAAAACAACAACACACTGCCTTAGAAAGTCTGTAGCTGTCAGAGGGCCCTGGAAAATCAAACTGCAAAGCCAAACAGGGTTATCTTTGGACTTATTTTGGCTGCCTGAGAATGCTTGACTGCTTTAAGGAAATTAATGTCCCACTGCAGAGAGGCTTGCTATACACTTAATGGTAGCAAGTGAAATTTAAAATGTTTGTATAGCTATAAAGTGTAACTGAAACAGTATACTTATAAATAGACTTGTGCCTAAGTGTAAAGCACCAGTTTGGTGTTTTGGACTTAGGCACAAGGCCACCTGAGTGACCTTAGACCAGTCACTTTCTCAGCTGTAGCAAGCAAGCAGTGGCAAGAAGCCACATATGAAATCTTGCCATGAAAACTGCAGGGATTTGTCTTCACCGGAAATAAAGACTGACTTTATACCAAAAAAGCCCTAAAATTTTTCCGGCGCGACCTTAAAACCCATCTCTTTAAGGAAGCGGGCCTGGCCTGATGGGATGGGGTGGGTTTGTTATTATGACTTTAATTTTAAATTTGTACTATGGGCATTGTTTAATCATGTTTTAATAATTTTAACTTTTGTATCTGTCTTTTACGTATTGCCCTGTTAACCGCCCTGAGTCTCTTGAGAGAAGGGCGGTATATAAATTAAATAAATAAATAAATAAATAAATAAATAAATAAATAAATAAATAAATAAATAAAATATCCATGCATAATAGAAGAGCAGAAAGCACAAAAGTCAATGATACACACTTCCCCCTTCCACTCAGCTCATCCTGTTTCAGAATGAAATGTGGAGAAAAGTTGTACAGGTAGTCCTCAACTTAGGACCACAATTCAGTCCAAAATTTCTGTCGTCAAGTGAGATAGTTGTTTGAGTGAACTTTGCCCCATTTTACGACCTTTCATCCCACAGTTGTTAAGTGAATCACTGCCACTATTAAGTTAGTAACACAATTGTTAAGTGAATTTGGCTTCCCCCTTGACTTTGTTTGTCAGAAGGTCATAAAAGTTGATCAAGTGACCCTGGGACACTGCAAACGTCATAAATATGAGTCATTTGTCAAGCTTCTGAATTTTGATCACATGACCAGTGGGATGGTGCAATGTTTGTAAGTGTGAAAAACGTCATAAGTCACTTTTTCAGTGCCATTGTAATTTCAAGGGGTCACTAAAAAACTGTTATAAGTAGAAGACTACCTGTATTAAAAAGATAAAGATAGCTCTGCTTTCATAATTCCTTAGACATCTGCATGTAGAAGTGTTTTACAGTCTTCTTTGAAATGATTTCGTGACAGCTCTCCAACCCTGACCTTAATTAGTTTCTGAGTCCAGATTTACTCATTTGTTTCACTGCTGCTTTTATGCCTAGATTTGCTTTTTAGGCTTCTCTCAGATGATTGTGGTTTAAAAAAAACAAACTCCTGAAGCACAGTATTTGAATTTCCTAATATTTTACTATGACCTTGAGCTGAATGTTACTCTGGAATTGTTTTGCTTATGTAAACAATTAGACACAAAAGCTCTTTTTTTAAACAAAAATGTTATTGTTCTTTTGGGGAGTAAAGGAATTGCAGAAATTCAGATGAACAGACCACATGCCAGAAATGCCCTGGGAAAAGTGTTTGTGGACGAAGTAAGTGATAGTATTCATTTAATTTCCCCTTATATAGATATTGTTTGAAAGGGTATGGGTCACCATAATTGTCAATGAATGGTAGTTTGCTAGATATTAGGGCAGATTTTGTAGTAGAAGCTGCATACTAAAATCAAATTATGCACTTAGCAGTTTGTGTGTGTGTGTGTATAAATCCACTAAAGTGTGATCACATATACACAGCTGTGGCCTCAAAGAAAGATTTCATTGAATTGAATATTGGATTTATTCTCTTTTTTCATTAGTTATATGAAATCCTTGATGTTCTCCGTTTTGATGAAAGTATACGTGCTGTAATAGTCAAAAGCAAAGTTAAGGGTGTTTTTTGTGCTGGTAAGTAAAGCTGTTTTTTTATTTGAAAAACTCAAAAAACAGAATGAGTGGAAGAAAATATATCACCTGACCTATCCTTTCTACTTGGTTGTTTAATAAAATATATTTTCTATATCAGTAACAAGGTTTTTCAGAAATGGCTTGTTATTGTCTCTTTTCTTGGGCTGAAAAAAGGGGGACTGGCCCAAGGTCACTAACCTGGTTTTGTGCCTAAGGCAAGACTCGTGGTATCCCAGTTGCTAGCCTGATGCCTTAACCATTACACCAAACCAGCTTTCATTATTTTATTTATTTTAAATTTTATTTTAGGGACAATTGCTTCTAATCACTAATTCAGTTTATATAGATTTTTTTTTGTCCCATCTTGTTTTTTTGTCACCTTTGTGGTGACCAAAACAAATCTAGTTTTAGTAACCACATTACAAAAAAGATGTTGAGACTTTGGAAAAAGTGCAGAGAAGAGCAACTAAGATGATTAAAGTCCTGGAGACTAAAACATATGAAGAGCGGTTGCTGGAATTGGGTATGACTAGTCTGGAAAAGAGAAGGACTAGGAGTGACATGATAGTAGTATTCCAGTATTTGAAGGGCTGCCACAAAGAACTCATTTTCCAAAGCACCAGAAGGCAAGACAAGAAACAATGGATGGAAAGTAATCAAGGAGAGAAGCAACTTGGAATTAAGGAGAAATTTCCTAACAATGAGAATAATTAACCCATGGAACAGCTTGCCTTTATAAGTTGTAGGTGCTTCATTACTGGAGGTTTTAAAGAAGAGGTTGGACGACCATTTGTCTGAAATGGTATAAGGTCTTCTGTTTGAACAGGGGACTGGACTAGAAGACCTCTAAAGTCCCTTCCAGTTCTATTATGATTGATTGTTTTGAGAGTGTGACTTCTGGCATTATAGACATAAATATATTACACATCATTATCTACCGATGTAAATAATGTTAATAATATTTATTATTTATATATTAAACATATAGTAACTGAGCGGTGGCTCAGTGGGTTAGGACACTGAGCTTGTCGATCAGAAGGTCGGCAGTTTAACGGGTCGAATCCCGAGTGCCGCGTAGCAGAGTGAGCGCCTGTTACTCGTCCCAGCTTCTGCCAACCTAGCAGTTCGAAAGCACGTAAAAAAATGCAAGTAGAAAAATAGGGACCACTACAGTGGGAAGGTAACAGCGTTCCGTGCACCTTTGGTGTCTAGTCATGCCAGCCACATGACCATGGAGACGTCCTCGGACAAGCGCTGGCTCTTCGGCTTTGAAACGGAGATGAGCACCGGCCCCTAGAGTTGGAAACGACTAGCACGCATGTGCGGGGGAACCTTTACCTTTACCTAACTAATATTGCTGAAGAATATATATTTATATAGATGAACTGCTTGAGTCTTACTTCTCACTTAAGTAGGCTTACTTACTTAAGCGTACTTTCTTCTACCATCATATGACTCTTCTGTAGTTCACACACCAGGTATTGATGCATTTGAAACATTACCTTCAAGCGTTTCTCTTCCTGCATTTCCCAAATGATGCCTTGGTTTTGCAAATGTAGGTGCTGACTTAAAAGAGAGAGCTCGAATGAATGATTATGAAGCTGACCATTTTGTTCAGAGGCTCAGAGGTTTAATGGACAACATTGGTAAGTACCTGACGGGTCCCTTTGTTCACAAGTTACTCAGTCTTGAATATGAAGCAGAGTAGGAAGCCTTTGTGTCATCCATAAAGCAAAAATAAAACCTTTGAGGACTCCCTTGTTTTTTATAGTATCTCTCACATATCAGCAATGGGATGTTGGCTGCCCCTGCCTGTTTTGAATCTAACTTGTACACCTGCTATATCTCAGTCCAAATATCGTGGATACTATTTTACTAGCCTGTGAGATCCCTGCAATTGTTTCATAGTTTGAGCATTCTTTAGCACTGTCCTTCTGGTATTGGAATGTATAGTGATTTCTTTTTTTCCTTGTCTTGACCATTGTGGTGTTTTTCATACATGTTTACAAACTACAAGTAGCACTTGAAGCACCATCCTATAAGATTTTAAATGCTTCAGCAGTATTTTCTAGGGCCCATTTAACTTTACAAGTAGTCCTTGTAAGGGACGTGTCTAACCCACAGCCTGCAGGCCTTGTGCAACCCCAGACAGCTAGTAATGCATTCCCACAAGATTGTACACTTTTGACATTATTAATGTGATTTACACACATTAACTATATTATATATTTTGTATGCGGTCCAAGACAATTCCTCTTCTCTCAGTACGGCCCAGACAAGCCAAGAGGTGGCACACCCTTGACCTACAAGCATTTGTTTAGTGACTGAAGTTATGACATTGCTGAAGGAATGGTGCTTACGACTGTCCTCAGACTTCTAGCCATTGCTGCATCCCCACCGTCAGGTGATCACAATCTGAGTGCTTGGCAAACAGCTTGTTACTACATCCTATTACAATGCCCCACAATCACATACTTGTCATTTGTAATCTTCCCTACCACTTTTCCAGATGATCAATAGGAAAACCGGCAGAAAAATCACTTAAGTCTCCCCCGGCCCCTCTGCCCTTGTGCCATGCTGGCCACTTGCGCATCCCTGAGTCTTGCCATGCTTCGTCCCAGCACTTGTGTACCTCTTTGCACTCTTGGGCGTCCTCCCCAATGTCATATGTTGAGGACTACTTTTATTTCTCACAATGCTAGCTGTAAGGACAAACCTTTTCCATTTCATCAATCATGGAATCTTTTTTCTAAATTGTAGCTCTGTGTAGGTAGTCCTCAACTTACAACTGTTCATTTAGTAACCATTCAAAGTTATAGTGGCACTGAAAGAATGAGACTTATGACCGTTTTTCACACTTAACAACTGTTGCGGCATCCCCATCATCACATGATCGAAACTCAGATGCTTGGCAGCTGATTCATTTTTATGACGGTTGCCGTGTCCCTGGGTCATGTGACCCCCTTTTGTGACCTTTTGACAAGCAAAGTTAAGGGGGAAGCCAGAGTCACTTAACAACCATGTTACTAACTTAACTGCAGTGATTCACTTAACAACTGTGACCAGAAAGATCATAAAATGGGGCAAAACTCACTTAACATCTGTCTCACATAGCAACATAAATTTTGGGCTCAATTGTGGTCATAGGTCGAGGACCACTTGTATATTACTGCCATTTGTTCCTTTATATTTTCCTTCTCCAGTAGATTCTCCACTAGATTCTTGTTGCTTTTTCTTTTATTATGCCATTTTTGCAAATCTGGATTTCATGATCTCTTAATGTTTGCAGCTGCATTACCAATGCCGATTATTGCTGCAATTGATGGTTATGCCTTGGGTGGCGGCTTGGAGATAGCGCTAGCTTGTGATCTCCGAGTAGCAGGTGAGAATATCAGTATATCCAATACTTTTTGTTCCTATTCTGAAAACAGTTTAATTTAATTCAACCTCTAGCATCTAAAAATCATAAGCTAACTGTTGACATTATTGCCCTGATTTAAGAACTTGGTCCAGCCAAACTGTAGTATTTTAAAGATTTATTAAATGTGTGCTACATTTATACTAGTCTAACATTTTCATCTTTCCCCCCCCCCCCAAATCAGCATCATCTGCTAAAATGGGTTTAATTGAAACTACCAGAGGACTTCTCCCTGGTGCAGGTAAGGTTGCAGGATCAATTTTCTTGCCCCTTTTTCATTTGTCATATAATTGTACTATAATTTGTTAAAAATAACAAAAGCTATTAATATAGGTTTCCAGATATTATATTTATATTTATATTTATATTATTTATATTTATATTTATATTTATATTTATATTTATATTTATATTTATATTTATATTTATATTTATATTTATATTTATATTTATGTATGTATGTTTGCACATATGCCTGGAACTGTCATGTAAGATCATCTTCAGGTTTCTCAACTCTTCCAAGAATCAAGCTGCTATTACATGTTGTTTTCTGCTCTGTTGAGCAGAGGAGTAGATCTGCTACTCCTCTCTCTCCCACATAGTTTCCCCTCTTTTTTTCCTTGCTCTAGAAATGAATGTAGCCAGGTAAAATGAGAATAAATCAGTCCACTGTTGATTTATATAGCTCCTTCGTTTGCCAGGTGAAAGAGGACTGATTAGCTCATGAACACTGCCCTGCTTTTGCCACACAATTGAGAGGACCCTAAATGTGAAAAAAAATAGGGTAGCGGCTCTGCCAGATTAGCTTTCTTTTACCGAAGGAAGAAAAAAATGAAATCCCCAAAGCTTTCTTTCCTGGTTATGGAAATGTAATTGTTTTGTGGTGGCAATGTCAAAAAACATAGTTACGCTAAACTTTGAATCCAAGTAAATTAATGCACGGTTCCCATGATTTGAGAACAGGACCTTTTCACGAAAATGATTACAGTGAAATCTCAATTCATCATACCTCAGTATGCAACACATCACTTTTATGTTATTTGTGCAATGTTGTAGTCAAGCAACTACCAGAAATCACTGTTATAACATACTTTGATATTTAAAAGACGTTAAGAAGTATCAGAAAATTGCTTATACCAATTATTCTATTAACACGAGGTTCCACTATACCAGGGGTAGGCAACCTCGGCTCTTTTATGACTCATGGACTTCAACTCCCAGAATTCCTGAGTCAGCATAGCTGACTCAGGAATTCTGGGAGTTGAAGTCCATGAGTCATAAAAGAGCCGAGGTTGCCTACCCCTGCACTATACCAATATGATTTATAAAGACATTTAGATATGACTTTGGGAAAAGTATAAAAGAACTACTCAGGAGGGATTTTCAGAAAAGAAGATACAGTTCTAACCCTACCTTTATTTTTGTTTAATGTTACCTGAGGCAGAGAGAAACTTGGGCAAGCTTTCATTCTACCATCCTACCTTTTTTACTATAAAAAAACATTCTTGAAATTCCTACGGCTTCTGTTTCTGGCCTGTCTTACAGGGCTGATTTGTAAGAGTCTAGTTTGATATCAGTAGGCTAGTAAGAACTGGATTTCAACCCAAGTAAATCTCCAAAGAACCATCAGCAGAATTTAGGAGAAACACTGTAATCACTACTTTTAACTTTAGCGATACGGATAATTCTTTGTGCAATTAAATAATAGAATAACAGAATAGATAGAATAACAGAATTGGAAGGGACCTTGGAGTTCTTCTAGTCCAACCCCTAGTCAAGCAGGAGACCCTATGCCATTCTGGACAAAAAAAATGGCTACCCGGTCTCTTTTTTAAAAGCCTCCAGTGGTGGAGCACTCACAACTTCTGAAGACAAGCCATTCCAATGGTTAATTGTTCTCATTATTAGGAAATTTCTCCTTAGTTCTATGTTACTTCTCTCCTTGAAATTGAAATGGAAACCAAGGCATATAACAATGCTCTGTAAAATCTGATTGATGAATTTTGCTCTTTTTTTTTCCTGTCTAGGTGGAACCCAGCGCTTACCACGCTGCATTGGCATTGGCCTTGCCAAAGAGCTCATTTTCACCGGCAGACAGTTTGATGGGCAAGAGGCTTTCTCCCTGGGGTTACTTAATCACACAGTACCACAGAATGAGGAAGGGGATGCAGCATATCAAAAGGCATTAACTTTAGCTGAAGAAATAGTTCCTCAGGTTCGTGTGTTCTTCACCCTCCTCTCTATATCGCTGAAGAAACAATAAATTTCTGCTTGTTAAAAAATAGAGCACTTTTTTATTGAAACAATTTCAACTTTGGCATCAGGAGTCTTGATGGTATCTTGTTTTTGTTTTTATGAATAAAAACTGAAATAGACTCCCTCAAAACTCCCTGAATAGTGTATGTTCTGCAAATTCAAAGTATCTTCCATTTTTTTTAGTAATTTATGCAATATACACCATAGCCAATCCTGTGTTTACTCTCATTGTGAAAATGCTGTATTGCAATCTGTAGCACTTGTTGATTATGGGTTCCTTTTTAAGGCACTTTATGCAGATATGTGTGGGATTGAATTAATGTTTTGTATGTGTGCGCGTGCATATGTACCTGTGTACATGCAAACATATTTCTGATTCAAAAATGTTTTTCTTTTCAAAGGCTCCAATAGCTGTGAGGCTGGGTAAATTGGCTATAAACAAAGGGATTGAGGTAATGATTTATTACAGCAAGCTTCTTCAATTTATATTTAAGGTTTCACAGAAAGGAAGAAAAATAATGTTTTAAAAAGACATACATTTTATTAGAGCTTCCAGAACTAAGGTGCAGAAATTCAGTCCACTAATATCGTAGCAACACCAGCTGCCTGCAATTAGTGCAGGTTTGAGTCCTACCAGGCTCAAGGTTGACTCAGCTTTCCATCCTTCCGAGGTAGGTAAAATGAGGACCCAGATTGTTGGGGGCAATAAGCTGACTTTGTAATAATGCCGCTTGGGGGGGGGGGCGAAAGCCCTAATAAGAAGGCATATACATAGAATGAAGGCTATTGCTAAGCACATTGATTTGTGCTTTAGATTGTAAGCTGCCCTGAGTCTTCGGAGAAGGGCGGGATATAAATGGGATTTTTTTAAAAAAAGTTGTCCGTATCTTTTTCCTGCCATCTTGTGGCCCTCTTTACATTTGCAGCCCAGATCTGATAATTTGATATGAGCGACAGATCTGTTCCATTGTCTGAATCAGAAGCAGAGATAAGACATGTATGGATGACCATCATTGCTTCTTCATTCTTATGCTGCATTTTCAATATTAGTGAAAGGAGGCAAAAATGTCTTCACCAGGATAGAGAAATGGAAGAAATAATGTCTCTATAAATCACCATTTCCATACAACTTTGAGGCTTCAGCTACTATTACTATTTCCTGAGTTTACATCCTGTTGCGTGTCAGGAGGGACAACATACTGTACAGAATAACATCATTCTGTTATACAGAAGACCTTCGAGGTCCCTGGGAGGTCGTCTACTCTAACCCCTTGCTCAAGCAGATCTTATACCAGTTCAGACAAATGGCTGTCTAGTTTCTTCTTAAAAACCTCCAGTGATGGAGTACCAACAACCTCTGAAGGCAAGCTGTTTCATTGATTGATTCTTCTGTCAGGAAATTTCTCTTTATTTCTAGGTTGGATCTCTCCTTTATTCATTTCCATCCATTGCTTCTAGTCTTGTCTTTAGCTGCTTTGGTGAATATTGAACCCCCCCTTCTTTGTGTCAGCCCTAGATATTGGAACAGTTATGTCACCCACAGTTGTTTTCATTAGACTAGATCCCCAGTTCCTGCAACTGTTCATGTTTTAGCCTCCAGTCCCCTAAACCTCATTCTTGCTCTTCTCTGCACTCTTTTTAGAGTCTCAACATCGTTTTTATTTTGTGGCGACCGAAACTGTAGTATTCTAAGTGTGGTCTTATCAAGTGGTACTAACACTTCACATGATCTTGATTCTCTCCGTGTGTTAATGCAGGCTAGGGCTATGTTGTCTTTGCCAGCTCACTGCTGGCTCATAAATTTAAGTGGTTGTCCACTTAAATGTTATCTTAAATGTAAGTTTAAAATGTAACTTAGTGAAGTTATTGTAGGCGACATGGATAGTGTGTGTGTGCACATACAGCAATTGCACAGGCTCATTTTTGTACTGAATTTCCCACAAGGTTCTTTACCTCTGGCACAATCCAAACGTCTCTACTCTGGATATGTAATGTAGCTGCGCCTATAATAAATCTGTTAATATTTATGTGCCAAAAGCTTTGCTTGGTAGAGAGAACCTTGTATTGTGTCACTGATGAAACCTGGGAAAAGTCCAGCATGATTGATTATAATTCATTAAAGCCATACTTCAATATATTATTTCTGAATTGGTAACCTGGTACTGCTTTCCTTCAGGTGGGCAAAAATATTTTCTTTCTTTTCAGGTTGATATTGCCTCAGGAATGGCTATTGAAAGAATGTGCTATGCCCAGGTAACCCCATGTTTTCTTTTTTTAAAAAAAAATAGCTTCTTGCCCCTCCCCCCCAAACATTAATTTAATTTAATTTAATTTAATTTGTATACTGCCCTTCTCCCGAAGGACTCAGGGCGGTGAACATAGTTATGCTAAACTTTGAATCCAAGTAAATTAATGCACGGTTCCCATGATTTGAGAACAGGACCTTTTCACAAAAATGATTACAGTGAAATCTCAATTCATCATACCTCAGTTTGCAACACATCACTTTTATGTTATTTGTGCAATGTTGTAGTCAAGCAACTACCAGAAATCACTGTTATAACATACTTTGATATTTAAAAGACGTTAAGAAGTATCAGAAAATTGCTTATACCAATTATTCTATTAACACGAGGTTCCACTATACCAGGGGTAGGCAACCTCGGCTCTTTTATGACTCATGGACTTCAACTCCCAGAATTCCTGAGTCAGCATAGCTTGAAGTCCATGAGTCATAAAAGAGCCGAGGTTGCTTACCCCTGCACTATACCAATATGATTTATAAAGACATTTAGATATGACTTTGGGAAAAGTATAAAAGAACTACTCAGGAGGGAATCTCATGGTGTAACAATTTACAAATATAAGTAAAAAGAGACAGATTTTTCCACATTTTAGCTTCAGTGTGTGTTCTTCTCAGATATTTGGGCTGCTATACTTTTCTCCATCCTTCAGATCTGAATAATACAAATAAGCACCCACACACATCAGATCAATTTTTTAAAAAAGTACATTGAATTACAGTTCTTGTGTATCCACATACACACACAGATCCCAAACTACACCTGCCTTTTCTTTATTTATTTAATAATATTTGGAGGTGGCCCAGCTCAAAAATGAGCCTGGACAGTGTAGATCAGACATGTCAAACACAAGGCCCGGGGGCCGAATCCAGCCCGCGAAGTGGTTTCATGTGGCCCACGAAGCCATCCTGGAAACAGTGAGGGAACGGTCCTCACTGCCTTGGCCCTGGCCCAGAAACCCTCCTTCTGCCAGAGACCCTCAGATCTGTCCCACTCCTGCCCAGGCCCCCATAGGCACCCTTGATGCGAATGATGTAGAGCTGGCCACGCCCACCCAGTAGGCCATACACACTCTAGCCACGCCCAACCAGTAGGCCACGCCCACCCTGGCCATACCCACCCGGCCCCCTGAGGGCAACCGCAATGCTGATGAGGCCCTCAATGAAATTGAGTTTGACACCCCTGGTGTAGATCAAATAAAAACAATTATGAAACCCAGTGAGTATTATTTATTTATTTATGAGACACAGAGCCCATCTATTAGGAGCTTTGACTGGAGAAAGAAACAACGGGAGCTGGAAACTAAGACTATGCTGTAGAGGTTTTGGACTTTAGCCCCAACTATCCTATGCCTACAATCTTGGGAAATTTGAGGAGATGGAAGTTTTGATGTATCAATCAAAGGCTTCTAAACTTTTGAAAAGATGAAGAGATGAAATATTAAAGCTTGACTTGTATTTTAAACACAGAATCTCCCTACCAGAGACCGCCAGGAAGGAATGGCTGCTTTCATTGAGAAACGACTTCCAAAATTCACTGGTAAATGAGGCTAACACTGTTTCTGAAAGAGCCTGAATACAAATACAAGGAGGTGATCAAAAGGCTGTGCCTTATTGGAAAGCTTTTCCTTATAAGTTTAGGCTTAAGGTTTTTTTTGTTTTTTGTTTGGCTTGGAATCTGTTTTGGACGTCAAGAACTAAACAGTAATAATATAAAGGGTATTTCTGTTCAAATATGACAGTAATAAAAAAAATCATTTTCCAACCAAACCCTGCACTTATGAGGGAGTGACACTGACTATTACTGCACAAAAAAACTTTCACCCAGCGAGACAGCAGAAGTTGGTGACTTCACAGCTTTTCTCTTTTTTCTGTCACAATGTTCGCTTAGGAAGATTTCAGTCGCTAAATGAGGAGAGACTGGGTATCATGCCAAACAGCAAACAACTGGATTTGTTAGATTTTATAAGCAATGTACAAAAAATAAGATTCTTCTCCAAAGAAAATTTACAGTAATGTATAACCTTTGAGTCAGCTTCAGCTTCTGGTAATTTATATGGATAAACCAATGCAGTTTTCCTGGTATAGATGGAAGTGGTTTGCTATTGTCAGCTTTGGGGATTTTTTTAATGGCTATCAAATGCGGAATTTCATGTAATTCCCTAAACACCTTAAGAATTATTTTATGACAAAATAATATAAAACTGAGTTTTCTCCGCATTTTTTGAATTATATAAAGCTCAGAATTAAAAGACTAAACTGAAAATGAGTTAATTATGCCATTGCTTTATTTCCTTACAACAGGAACATTGCTCAATCTACTAATAGTGGGTAGTTCTAATTTCTCCAGACTTGTTTGCTGACATTTTGTTCTTATGAAATCAGAGAGTAGGTGGATATCTTTTAAGGTACCATCTAAATACTTGATTTGGAGTTAAACTGTGTCCTAGTGAAATTTGTAAATCAGACAAACTATTAATGGTGGTTTAAAAAATCCAATATGATCTTGAAGAATTGCAAGAAAGATCTGGTTAAACAATTGTTAATCAAACTGCAAATGTTCCGTTTAAATAAATGTAAAATTATGCATAGTGGACAAAAATTTCAATATACAGTAATCAGGAAAAAGAGATTGAGGTTATAATGGATACCTGAAATAAAAATGTTAATTCAGTGCTCAGTTGTGAAAAATGTGAATTCTGTACTAGAAAATGTTAAGAAAGGGATAGAAAATTATCAGCACTGTACTGTCATGGAGGCTGCATTTGAAATACAACTTTTCAATAATGTTTGGGATGCTTTAAAACCGAATAAAGACAACCGGAGGCAAGGAGAATGATTGAAATACATAAAATCATGCATGGCAAGGAGAAAGGCAAAAGTGTTTTTTTTCTCTGTTCATTCGATGAAACTAATCAGAAAGAAATTTACCAGAGATAAAATAATGTGCTTTATGAATCACCATTTGCCCGTACAACATGTCACAAAAGTTTCCTTGTGGCCGGATGAATAATAAATAAGTTGTACTGGTACTAACTTGGAAATATTTAAAAGGGGGTTGGATAAATTTATAGGGAACTGGTCTATTGATGGCTATTAACTTTGAGATTCAATGGGAGTGAGCTGAAAATCTCTCCAAATGCCAGTTTCAGAGAATAGCAGCCGGAGAGGGGTATGTCTCAACCTCCTACTTGTGAATGCCACAAAGGTATCTCCCTGGCCTCTGTGAGGACCACAATGCCGGACTAAAATAGGCCTTAGTAAGATCTGGCATGGCCATTTTTATTTGTAGAGCTTATTAACCAAACGTGTTTGTTGCTGCCAAACTAGAAAAAGGAGTTCAGGAAGAAATCTACTAGTTACAAAATATGGAGATTAATGAAAACAAAAATAAAATAGTGCGGGGCTGGGTCAAGACAGCCAAATATACCATATTAGGGATCCCAGGTTTAATGTACAAGTAGGCAGGTGTGTAGGATGTGAGCTGTCACTGAAATCTAATTTGCTTAGACCAGCGTTTCTCAACTTTGGCAATTTTAGAATGCATGTTAAAAGTCACTGGGGAAGTTTGCTAAAGGGCCAGTCAGGAGCAGGAAGATTTCCCTTCTTAGTGGACGTTAAAAGAAGAGCCACCACTTTGCCTTTTTTTTCTGTCACAGGAGAAAATCCTCCTGCCATCTCAGGAGTCTGGAATTTGTGATCCAAATAAGTGCAAGTAGCAGAAGCTAGAGACAAAATAGAATGACTTATTTATTTGGGGGTGGGGAATGATCTGACTGACAATGCTTTTATTATCTGTTGTCCTATTTTGTTCTAGCTACATATTTTTCCCTTCTCTGTCCCTGGCTGGAGGAACAACCAAGGAGTAAAGCCCAGTAGATTTCAATTATTTCATTTCCTTTCTCTTTTTGGCTTCATCTCCTGTATAGTCCTTTATCCTTTATATTGATAATGATCCGTGCATTGATTAACCATTCAGCCCCTTATTCTCAAACATTTTATATCCAGCACACACATTCCCAACCCTTTCATTTAACTAGAGAAGAGAAAGGGGGAGGGGTTTTTTGCTATTTTCCTTCTCCTAAATATAACAGCACAGAGAAGTGCATTCTTTGAAAGTGGATGGAGTTTGCCTAGGAGTTGTGAGAACATCCAGGAATGTTGTGGGTACAAGATCTAGAGGTCTTTCTGAGACCCGGGGACAAAATCCATAAATTCTTGTGCTTACGTTTGCAAATAGGCCCCATTCTGTAATAATTGTTTGTTCTATGCTGATCTTTAATTGGAATAAGCTTTGACTGGCTAATACGTAGTTAATATAAAAAGTCAAAATATTAGACTACACTGTCTTTTGCCTTTCCATTAATGAGTTGTGGTCAACTTTAACTATTCATAAAATGTACCCTATTTTAGCACACACCCTTCTAGAGTGCATGAGATAGTTTAACGATTTTTCTTCATACGTTTTCCCTTACCCCATTTTTCCTCAGATACATTGCTTTAACAGTACTAGCAGCTTCCCATAAGATAAATTCAGCATCTACTTTATTTTCTTCTCACAACAATTAATCCAAGCCACCCAACTTTGGGAGAATGTAAATGTTACATCCAGTGTCAATAATAATAGCAAAAATAAAACTCACTTCTACATGGTTAGCTACCATATAATGAATTTGACCTTATGAAAGCTTTATTTTGCATTATGACCAATTTTCTTGAACACAGAAACATGGAGTCAGTTTGAAATACCATAATTGACAAATATCTTTTATTAGATAAAACCTAAAAAGTATCTTGAAAGATTTTTCCCACTCATAGAAAAATAATTTGTAAACCCAGAAAAAAATGCAGTTTAACAAAGTGGTTTATATTACATCATGGCAAACATATATGTACAATAGACTAAAGCCAGAATCTCTTCTTTGGTCATGCACATCAGTGTATCATTGTGGCTTGTGACTGACCCCGTTGTTTGCTGCAGACTCAGAAACAAATCCACATTTCCTTATCCAGAACGTGCCCCTACAATTTACAAATTTTAAAAAAAGTTTTTACCCTAAGTCAGTAAACATTAAGCTGTTCTTATTTTGTCTCAGCAATCAGTGAGCAATATCAATTCTACTACTTATGGAGAATGGACAATAAAGCGAAGAGATTCTAGTAAGAAAAGACATTATTTCAAAGCCTCCATTTGCAGAGCCTTGGACTTCCCAATTACTTTTATAAAAACTGGCATCTTTCTTCAAAGCTTGCATGTTAAAACTACTAAGCAATTTTCTTTAAAGTCGGTCTTTGCTCTATTTGTCAACATACAAGAGCCATAAGTTAGTTATAGAAGACTTGAAAAAGATACAAGGGCCATCTTGATAAAAACAAAAATTGTGAAACGGATCACCAGAACAGCCATCAACACTATATGGCAGAGGTAAAGATATGACTTCATTTATCAAGTTGAATGGCTTGTAGGTCTTTTAGATGTTTAGGCTTCCCATAATACTTTATATGAGTTTCCACATAACTTAATACTTCGGTTATTAGATACCGGACATCAGGATCACTCTGGTCATTTTCTTTGATATTATATAAATGCTGTAATCCATTCTCTTCTATTAACATTGCACAGTATTTGGCAGCTAAGAAGAAATAAGACCACTAATTAGCATCTTCAACATAAATGGGACATTGTTAAAATATGAGTGTTAGAGGTTTTGTCAAAAACATAGTATGCTGCAACAGAATCAACTTTGTCTTCAGTATCACTAAAACTGCAAATCATGCTGATTTACAATTCCACTCAAGATTCAGACATAAGGCAAATACATTTCAGTGATTTGGAAATATCTGTCAGGTTCATATACTTCTTCCCCTACTTCTTCTTGCTCATAAGAACTCTTTATTATTTTTCATTTGTATGTAGGCTGCCCAACTTCAAAATGATTCTGGGCAGCTTCACGAAGTTCAAAGAAAGAACATTCTATTGAAAAAAAGCCATCTATGGGGTGGGCTTTTTAACTTCCTCAATTAAAAGGAGCTCTCCAAAAACTTCCTGATCCAAGGTTTAGATCTCCAGATAATGCCATTCCAAAAAGTATATGCAGTGACAGAAGAGATTGATAGTATTTTAAGCAAGCTGAGCCTATTGGAGTGCAGAAAATGCCTGAAGACTATGGGACAGGCAATTCCCCAAATGACCACCTCTAAACCATGGACCTGGAGGAACGTTGTCCTTGGGTTCGCGATGGGTTGGACATGACTTTGCAGCTAACAACAACAAACCATGTACATTTGTACTTGACAATCAGCACCTTGAATTACAACCAGAAGCCGATTGGCAACTAGTACAACTCACGTAGCAGGATTGTTAAATTTGGCATTATTGTAATTGTGAATTGGTGCGACAGTTCCATCGTCAGTTTAAAAAGTTAAATAAACATCAAGCTTTAAAAAATGGAAGTTTTAATGCTTATTGAAGAATACCTACGGGTTTTGCAACAGACATGCAGTATAGCCCACACAGCCCAGATCTGTACTCCAGGTAACGCAAAGCAGTCAAGCAGCGGGTAAAATGGTTTTAGGGATCTGAGAATTAAACAATATTTTGCAAACTTATCAGTTATAAAAAAATAAACATGAGCATATGTTATTAATTGATTTTGTGCTATCAGGTACTTGTATTCTGGCAAATTCTTAAATCATGAAATCAATGAATCCACAACAACATTTGCATTTCTTAGATACCTATTAGTGCAATATGCTAATAGTGGGAGACTGGGCTACTACAATCCTGAATTAGTAGAGCTAATGGCTGGAGTTGTACAAATGCTTAATCCATTAAATCAGCAATAGGAAGAATATAAAATACTGAGGCGGTGTAGTAATGTTAATGGAGGAAAAAAGAATAAAGTCAGTTCCTCTTTTGCACCATAGGGACCCCAAGGAGAGAGAATTTTAAAAAATGGCTCATATCAACATCCGCTGCTCTTCTTACAAGTTGTATTTCTGAATCGTATGTATTATGCTACTACCCAAATTAATGCTAACCTGAGTTTACCAACCAGCTTCTAAGAGGAAATCTTGGTTAACATTAAAGTTGGAACAGAAAGCAGAGAAAGAGGAAACATTTGTACTAAAGAGTTAAGGGCACTCAAATTTGCAGGCTTATTTCTAATGAGTTGAACATGAGCAATAATCTCCAGCACTTAGACTGCCCTTGGCTTTATAAATGTACACAAATGTGACCTTTAATTAGATCTGGTTAAAATTCTGGAATCTGATATTCATAAGTGTCAGATCAATAAATAGACATATGAATTAAAGATTTCTGTTTTACATCTTGTTCTCAGTGTATCTGATTTCCCTTGTTTTAATTATGTTTCATTAACAGATTATTTTAAAAATCATGTGGGGTGGGAAGCTTGCCTATGCCAGGAAAGGGATCCACTGGCACATGAGCAGGCAGCATACAGAGATGCAAGCAGTAAGTACAGAATTGTTCAAGATTTATTTTAACAAACATTATACCTATAGGCTAGCAATGCTACCATCTTGCATTCTGGTGTTGGCCACTTCAAAAGGGTTGAATGCTGTAACAGAGAATACAAGTTTAAATACTTCGGTCAACCTTGAAAATGTTCAAGAGAGTTATAGTACTGAATGCACTATACCAGCTTTTCAATAAGGGATCTTCTCAGGTTTTGACTCAATGTCCAGGCTTGTTCACCTCTGGATAGCAAATTGGCCGTGATCCCAGCTGCAAAATAGCTGACTTCTATCTCAGCACTATTCAGAAGTTCACTGACATGATCCACGAAGTCCTTCTGCATTAGCCTGGGATGCAGCTCTCTCACCTCAGCCACGTTGTTCTTATTAGGATAGGGAAAAAAGCACACAACTTTGAAAACAAGACTTTAAGGAACCGATACTTACCTATGTAGATAGTCCTTGTTTAGTGACCCCCAACTCAGTCATTAAGTGAAGTGGTCACTAAACAAAATCCTGACTGTGCTTAATGATCCTACTTTAGCTTTCATTAATTTTTAGACTTGCAAAGATCATAGATGTGAGGATTGGGTACAAAGTCACTTTTTCATCACTGCTGCAACTGCAAATGGTTGCTGTATGAGGCAGTCGCTACATGAGGACTGTGCATTTTACCTTGATGGGGATGAGGATTAAAGGCGGAAGTAGATTTTGCAAAAGCTTAATACATCCATTCTACTCTTTTATTTTAGCATATTTTGCTCCTAAAACTTGCATTGCTCAAAACTGCCATGTTTTGACTGGTTAATTTCAGGAGGGTTTGAGTACTGCAAGTTATATGGCTGTCCTGAATTAAAGTAAAGCTTTGTGAACTCTGGAGGGCAAATGAAGGAAAACCTTAGGGAAACTTTTTGGGGGGATTTTTTTTCAGTTGGCATCCCTAACTTTTTGTCATGGCTGGAGCAGAGAAGGCAAGGAAGAATACTCATAAAAAGATCTATTTACACCTTAAAAAAATAAAAGTCATGCTAATTTCATGAAATTATTTTTGTATGCCACACCTGATTTTGATCTTACCAGCAGGCCAAGAGCTTTGTGTTGTATAGATGAATCAGAAGAAAAAATCTGCAAAGAAAAAAATTAATAACTAAATGTATGTTGTGCTCTGTCATCTTATATAGTCTTCTACCAGAGCAACGACTACCCTGTTTACCTCTAAAACGTCCAAGAAAAGTTCCAGTCCTTTGTTGTTCACAAAGTGGGCACACACAGTTGGAGCTTCATCTGTGAGATTCCAAAGTGCACGAAGTGTAAAATGGAAAGTTGTATCTAATTCAGTCTGATTCGTTTTTTGTTCAATTATTTCAAGCAGTTTCTATAAAGGAAAAGGATAGCACTACAAATAGAACGATATAAAAGTACAGAAAAGTACAAATCCCTTGTCCCCTTAACTATTATAAAGGGGACACAGAGAGGACTCACCCCAACAACAATGTAGAGTTCTGCAGAAAGTTGTGCTGCTTGCTCATCTGAAAGCTAAAAACAAACCAGGATTTTAAAGGAATACGCCGGTGACCTAATGAAAATACTGGATTAAAAGTAAAGCCACATACCTTAAGTGCCAGGATAGAGATTACATTAACCGCAATTCTTTCTATATGTTCATTTTCCTGATTACAAAGCCACTGAACAAAAAATTTGGCAGCCACAAACCTACAATTTAAAAAACATTTCATTTTTTCATCACATCCCACAGTTGTTAAACAACTATTTCTCTACAGACAAAATCTATTTTCTATTCTATTTAGAAGTGTAAAACTCTTTTGTTATAGTTGTTTGAGGTGAGGTGTCTTATAAATCTAGTTAATAAAATGCTAAATAAATAAATAAGAGAAAAACTACATTTTCTAAAAATTATGTATAACTCAGGAATATGATATGCATAATCCCTAGTCCTGGTAGGTATTTGTATTTTAAATTGAGCTGAATTAGGTTCAAAATAGGCTTTACTTTTTTCTCTTAGGCATAGTTAGCAATGTTTTCTTATCTAATATGCTCTGCTAAGAATTAACTTTAGAGGTTCAGTTGAAAGCAATTATCTAATCCCTGAATCAGGTAGTTGATTTGGACTCAATCAGCAAACTGAACACTTGTAAATCAATCTAACAATTTTGTAGCCTTTTGCACAGAATTATTTTTTTCAGAACAAATTAAATTAATGATCTGATGCACAGAAGTTTTACTATTTATAGATGCCAACAATTAGAATGCATGCATACAAAATTTAACCCCTGAACAACAGTTCCACTATGTTAAGGGACTTCTAAACATTTGTCTAGAATGAATAATTATAGAAAAGATACATGAACAATGCATTACTGGCACAATATTTGTTTCAATCTGCCATCTATAGACTAAGACAGGAGATTTGATTATAAATGCAATTCTAGGCATGTATAAATTGCTTTTCTGTGTGGCACTCCACACATGTGGAAATTAGGCCTCATAAATATGCCAACCACTTAGTCCAGATTCTTAGTATTCCTATGATACATATTCAGAGGGCCAAATTTTGGTGAGATGTCACACAAAATCCCACAAAACATGGTTTTAGTTTATTGGCATCACATATGTAAAGGTAAAGGTTCCCCCGCACATGCGTGCTAGTCGTTTCCGACTCTAGGGGCCGGTGCTCATCTCCGTTTCAAAGCCAAAGAGCCAGCGCTTGTCTGAGGATGTCTCCGTGGTCATGTGGCCGGCATGACTAGACGCCAAAGGCGCACGGAACGCTGTTACCTTCCCACCGTAATGGTCCCTATTTTTCTATTTGCATTTTTACGTGCTTTTGAACTGCTAGGTTGGCAGAAGCTGGGACGAGTAACAGGCACTCACTCTGCTACGCGGCACTCGGGATTCGACCCGCCAAACTGCCGACCTTCTGATCGACAAGCTCAGTGTCCTAACCCACTGAGCCACCGCGTCCCATAATCACATATGAATTGAATTTAAATTGAAATGGAATTAGCATGAGAACAGATTGTCAGTCTTTTCATTAGGAAGAGAGATTAATAAAGAATATACATGCTTGAAAAAGTAGAGATCTGAATTTTAATTTAGTAATGGGATATACAGTGTGTAAGAAGATAGCTTAATGTTACGGCATAAAAAGGGAAAACCTCTTTCATCCAGATTAAGGCTTCACTTTCAGTTGACCATTTGTACTGTGAAACATTCAAACAGAATGTCACTCGCCTATTAAATGGAACATCTTGGAGGATTCTGACACTAGATAATGAAAGAAGGCAATTCTTCTGGAGCTGTGTGGAAAGAAGAAGAAAAAAAAGAGTTCAATATTATGGAAATGTGATGTTCAGAACTTGAATTATTAGTTGTTCATAAAATGGTCAATTCAGAAGTGTATGCTTTTAGTCCTTTGAATCTTAAAGGAAAGGGAATTGTTAGTAAATAAAAATAAATTAATGCTTTTGAATGGTGCATCAAACAACTTTTACAAATCCAGCTCTGCAGAAGCAGTGGGTAGGCCACAGAATCCTATGCAGCATATACCGATGAATGAAAAGCACAAGCAAAGGCTTTGCATTTTTCTCCCAGTGCAAGAAGAGATCAATGTAAGTGGAAAAAAACCAGTCTATTTCCACTGTCTCTGGCAACGAAATAGGACCTCCAGAGGCCTGTTGTTTCCTCAGCAAAGGAATTCAAAATCAGCTGCTCCAAGAACGTAGGAAGAGTGATTTGTGGCAATTTGTGTGCGTGTTTTACAGGGTATCTTACTCTATATCAGGGGTCTTCAAACTTGGCCCTTTTATAACTTGTGGACTTCAACTCCTAGAATTCCTCAGCCAGGCACGCTGGCTGAGGAATTCTGGGAGTTGAAGTCCACAAGTCATAAAAGAGCCACGTTTGAAGATCCCTGCTCTATATCCTTACCTGCCGTTGTTCAGGAAAAGTTTCCATGGCTTTAAGGAGCAGCTGAATCACACTGGAGAGCAGACGAACAGGCACGCCTGCTGCTAGGCCTTGCCTAGTTAAATTAAGGACACAGGCACTAGCTGTCAACTGTACTGCCAAATCCAAAGGGTGATTCCTCATCCCAATAATCACAAGCTACAAGATGAAAAGATACAGTAATGAGAACTTTTAATACATTAGTTTGGTAAGAAAATAAATTGAAGGACATAAGCCCATTTGTATCTTTACATTTTAAATGATGATATTTATTGAATATGGTCAAACTTCAACATTTGGCAAGCAATTATGTCTTTCAAATTACCTTACCTTTAAAATTTCAGGCTTTGTAATTTTCATAAAACAAGTTTGTGTAAAAAGATGAAAGAAGGCCTCCTTCACAAATGCTGGCCTTTCATTGTAGCGTTTCAGAGCTTCTAAAATCTGCATTTCGTTTTCTCCCCCTGATACCTTTCAACATATGAAGATTTCATTCCTTTAGTATAACTGATCATAATAAATTTAGTAGTTAACATGAGTCTTGCAACAATAAAGTTGACGGCAAACACCCAATCCTAAATAATACTTTGAGCCACAAAATCACTTTTGTCATTTTTCTCCCTTCCACACTAGGTTGAAAACAAGCTGTACTGAGTTATGAGTTAATCAGCAAGGCTGATCAAGGAACAGACTTTAGACAAAAACTGATGTACAAGTTATGAGATATACAGTATATTACTTTCCCACCAAATGTATGGCTTACTTAGCTACTACTTGTATTAAAAGTGAACCTAGATCAGCCTGTTACATTTTTGGAGGAAGTTCAGGGATTTGCCCAGCGTTTGTATAATGACCTTAAAATCAACCTTCAGGTTTTGTTAATATTGAATCAGATCTTTTTTTCAGTTGAAGGAGGAAAATAATTTTTCAGCTAGCAACAGGCTTATCTGTTGGTTTGAGAACAGGCAAAATTCATACATCTTTTGTATAAGTACAAGAAGGCTATTAGTTATTTGGTTATTTTCTTTAAACTTTTTAAAAAAAATAATATAATCATCTTCAAGAAAGAAACTTGACTAATATCAATGTTATTAGCTCTATGCTACAAATAAATTAACTAGAACTAAGGTTTTCAAATAATAAAGTCTTCTGGATTATCAATTATCACTCTAGCTGCAGTGCATGTTAGTGGTCCCAACCTTCATGCTTCCCTGTCCTGAAAGGAACTCTGTGAATCCAGCTTCTGTACCTAACAAACCTATAAATTGCATTTTCGGCCGCTGTCTGACAAACGCTTCTACGGCTTCATCAGTAATAGATTTGTTCCCTGAAATGTCCAGTGATACGAGATTAGGCAGAATGTCTTTTTGCCTTAGCAAACAAAAGGCAATCTCGGATCCAGAATGCTGATCCTCTGAGATATCAAGATGAACCAGATATTTTAGTCCTCTTATTATATCTAGGAATTTTGTGGTAGGCATTTTCAAACATTTCAAACTGTACATAGTTAGAGATTTCAGACGATTCCTGCAGGCAAGGAGTGCTGATATGTTTGTGATGGCAGTGTTGGATATATCCAAGTTTTCTAATCTTGGTAGGGTACAAACGTCTGCTAGATGTTCATCCCTGAACAACACATTTGTAACACTCAAAGAACGAAGACTGGGGAATTGACTAAAGCATTTTTCATATGAATTTGTAGGAAAAAGAATTAATGAGTCCAAGACAAGACACTGGAGGTTGTTCTGGATCCATTTACTGCTTCCCAATCCACTCACAACATCCGCAATGGTAACAGTTTCATTCATTCCTGCCGCATCAAGGTGTACTAGCTTATGATGGCAGAAGGCTTTCTTGAAGGATTGGGCTGAGATTTTCGCTTTGCGGATACAAGCTTGCTTCAAACGAATTTGGTTTCCTTGGAAAATGCCCACTGTACCATCATTTAACAACTCTGGCGGTAAAGGGAAAAAAGGATATGCATCAGACCAAATAAAGTTCTGAAATCAGCCCAACTGTTCCCTATTTGAATATTAACAATAAAAGTGTCCACAAGTTAGAATAATAACTTTATGTCACTTTGAATATACACTTACTCAGCATACATTAAAATGAAATTTCATTGCATACAGCCCTCGAAGGGTCAAAATACGACAAAAATAAATAAGTACAGAATTATACATATAAGGTAAAGGTAAAGGTTGCCCCGTACATGCGTGCTAGTCGTTTCCAACTCTAAGGGGCGGTGCTCATCTCCGTTTCAAAGCCGAAGAGCCAGCGCTTGTCCGAGGACGTCTCCGTGGTCATGTGGCCGGCATGACTAGACGCCAAAGGCGCGCGGAACGCTGTTACCTTCCCACCGTAGTGGTCCCTATTTTTCTACTTGCATTTTCACGTGCTTTCGAACTGCTAGGTTGGCAGAAGCTGGGATGAGTAACAGGCGCTCACTCTGCTACGCGGCACTTGGGATTCGACCTGCCAAACTGCCGACCTTCCGACCTTCTGATCGACAAACTCAGCGTCCTAACCCCACATATATTATATTACACAGAGAAACAACACAGTCTAGTTTGGATTATGTATACACGTGCATGGTGAGAAAAATGAATCTTGCAAGTTTACCAGACGGATGGCATAGGGAACAAAGGTGTTACAGAATTGGGTAGTCCTGCTAGAAATACTCTGAAACCTCCCCCCAGAGGGGAGTGACAGAAACAGGCCGTAAAGTGGGTGTGTGGGGTCTCTAACAATGCTCTGAGCGCTAAGCACATAGTGTTTATAAGCACCATCAATTTAAACTTGACTCCTGATAATGCATATATGTCACTTCCTTGGCAGCACTACAAAAGTAGTTCACTACTTGCCTTCTTCCAGAATGTTTTTTGCAACTTCACAGGTTAGCCAACAGCACTGATATTCCCAAGTGGCTACCTATCCAAGCACTAACCACAACCAATCATATTCAGTTTCCAAAATGAGCCAAGGTTAGCTAAAAACTGCCAGGGAGTAAAACTCTATTAATAAAAGATACCTGTATTTTAAAAGTACTGCAAGCTAACCTCAAGTAATCCTCACGTTTATGATGAAAATTGACACTGGATTGCCATTAAGCAATGCATAATAACTATATGCGCTGCTGAATCATAGACTATTTTCCTAAATCCTTCAGAGCCCCAAAATATGAAATAAACAGAATTAAGAATTCTAATTTATGGGCAATCCCATATTCACAACCCTGCTTAATTAACATTCTGTCTCTTCTAGCCCAGAAATTTCTTACCTTGATAGGCCATTATTTGCAGCAATCGATCAGCTACTTCTTGTGGAAGCCTTTCGGATTCTTTCAAGCACAGTGACCCGTCTGGCCTTTCTGTACAGAATTTTGCCAGATCAGCAACCAAGACATTCAAGCAGATGTCAACTAAAGAATACGGAGAAGCTTCTGCCTGCCATACATAAAATACATCGTGATATCAACCAGAAAATAATGTTCCAAGGATCAATTACGCTGCCAAGTTGTGTTTATATTACTCTAAGGCAAGATCTCCAAATAGACATAATATAGATATGAACTATCCAGCTTCAACAGGAGCATATGCCCACAGGTAGTCTTTGTTTAATGACTACTCATTCAGCAACTGCTTAAAGTTATTGTCAGCACTGAAGGAGGACTTAGGAATTGACCTTGCAGTTGTATCCATTGGAACTTTTACTGCCAGCTTCTGACAAACAAGGTCAATGGGAAGCTGGCAGGTCACATGACTGCACAATACCATGTGACCATGCAGGTTTTGCTTATTGTTGGCAGTTGGGACTATTGGAACTACCATCATTAAGTTGGTACAATCATATGTCATCACACTTTATGATTGCATCACTTATTGACAAAGTTCCTTGTCCCAATTTCCATTGGTAAGCAAGGACTACTTGTAATTTGTTTGTCTTTATATCAGTGTATCTGATATAGTGTCTCTTGACCCAGTTTATTGTTCATTTATTCATTATATTTGTAAGCTGCCCAGCTGTGGTTAGAAATTCAAATATCTCTGCTAAAAGAGCTTATATGAAATATTAGTAGAATCTGAAGATTCTGTGAGTTTAAAAAGCTAGTGAAAACTAATAAAGATAAACTAACTGTTCCAAAGTATAACCAAATCAGTATAGTATCATGACTCAAATACCATCTGGAAGAGCTGTGTTTTGGGCAACAAAATGATGTGTTAGTTCATTGTCTTTTCTGCATATCTTTCAGGCAGAAGTTTTAAATTGTCAACAGAGGACTCAATTGAGTCTCTTGTACAGTTCAAGCCCCAAAAGCTTTAGTTTCACTTAATTTGTGTTGCCAAAAGCTAAACAATGTAAAATGCTCTTATCACCGCTATAAACATTATTTATGTTTATGTTTAAAGAAGATCCTCACTGAACCACAGCCCATTTAAAGGCAACTTTTAGACCACTCAAGACTGAGTGGCTGTTGGGTGTTTGAATTGCCTGGATCTGCAGATATTCCATCTTTGACCTCCCCCCTTCAAGGTTGTTATGCAACCTGGGGCTTTTCCTGAAGTCACAATCCTGGACAATCCTGGATAAAGGCCTTTGCCAAACTCTGTTTTGTGCCTCAGTTGCACCTCAGTTGCACCTGTTCCTACATCAAGAGGCCCTAGTCACCTTGTGACTTGACTGCTGCAATACTCTGTACATGGGGCTGCCCTTAAAAATCACCTGGCTTTGAAGACCTGGCTCTTCTCCCAGGCCTTTGGCAAGGCAGAGGCTCTTGCTTCCTCGTCCTTGACAACTTTTATCTTTTATGTTTTATTGAATTTTGATTGATTATTGTGAGCCACCCAGAGTTTTTTATTTATTTATTTTTTATTTTAATCCCATTTATATCCCACCCTTCTCCGAAGACTCAGGGCGGCTTACAATCTAAGCACAAACCAATGTGCTTAGCAATAGCCTTCATTCTATGTATATGCCTGCTTATTAGGGCTTTCGGGGGGGGGGGGCAAGCGGCTTTATTACAAAGTCAGCTTATTGCCCCCAACAATCTGGGGTCCTCATTTTACCTACCTCGGGAGGATGGAAGGCTGAGTCAACCTTGAGCCTGGTGGGACGCGAACCTGCACTAATTGCAGGCAGCTGGTGTTACTTAAGGAGGCATTAGCCCACTGCTCCACCAAGGCTCTTGAGTTGCTCAGTGACCGGCAGCATACAAGTTTAGTACATTATTATTAATACAGAAGTAGTAAGGTGCTATTGATTCAGATCTTAACCCAATGTTGCCAGCAAAAAGCAGGAAGCAAAAGCAGAATCTTCTTACGATTGCTGCCTTTAGGTAGCTTCTTTCCCTTCAAACCTGAAGACTACACCTTAGACCAGGGGTCTTCCAACTTGGCCCTTTTATGACTTGTGGACTTCAACTCCCAGAAGTCCTCTGCCAGTGTGCCTGGCTGAGGAATTCTGGGACTTGAAGTCCAGAAGTCATAAAAGGGCCAAGTTTGAAGACCCCTGCCCTTAGACATTATGACTCAAGCCCTACATTGCTGCAATGCCACCGGTAAACAAAGCTGAGCAAAGGGAACGTCCTAAAACGCTTCTTGCCTCCAGGCAATTCTATAAAGAATTTTATAAAGAAAAACGTCAAGCCTATATGTTAAAAGATCTGAGCCCCCTGCCCGCCGCTACTCTGCCCGGCAACCGATTGCCGGGCATCTCCTGCTCCGAGGAAGAGATTCATTCGTCCTCGGAGCAACTTCGCCCCTCGACAGCCGCCCTTCTTGGCTTCTCTGGCTTTTTCTAAACACGCTCTCTCTTATCCTCTCCCTCTCGCTTCTCGCTCGGACTCCAGAACCGCCTCCCGCTCCGTTCACCTGCACAGCCGGACAATTTCCACAAATGATGAGCGGGGCTCGTTGGCGGAGCTGCAGGAAGCGCACCATTGCAAAGAAGCGGCATCCACTTCCCCCAAGCCGGAAAGCGGGGAAGAAAAAAAAAAACTACCACCACCACCACCACCACCGGAAGCGGCCTGAGAAGAACAATCTTTAGCCGCCAAAACTAAAGGCGCGGACGTCTTTTCGGTGTACGTAGTAGGCGATGGAAAGGATGTCTCGCTGACCAGTGAGCGGAATCGAGTGCCGAGCAATGGATGAACGAGATGGGTCCTACAGAAAGCCGATTTTTGTTGTTGTTGTTGTTGAAAGTGTTGTGTGTGGTGTTATATATGCTTTTGTGTTGTATTGCTAAAGTGGGTTTAGGCTGAGAGGAAATAGATATCTTGGTTAGAATTACTTCGGGTGGGTTTTTTTTTAAGATGCAGGAACGGTTTTAATAGGTTATTCGGACGTAGCGAATAGTTGTCTGGCTTTAGGGAATAAAGCAGAGTTAGTCCTAGTTTAGACCTAAATGAGAGATTATCAGAAATACCAGGATCTAGGATAGAACAAGTCTTGCTGAATAAGGCAAGAAAACTGAATGGAGGTGTCTGTTGTAAAGTCTTCAAGAATTGAGTTTGCAACAAATTGTAGTTAATCCAGATTATATGGGGGGGGGGGCACCAGGAAGTTCCAAACTATAAAACTAGACTAGGAAGTTGAAAAACATATTAGAGGGAGGTAATGCCAACACACTTCCATTTTATTATCAGGTAATTGGACATTTCCAAAGATCACCAGGAGGGCAAGCCAAACTTGAAGAAGAGGTTCTACTAGTTCAGGGTTAGGCAACCATGGCTCTTTCACGAGTCATAAAAGAGCCAAGGTTGCCTACCCCTGTACTAGTTTGAGAAAAACTAGTTTTCCAGGTGTGCACAATTCCCTGAAACTTGAAGTCCCTACAGGGCTAGATTACATTAAGATGTGGCTGGCTACTTTGTGGTTCAGTGTTTTGTGCCAAGGAATATATGCATTTTCTGTAAAAAAAAAATAATGGTTTCATTTTTTACACATATTGAAACTGGGAAGCTGTGTTGCTTAATCCAAATTTCTGTGATGACCAATTTAAAATTAAGTGAAATTGAAACGGTTTTATCACTTCAGTTTCTTCTAGCACATTCCTGAACATGCCAATTTAGGAATCCTGTTGTATACTATCATATCTATTTATGACATAATATTTACGGCCTAAACTAGGAATTTGATGTTGCATTTAGAAAAGTGTGAACATGATATATCATTTTGACATTCCTTCAAGTTCAGATGTAGCTTGAATACTTAAAAGGAAATAAATCAGGTGTTTTTTTTTAAAAAAATCAGTAAACATGTTGAGACACAAAAGATTATCACTATACCATTTGCTTTTAAAATTCTAATTAAAATGGCTCCACTCAGCCATTTTTATTTTCCTTCAGTGAGTCTGTGAATATCATTTTGAACATGGGATGATGATGAAAATTAAATTACCGTACCTGACAATACTTAGCAGTGGTTTGAATTTCAGAAGACACTCACTATGAACTCTTTCAAAATCTTGTCCCCATTCTATCCAAATTCTTGGAGCCCTATGATAATCATTGCTATATAGTGGTAATATATTTCAGAAATGCTAAGGTAAGATCTCTAGGGTCAAAATCACTTTCTGGTGACTCCATGGACATGACCAGCTTGTTTTCTTGGCAACAATATGAAAGGGGTTTAACTTTATCACTCCATAGATTTTTTAAAACATTCTTAATCTAGACTACAAATCTAGGATTTCTTGATGGTATCAAATCTGAGTACTAGCTATGCATGATCCCGTTAACTTTTCAAGAACAACCAAGATTAGTTAGGTGCTACTGCTAAATAACTTTATATAAGATTTCAAGGTGAGTATTTTTAGTAGTTCAAAGTGTTGTGTTTGGGTAAAGATAAATGAATGACTTTAAAAAAATAAAGCTTAATCCTGGAAAATCATTCAATTACATGGGTTTTCAGAAATATAGCTAGTAAACAGGCTACTGCACACCATATTTGAGATTAAAATCAATGAAAGAAATGAGATTTAATATAAATATATTGTGTAGTTAGGTTTTTTTCTTTTAAAGAGTTTTTTTATCCCAGAAATATGGGGTACATAGGAGGTTTATGAATGGAAAAACCATCTGGACCCACATTTCAGACAGGGCAAATTATACAATTAAAGACTTGTTGGAAAGCATTCTTTGTTTTTTATGTCATTTATCAAAAAAAATCAAATCAGGATCAGAGCTATAATGTTCAATAATTTGCACATATACACACATAAACCTATCTCAGAAGTTAGATTTCTTTTATTCTGTGGGGCTTTCTCCCAAATAACTGAAGTTCAAGACTGTAGCTTTAAGATACAATTTTATGCAAATGAGTCACTGAACTTCAAACTTATTTCTGAAAATCATATACCGTACATTAAATCACACAATTAGCTTCTCATAGATAGAAAACTAATGTCATTTCTCTTGTAACCAGGTTAGCTCCCTCTATGATAGTGTTAGCCATTGTGCAGCTTCCACACCTTGACTAAGTAAGCCTTAGCCAAACCATGGTTTGCTGACATCTATTTCAGAGTGGACTTTGTGTTGTTATTTTCACCTTATTCCATTAAGCATCAACACATATGCATTATTGAGTTTTTAATCATGGAATGTTTTATGTAAAAAATTTTAATATACCACACAAGAATGTAATTTACACCAGACTTTACATAAAATGTTGGGTGAAATTTTGTATGGCATTGCCTTCCACATAAAGCTCACTGCACAAATACTGACATGGTATTTATGAGAAAGAACAAAGCTATTAACAGTCTGTCATAAATAAGGTGATTAGATGTACAATCCCATAAATTGAGCAAATTTCCCCCAGCAATTCTTTTGGTAGAAAAATTTAGTTTTCTCTACTTTTTTTTCAAATTTACACTTAGTTACAAGTGTAGCAACATAATATTTTTTTTTTTACTTTTTTGTAATTATAATTCAATCTTTCCCTTCCTACATTTCTTCCTCCGTGGAGATTTTCATCGAAGTATATTACAGAACAACAAAAAAAAAACATGGTTTGAAACTCAGATGTTTCTGCTAAAGAGTTTATATGAAATATTACGGTAGTAGAAACTGAAGAATCTGTGAGTTTAAAAGGTCCACAGAAGAACAAATAATCCCTGGTCACCTTACTCATAACCTTTCGGGTTCTAATGTGTGAATATATGACAGTGTTTTGAGCTGTGTAGTGCTGACATTACAAGCACAGGGTGTTTTTTTTTTCAAATACTGAATCAGTGGATAGTTCTATTAAAACACAACTATTTTGAAGGGATGAAGCAAGCAGAAACAATTTTCTGATGAACTCACACAGTCTACAGGTTTAATTTTGAGTGTCTATTTGAATGGCACAATTTCCACTTTTCCTCAGCCAGAAGTGATACCGGTATATATTACCGGTTACGATTTTTTTCTAGATCCTCTTGACAACCCCTTAATGCTGAAGGCTGTTAAAGATAACACGTACTAGCCCTGCTTCCATACCAACTGGCAAAAAAATAATGGTAATAACCTTTATCAACATTATTCCAACCAGGGACATTTCAGTAAGGGATTATGAGAGGATAATTTGCACACCTATTCCGTTACGTTTTCATTCAATTTGGCTTATTTTCAATTTGTTTTTTTTAATAAGGAGGTGGCCGTCCATGTCGCAAAATATGTTTTTCTAAGCTATCTAAAATGGAGACAGCAATTCGCTGAACATCTGGATCAGTCTGGCTGTTTTCCTTGATGTTAAACAAATGATGCAATCCACCTTCTTCAATTAACATACTGCAGTACCTGGCAGCTGAAATGAAGAAAAGAGAAAGATTCAATAAAATCAAGTGTCTAGAATTTCACTGTCTGTTTCCATCAATTTTCACATATAACTTTTACATATTTAAATTCTGGTTAAGCTGCCTATGGGTTTAGCAAAATTATTTTGTGAAATGTAATTGTCACAAGGCATCCTCTCTGCTATACTATTTGCTTTTTGAAGAGATGATAGATGTAAGATTACATGGTATGTACACATAAGTATTTCTGCATCCCAAGACTTTAAAGACTTTATTGAAGGAATAAATCCAGCAAGGCTCAGTCAATTCTTTTTATCTATCATGCATTCCACCTGCATCACAGTAGCATCATTTAGGAAGGTATCAAAAAAAAGGCAATGGAGGCAGGGTAAGAGAATGACATTGTGGGCAAGCACATTTTATACTGATAGTGGTTTCTGTTTACCCAAAAAGGATGGAGAGCACTTCAGTTGAGGAAGAGGAGATTTATTAGACAGAGACTGTCATTTATCAGTTGAACAAAGACCAAGCTAGATCTTTTCCAAGTTCAAAATGCCATCCACCGCATCATCATTGGCTGCTAAAATCCAAAACATTTACCATTTACCTCCTCACATTGCTTGCCGTTTAACTGTGACAGAATTGCTACAAGATGGTTTTCATTCCCCAGGTCCCCAAAATTTGTTTCAAAACTGTGTTGCTAGATATCACAAGAATTATCTGGTGCCTACTAATTACCCTTGAAATAATTGCTTAATATAAAAATATAAAATATAAAAAAGATGTGGGGTGTTTTTTTTTTGGTCAATACATACGATTTTTGCTGCAAACATGCTGCATAGCCCATACAGCCCAGAGCTGTACCCCAGGAGTCATGAAGCAACCAAGCAAGGGGAAAAAGGGGTTGAACGACCTATTCATGAAGTGAAAAAGGAAAAGTCCATCATTTTGAGACTTTGATTGTGAGTACAGTATTTACACACACACACACTTTTTTTTGTCCTTTCAAATCACTGATTCCTGGATACTACATGGTCAAGTCCATGCTGCTCTATTGCATCATTTTCAGAAGTGATTTGTCATTGCTTCCTTCCTGGAGTTGGTAGTATACAGCTGAAACACCAGTATAAAAGGTATCGCATTACTACTCTTCATCAGTGGAATTGCAAGCAATTCCTAGCAGGAAATCATGATACTCAGCAAATGTACAGGTTTCCTGCCTGCTAGGAGGTATGGGGAAGTAGTAAAAGTCATCTGAATTTTCCATAATTGGGAGAGGTTTGGATAGAAAGTGATAATTAGACAACAGAAGCACAACACCCGTAAATGCCACCCAGACCATGGGAAACAATTGCTTGTTAATTCATATCAAATCTGCCATCTCAAAAGCTTCAGCCTGTTTTAGCCCTGGTGTCAATAGACTTAATTCTAAACATGCATGAAAATACATCTTTTGGAACAGTTTTAATTTGAAAACGGCTCGTTTTCTCTCTTAGCAACTGTACTACTGCCTTCAGTAGCTTTAAAATGGAGAATATATCAATGTTAAGTTCACTGAACACATTAGAATATGGCAGAAAGCAACCCAATGCATATATACTAAGAATATCTCACTGAATTCAATGGATTTACTCATTAATACATATGCAGGATTATAACCCAAAATGTCTTACAACTATAGCTTGGAAAATCAGAAATATGATTTTATCATGGCAGGCAAACTATACATACTTCTGGAAAAAGTAATCTTATGTGCAGCAAACTAAGTCTACCTTGTATTAATATTTTTTGAAGGGTTTATGCCAAATCTGTAGTTACCTGTATGCCACCATTTCACATTCTGGTGTAGGCCAATTCAAAATGGCAGAATGCTGTAAAACAAAGAAAGAGCTGTTATTGTAAATGTTTACAAAGTAACTCGGAGAAAAGGAGGAAATATTTTTCAGTCACTTCTATACCAGTTCTTCAAGGAGTGAGGCTCTCTGGTTGCGACTTAATGTCCAGTCTTGTTCTCCTCGGGATATTAAGTGAGCAATAATCCCAGCTGCAAAGTAACTGACCTCCACCTCAACACTGTGCAACAACTTGCTGATGTGGTCTATGAAGTCTTCCCACATTAGCTCAGAATGGAGTTCTTTAACCTCTGCAATATTGTTCTGAGTAAAAAAAAAGAGGAAGGAATTTCAATACAAACAGTTCTAACCAATTAAGCTGCTTTTCCAGATGTTTCTGAAAAACTATTGGTGTGGACATGGCTTTTGACTTTCTGACCTACTTTGTAGAACAATTTTCTCAACATATTAGTCATTAGATTGGACACGCTGATTGAATTCCAATCTATTTTATTTTGAGGCTGATGGCTTGGAGAAGCTGCCTTGATACTGCTGGAAATAGGATGCTAGTCTACATTAATCTATTGATTGAGTCAACAGAGTTGTGCTCTAATGCTAACCCCTTAACCTGAAACAAATAGAGATTGTGAAGGATCAGGGTTGGTCTGACTGAACCCAAAGTTAATAGAATGGAATTAAAAATAATGTAGTCCAAGTACAATAGTGAAGAATGTTAGAGGGAGCAAGAAAGAATAGGGAAAACAAACATTGCCTACATCCAGGTTAAAAAGTTACTAATCCTTTCATCTTACCAAAAGGCCAAGAACTTTCTGTTGGATAGATGACTCTGAAGGAAAAGACTGTAAATGAAAAGAATAGACAACCATTAGTAAGTGAGAACATTTTGCTAATATTGGATTAACAAGCAGATCACATGAGGCATCTCAGAAAGCTTAGAGAAATCTACAAAAGTAAATAACTATTTTGGCAGTACAGGATCAACTTTCAGTCACTGCTATCCAAAACAGGAGGGACTGAGTCAGAGGAAGTACACTAAAGGACTTTTAATGCTTTCAGCAACAGGCAGGTGACATGGTTTTATGAGTTGCAGTGAGAGGAGAGAGAAGATTTTTATGGCCAATCTTAGTTAATTGGTTTGAGACTGCAGGATTTGAAAATAAGAAGCCTATCACAAGTATGCAGCAGGACTTCAAAATTACAAAGTTCATTATTTCCCTAAGGAAATTGCAAGTAAGCAGATACAATAGTAGCTATACAGATGTTGACATGTATGTTTCAGTTCCCACCTCCAAAACTTTCATGAAGAGTTCCAGCCCTTGATTTTCAATAAAGTGCCGACACGTGGTTGGAGACTCATCAGTGAGATTCCAAAGTGCACTCAGCGTAAACTTAAGAGTAGTGTCCACTACATTCTGATTTGTTTTTTGCTTCACAATTTGAAGAAGTTGCTGGAGGGGGGGGGGAGGAATAAAGCAATTGATATTGTTAAGTTACTCTTTTCAAATCTCAGATTTTAATGGCACAAATGGGAACAGACACATTTCTTTAAATCCACTTCTATCATAGTCTAAAATAAAGGTAAAGGTAAAGGTTCCCCCGCACATGCGTGCTAGTTGTTTCTGACTCTAGGGGCCGGTGCTCATCTCCGTTTCAAAGCCGAAGAGCCAGCGCTTGTCTGAGGACGTCTCCGTGGTCATGTGGCCGGCATGACTAGACGCCAAAGGCGCACGGAACACTGTTACCTTCCTACTGTAGTGTTCCCTATTTTTCTACTTGCATTTTTACGTGCTTTCGAACTGCTAGGTTGGCAGAAGCTGGGACGAGTAACAGGTGCTCACTCTGCTACGCGGCACTCGGGATTTGACCCGCCAAACTGCTGACCTTCTGATCGACAAGCTCAGCGTCCTAACCCACTGAGCCACCACGTCCCTAAAGTCTAAAATAGTGTTTTTAAAATTTGGCAAATTTAAATCATGTGGACTTTAACCTAATGCTGGCTGGAGAATTCTGGGAGTCCACCACACATATTAAAGTTGCCAGGTTTGAAAAATACTGGTGTAAAAAAGAAAGAAAGAAGTTCCCTTCCACTCATTTTTCAAGCAAAAGATACTTGCAACTGTGCAATATCTATATTATATATATTGCCATAAGCTTTCTCCCAATGTCACTTTTTTTCCAACCAGATTTTCTGCTGGTATCAAAGTCTAGCAAGTATGCTTGAATGATAATATCTGGATAAAAAGATATGGAGAAAAAATATTCCAGTTTTATTTATTAAAATTATAATAGGAAAAATTCAAATGAGTCCAGGCTACATAGTTCCGAAAGCAAATGATAGAGAAGGGGGTGGAAAAATTTAAAAAGTAGACTGCATCTTATGATCAGAAAGCACTCTTCTCAAGCATATATTTTCTTTGGCCCTAAAATTAAATCATTCCCAACTTTACATATAATTAGGCAAGGTCTGTTACAGTCACATGTAGTATGAACAAGGAACATCACTAAAGTATTGTAAATTGCCCAGGCAGCTTTGGCTATTTATTTAAAATAAATAAATAAAAATCTCCCACAAAAAGGACCATTTCTGACTTGCTAAGATAACAAAGAACCACTTTTGATCAATTCTACTATCAAAGTGAATTTTGAAAATTTTTGAAACATCATCAAACACTTTGCATATCAAGTACGCAACTGATATTGCTAAGCACATTGATTTGTGCTTTAAATTGTAAGCCGCCCTGAGTCTTCGGAGAAGGGCGGGATATAAATGGGATTTTTTTTAAAAAAAAAGTTGCCCGTATCTTTTTCCTGCCATCTTGTGGTCCTCTTTACATTTGCAGCCCAGATCTGATAATTTGATATGAGCGACAGATCTGTTCCATTGTCTGAATCAGAAGCAGAGATAAGACATGTATGGATGACCATCATTGCTTCTTCATTCTTATGCTGCGTTTTCAATATTAGTGAAAGGAGGCAAAAATGTCTTCACCAGGATAGAGAAATGGAAGAAATAATGTCTCTATTAATCACCATTTCCATACAACTCTGAGGCTTCAGCTACTATTACTATTTCCTGAGTTTACATCCTGTTGCGTGTCAGGAGGGACAACATACTGTACAGAATAACATCATTCTGTTATACAGAAGACCTTCGAGGTCCCTGGGAGGTCTTCTTCTCTAACCCCTTGCTCAAGCAGATCTTATACCATTTCAGACAAATGGCTGTTTCATTGATTGATTCTTCAAGTATGCAACTGATATTGCTAAGCACATTGATTTGTGCTTTAAATTGTAAGCCGCCCTGAGTCTTCGGAGAAGGGCGGGATATAAATGGGATTAAAATAATATATATATATATATATATATATATATATATATATATATATATATATATATATATATATATATATATATAAGGGATGCGGTGGCTCAGTGGGTTAGGACGCTGAGCTTGTCGATCAGAAGGTCGGCAGTTTGGCGGGTCGAATCCCGAGTGCCGCGTAGCAGAGTGAGCGCCTGCTACTCGTCCTAGCTTCTGCCAACCTAGCAGTTCGAAAGCACGTAAAAATGCAAGTAGAAAAATAGGGACCACTATGGTGGGAAGGTAACAGCGTTCCGTGCGCCTTTGGCGTCTAGTCATGCCGGCCACATGACCACGGAGACATCCTCGGATGAGCGCTGGCTCTTCGGCTTTGAAACGGAGATGAGCACCGGCCCCTAGAGTTGGAAACAACTAGCACACACGTGCGGGGGAACCTTTACCTTTACCTTTATATATATATATATATATATATATATATATATATATATACCGTACACCTGTGATGCACTACTCAGGATGGCTGTGTAAGAGCATGTGATTAAAAAAAACCCAAATAAAATTAAATGGATTTCTTTCCTCCCTTGAATTTGAACAGTAACAGGACACATTAATGCTTCAATATTTGTGGAAAACGGGGCACGATAGTTGTGTATGTCAAAGTAACCGGATTTTTTTTAAAACAACAACAACAACAACCTTCAACAAGAAGATCATTGAACATTTCCACTTAACAGTGGAAACAATGGCTGGTTTTATTTATTTATAGAATTTATAAGCTGTATAAAGAACTTATAACGGTTCATGCAACGTCCCATCCCAAATCAAATAAACCACATTCTTGTGTTGTATCAACTCAGTCAATATTAGCATTTCAGTCATTTCAAATCATTCTAATTGCTTACCCTGACGATGAAGAGCTCTGCCCCAAGCTGAGCTGTTTGTTCTGTTGAAAGCTTTAAGTAACAAACAAACAAACAGAAAAAACAAACACAGGGAAATGTCAGACTGCTGTTGGTAGGGCTTGGAAATTAAGGCTAAAATGGTAAAGCTTCAAATCTCACACCTTTGCAGCAAGAATGGAAATAATAGCCACCGCCATCCTCTGCATATTTTGATCTTCATGATTACATAGCCATTGCATGACAAGTTTAGCTGCTTCAAACCTGGACAGAAAAAAACAGTCAAAAGGTTAACACATTTATTTATTTATTTATTTATTTATTTATTTATTTATTTATTTATTTTTGGGACTTATATGCCGCCCTATCTCCCGAAGGACTCAGGGCGGCTAACAACAATAAAAACAATACAAAAGTTAAAAGAAATTAAATAAACAGCCCCAATAAATAAGTTAAACTAAACAATTAAAAATTAAAAAAACATTTTAAAAACCCTGTCATCAGTCCAGGTCAGCCTGATGAAAAAGGAATGTTTTAAGGCCGCGGCGAAAGGACCAGAGATCCGGGGCCATCCGGAGCTCAAGGGGGAGTTGGTTCCACAGGGCTGGCGCTCCCACAGAGAAGGCCCTCCCCCTGGGGGTTGCCAGCTGACATTGTCTAGCAGATGGCACCCTGAGGAGGCCCTCTCTGTGTGAGCGCACTGGGCGATTGGAAGTCGTTCCCGGCAGCAGACGGTCCTGCAAATATCCCGGGCCTAGGCCATGTACGGCTTTAAAGGTAAGTACCAGCACCTTAAATCTCACCCGGAAGACAACCGGTAACCAATGCAGCTCATGCAGGAGGGGTGTAATATGGGAGTATCGGGATGCTCCCATCACTACCCGCGCGGCCACATCTTAGGAATGGGCAAAAAAGATCTCCAGCTATCACATTTCAGCCTAGAGGAATATAGCAATGTACAACAGAACTATAATAAAACCTACAGCTGGCATTGGCTACTTATAGAGAGCAAAACAACTCCTAAGTTTTAAGAGTGATCAGCCACTTTGGGCCAGTAATATGTCTTTCTGTCTGTCCATTTTTATTTTCAAGATCTAGATTTTAACGCTGGGCAGAGACTGCTATAGATGCCAATTCACCACTGGCGGATGGTTCCAGGATGAACTTTCTCTATCCTGCAACACACATACAGTACTCTCAGAGCATAGTTTATGAAAAAGGTTGCATTAGGTCCAAGCAATAGCAAACTGCAGTCACTGAAGCACAGCCGGAGGTTATTCAATGTCTATAACTATTAGAGAACATATGCAACCCCTTCTGGTTTCCAAGTCTTTTTTCACAATGTTCATAGGTTCCTTTGCAAATTATCAAATTATTTATTTACCTGGTGTTAGGACTAGGATTAGCATCTTGAGTTCCTTGAATATGCAACATTTAAAAATGATAAATGAATAAATGACCAACTTCTGTCTTAATATATGTTTAGCAAAATGTTGGTATTTTAGATAGGTTTGGTAGTTGGGTGGATGGATGGATGGATGGATGGATGGACGGACGGACAGACAGACAGACACAGACAGAAAATCCCTCTATCCATTAGCTACGAATAAGGGCAATAATTTAAAATTATTCAGTAGTGAGATAGAGTGATCACCTACATTTAGATAGCAATCTTACATTCTTTTCCCTTTTCTTCATAATTTGAAAAATAAAACAAACCTGTTAAATGGAACATCCTGAAGTATCCTGTCACTGCACAATGATAAAAGGCAGTTCTTTTGCAGCTGTAAGGTGGACAAAAACCACAACAAAAATATTTCATATCCAGGAAGAGGATTTTATTTCTCCCAAATGAATCTCGTAGCATATTGATTAACTTGTGATTTCCTTTAATGAGCCAATATCATCATTTATGAACATCGTTATTTTTAAATGAAACTGATCAAAAAGAAACAATAAAAATGTGCATATGTATTCATAAATATGAGTCTCTTATTTGTATTTTCTACACCAGCATTCTACACTTTCTTATAAATATCCAACTGTAGCAACATATATTGTGATATCTACAAATAAGATACACTGTATAGGGTAAAAGTGTGTTTCAAGGAACAAAGCATTAAAATATCCTTAACAGAAGGAAAAGAGAAAATTAGGTTTCTGTCATAGGGTAAATTGAATTCATTTTAGAGTTAAAAAATTGATCCCAATCTACCGTAGGTTCTTTATGTAAGATATACTAAACTTAATCTACCTGCAGCTACTGCAGTCTCTTCTAAGTAATCACCAAAAGAATGATCTTGAAAATCCTACTAATTTTTATTGCCTACAACTTGCCATCTCATTTGACTCTGGACAAAGGGTAGTTTAAACCATAGCTTATTAGCCCTTTTATTTCTACAAACCATACAGTACATAGAATTGGCCAAAGTTTAGGGTCTGGACGAAATTTAACTTTGTGGTTAATGTTAAAAAGAAAAGTTTCTGACTTATTAATGTCTATGACGAAGACTAAAGAGAGAACATGTGAATCCAGAGGAACAGTGGATAGTTAAGCATTACAACAGAAAAGAATGCGCAAGCTGTAGGTGGAAGTTCTACTTCAAGGTTCTCTTAAAGCCTTCGATGACCAGAATGATCAAAAATTGGCAGGCCAGCCTCATAACATTTTGGGACAGGACACAAATGAAAAACCAATGGTTGCCCTATGTAAGTTTAACACAGAGTTTTTTAAAAAAACATTAAAAATGCCTGCCCATCTTCCTATTAAAAATCTGTTGGGAACTGAAGGCCTTCCCTATGTTTATAAGTTCTGTATGCTCCCCTCTAAAAAATGTGAAGTGAGATTCCAAGTCATCAAAAGGTTGCCTATTTCTGATGTGGTACATACTTCGCAAAATTTAGAGTAATCTCTGTTGAATGCTAATTTTTAAAATGCTTCCTGTTTTATGATACGTGCAATGTTAACCGTAGAACTGCAAATCCATCAGTCATGATGGGGCTCTTGGTGCTGTTTGAGCTTGATTGCTTTCTTACAGATATTTCATTACCCAAACTAGGTAACATCCTCATTCATGAAGTTACCTAGTTTGGGTAACGAAAAGTCTGCAAGAAACCAATCAAGGACCCCCTCATTTCAATCCTGAGCTATTGATATGCTCTATCATTTCCATCAGTTATGAACCAATATTGGTTACATTCAGAGTATATTACGCTGAAGTTGCTTAGCTCAGCCTTTCCAAAAAGACAATAATCACTTTCATTCCTGTTGCAAAGTACAAACATTTTAAAAACCATTTTAACACCTATCCATCCAAACTCAAAATCAACAGTATATATGAAGCACTTGGTGCATCTACTCTTAAGAATTCATCTCACGGGCTTAAAAAAAAAATCAGTACACTGGTTCTGCATTAGAAATGTTATGTCTGTTACCTCAAAAAAAATAAATAAATGGAAAGGCTTACTTGCTGGTGGTTGGGGAAATGTTCCATGGCTTTAAGGAGTAAGTGGGTAACATCTGCTAGGAGCCTAACTGGCATGCCTGCAGCTAAATCTTGTTTTGTCAGGTTAAACACACAGGCACTTGCTGCTAATTGCACAGGCAAATTCAGAGGATGATTTCTCATGCCAACAACTACAAGCTGGAACGAACAATCAAGAGAGGAAATTGTGAGTTGGCTTTTCATCTACAATGAAAACAGCCACCATATCCAAAGCAGAATTATTTTAGCATTCCCAAAGTTCTTAAAATAGCTGGCAGGTATTCTCACACTCTAATTCATACACCTACCTTGATCATTTTCAGGTAGGGAACTAACCAACTTTTTCCTTTCGTGACTAGAGTTAATGTGTCAAAAGGCCTGGCCCTAACTCTAACCCTAACCCTCCACTTTCTTTCCTTCCATCTTAATATTGAATAAAATGGACAGAAAAGGGACCTAGTTCTCTGGCCTGGGGCAAGCTTATGAAATACAGCTTTGAACAATCTCACACAAATTTGTCCAAAAACCCCAAACCCCTTTGGAGCTGCATATACTGCTATCTGGGACGCAGTGGCTCAGGACGCTGAGCTTGTCGATCAGAAGGTCGGCAGTTTGGCGGGTCGAATCCCGAGTGCCGCGTAACAGAGTGAGCCCGTTACTCATCCGAGCTTCTGCCAACCTAGCAGTTCGAAAGCACGTAAAAATGCAAGTAGAAAAATAGGGACCACTATGGTGGGAAGGTAACAGCCTTCCGTGCGCCTTTGGCGTCTAGTCATGCCGGCCACATGACCACAGAGACGTCCTCAGACAAGTGCTGGCTCTTCAGCTTTGAAACGGAGATGAGCACCGGCCCCTAGAGTTGGAAACGACTAACACGCATGTGCGGGGGAACCTTTACCTTTACCTTTTTATACTGCTATCTATTTTAGGATATAAATAATAGGGACTATGTCAATTTTACTGATTTTTTTTAGCAATTAAACTGAACCATTGGAGAAAAGATCAAAAGACTGAGCAGCTCACTCCTATTTTTGGAAGGAAGGCTCTTTCTCCTACATTTTCCTTTCGTGCCTATAGGAAAATGCTCACTTCTTACCTTTCTACTTTGCTACTTTGTTGTACCAGCCCATAATGGAAGGTCCTATTTCTATTCACAGTTTGGCCACTTCACAATATGGAAAGCTAATCAATTTAATTGGATATCATTTCATTTGACAATTTCTAAATGAATAAGATTTCTACTCCACAACTACAGATATGTGGTCTACAGTGTTTTGTGGATGCAGGCAACACCTCCTGCTTCTTCTGTGCTAAATTTAGCACAACTTATGTAAACACAGCAACTAAAGCTTCAGAACTTTTGCTAGAATGCATTCCCCCTCCCCCCCAAATCTGTCAGTGCATACATTTTCCATGATCTCTGCTTTCCTAAAGTACATCACATTTTGTGATTCTGTTAAGAGATGTCCCATTAGTTTAAATAGTTTTTACCTTCAGAATTTCTGGTTTGGTATTTTCCATAAAGTGCGTAAGGCTAAACAGATGAAACAGTGCCTCCCTCACAAAGAATGCCCGCTCGCTGTAACGCCGTAGAGCTTCCGAAATCTGAGTTTCATTTGCTTCTCCAGAAACCTTCAAAATACAGAACACACAATCTATCAGTTTGCAAATCGGGAGGGGTGGTGGAAAATACAGATAACAGAATTTTCCCAAAATATATTAGGCTTTTCAAATATTTTCCTCTAATGTGGTTCTATGACCGTACATAATTAAACTTTGAACTGTTTTCAAGTATAATCAAATATTTTCAAGCAATATTCACAGTGTTTATATTATTTTTTATGTTTATTTTCTCTTATTTATTTTGTATTTTTCCATGCCAGTTTCACCCTCATCATATTTAATAAGGCACCTCAATGACATTATCGATAAACTGGACAAATGGTGTATCGGCAAGTCTGCTTTCTAACATGGTGCAAATTCTAAACTGGTAGACAACTCTGGTACACAGAGTACATTGCAAATGCAGACGCAAAGCAACAGATTCACTGAATGTCCCAAAATAATTAGTACCTTTGTATCAAATCAAGCATCCTCAAAGTTAAGCTGTGCTAGAGTTTTAAAGCAGTTCTTCAACTGATCATTCAATTCTATAACAAATTGCTTTTCTAAGAAGCCATCTATAGATATTGGAATCAAGAAACATTAGACATTTGTGTACATGTATACTTCTACATATACATATAGAAACAGATGTACATACAATTACAGCAATGTATGTACATCAAACGCCTTACTCAAGTTAGTGAGGTTTATTTCTAGTCGTTGTGCTAAATGGTTGCTAAGTGAATACATGAAACAGACAGAGAGAAAGAAAGAGAAATGCTGCAAAGATCACTACAGTAGTTGAATTACTGTCTCATTCAAATAAACTTTTCCTGTACACATGCATTATTATGTACTTATATACACATGCATTATTGTGAGGCATGGAAATTTGATTATGGGAGCACATACTGGTTAGAAAATTCATTTTTACTACTGTTTATTATGGTCATATTTGCAAATGGTTGCTAACCAAAATAGCCACAAGCAAAGTGGTTGTACATTCCTAAAATATAGAATTTGTTATTTAATGAACTTTTAACTCTACCAAGATAAGCTAAAGTAAATAGAAATAACTTTCTCCTCCTGATATTAAGTATTGTATTCAAGAACATGAATCTGTTATCTATATTGAAAAGCCCTTATGTTCAAAAAGTGAGAAGGGGAAGCAATACATTTCTATAAGATCTAGATTTTAAAAAAAATGGGTATTATATGCATCACCTTTTTCATTTGCTTCTATTCTTTTTTTTTGGCTATGTTTAGCTTATTTGAATCATTACAATGTATGTAATGGATCACTGGACAGCCACTACTGAATTTTCTTCTGCCGATGTTGCAGTTGTAGTTGTTTGATTTTGCTACTGTAAAAAGAAAAATTTTAAAGCACCCCATACAATTATTAGTTTGGAGAGGGATACTATTAGAGTTAAGAGGATGGTTTTTGAATAGGTATCTATGGTTGCCGTTATCTTGGTATACCCCACATGTCCTCTCTTACCCCAAACCATCAGAGTTGGCCCATTGATCAGTTTGATTGCTTTCATTAAATTTATCAGATCTGTCATAACTACTGTAAAAACAGGTACCTACCTTCAAATTCCCTTCTCTAGTGAGAAATAAAGAATAGCCAGCATCAGTAGCTAGAAGCCCAACAAACTGCATTAAGGGCCGTTGTTTTACAAACGCTTCCACGGCTTCATCAGTCACATGCTTCCTTCCCGAGATGTCTAAAGATACAAGATTAGGCAAGATGTCTTTCTGTTCTAACAAACGAAGGGCAATATCCGACGTGAACTGTTTATCATCTGAAATATCAAGGTGGTTCAGGAATTTTAACTCTCGTACTACATCCAAAATCTGAGTGGTTGTCATTTTCAAGCATTTCAGGTGGTGCACGGTAAGCGATTTGAGGCGATCCTTACAGGCGAGGATTGCAGTTATGTCGGTGACTGAAGTGTTGGAGATATCCAGACTTTCTAGTCTTGGAAGCGAAGCCACGTCAGCCAGATCTTCGTTGTAGAAGAGAACATTGGTAATGCTCAACGCACGAAGACCCGTCAACTGGCTGAAGCACCTTTCATAGGGATCTTCCAGGGAAAGTGTTAGCGAGTTCAGCACAAGGCATTGAAGGTTTTGCTGAATCCACTTATTGCTGCCAAGTCCGCTGATGATATCTGTGATTGTGATGTCTGCGTTTACACCAGTCGCATCAAGCTCCACCAACTTGTGGTGGCAGAAGGCTTTCCAAAAAGCTACCGCGGAAATTTTTGCTTTACGGATACAGGCTCTTTTCAAACGCATCTGGTTGCCTCTAAAAATCCCCACGGTTGCATCGTTAAGCAGTCCTAAAGGGAGGGAAGAGTACCAGACACATCACATATACAGTTTTAAAACTGAAAAACAAGCCAGCTATAACAATTCAGGGAATTTCCACTTCAGGCCCAGATTACAAAGAAAAAGCAAGTTCGATAAGGAGAAAGTAGGAATCAATTGCACTCTTTATTCTTAAACGTCCTCTTTCTCCTTTCCACCCCCAACTTTTTTTTTGGGGGGGGTTTAACAAGCTGATTTCACTGGACAGCTACAATAATACCAACTTATCCTTTCCTCTTCTGCACGGTGCCATTGCTGGAGCACTTCTACACAAGGAGGTTTTATTGTATCACTTCCATTCTCCAACTGCACAAAAACTGCCATGCCTCAAATACTGTTAAATGCTGTACTGTAATTTACAGTGGCTAATGAAAGAGAATGTTCTGATCGCCTTCTATTTGCTTGGTGTAGAATACCATTTCATTCTTAATGCCATCAATTTTGCACCACTTCAGCTAAAAAATAGCCATGCCAAATCAAGTGGGAGATCATAATCAAACGCAGGGAAATTCAAGCCCTAGTTTAAATAACTAAGATGGCTCACTTGAATAGAGTCCCCAGTTACCAGATCTGGATGGATGATTTTACCGTGGAATGCCATTGTCCGCAGCAATCGATCAGCCACTTCTTGTGGAAATATTCCAGGCTCTTGCAAACATAATGTCCCATCTTGCCTTTCTGTACAAAACTTCTCAAGATCAGAGGTTAGGTAATTTAAGCAGATGTCAAGCAGAGAATATGGTGAAGCTTCTTCCTGCAGAAAGAAGTCCAATGTCTAACGTTTGAAATTCAGAAAGGCAGCATTTATCACAGTTTAACTGACAAGGGAGTAGGGAGAACTGCACTTGCAATTCTCATCACCACTAAAAATAAAACGTAGAAGGGAGAAGTTAGTACCAGAGGCCATTTTGTGCCAGTGGTGAGAATCTGTATTGTAATAAGTGTCCTATTACATAAGTATGTAGCTGGCTGAAATCATGTAATTACAAATCATTGACATAAAGGTAATTTATTTTCAAAATGAAATTACAGACCCCAAAGAGAGCAGGAAATGATTTTTCTGATACGGTGTCACTTACTCTGATCTTTATTTTATAGGGTCAAACAAGTGCCAAAGCCTGAACATACCTGTACTCAAAATTGATATACTATTTATTGGTTTACTGTTAGTTTCGGATCTCAAAAATATACATATGGAAGAAGAGGGGAAACTAGACTTAGCGCAACACTGGTGGGCATGTGTGTTTGTGTACACATGTCCTATTTTACAAAGGGCTATATTCTGTTGGAAAACTGCCTAATTCCAAATACATTTTAAAGAAAAAGAACCTTAAAGAAACGCAGCAAACAATGACCTGTATCAGCTACTAAAAAAAATACAAGTTATTTAATGATTGGCTTTGATCACTCATGATGCTAAGCTTTGGTGCTATACATCACATGTTAAATAAATCTCACTGGCTGGATTCTACATTCAACAAGACAAAACCGTTCTAAGTCTGTTATTCTGTTAAAAACAAGCTTATCAGATTATGTTTAATGCAGGAATGTGAACCAGCCATTATCTCCTTTGGCAGGTCCCTCCTTTCTGTTTAAATTACAGTTATTGTCCCGAAACTGTATCTCCATATATAAATTATCATCTCCATATTTGATGATACTCTGACCTCTTTTTGGTGATACAGTTTCTCCTTTTTGACATGTGTTACACCATTCAAATCCAGTTTTGTTTCCCAACAATTGTAGTTTTTCTGTATTAGGTAATTTATTTCCTACATCCTCACCCATCATCTACAAAGAGATTCATGTTGTAGTACACAGACAGACACACAAATGCTTGATATTTAAAGGGAGAAGAGCTCGTTAAATTTCAGTTTTTCAAGTAGTGAAAGCTGAGGTAAATTATGACTAATTTATATAGATATTATTGTCTCATATATAAAAAAGAGAATCAACAAATGAATAAACAATGTCTAGCTAATTTTAACAGCTCTGGACATTACTTAAGAGTGGCGCCTGAAATGATATTTAAACATACGAAGTAATGCAAATATACCCTTTTCTTATTAAGCAGAATCCTGAATCATCAAGCAAGAGTAATATGTTCAAAAAAACTGGCTGAACAGCATTACCACACTTAAGGTTTTTAAGGTGGATTTAACAGATCACTTTCCAAGTCTTCATTTCTTGTACTACAGAGCAGGAAGTTGATCTTAGTGTCAGATTGTGGACTTGGGCACAGTCCTATAATTTTATTCCTCCTGCTGAAGAAACATTTTAGAATGGACATAGAGGACACAAAACAATGACTGTTTTGTTTATCCTTATGTCTTCTGCACTGGTTCATGTTGTTATGGTAACATATTGCAAAACATATACAGTTCATAATTTATGATAAACAAGTATTCATGAACTAAAGCACAGATACTTTCTTATTCAAATTATCCAGGTATTTTCCCTTTGTTTTCTTCCTATATCTACATAAAAGTCGGTCGTTTTCGATAATTTAGCTTTCAGTAGCTCACAGAGTAACACAAATATTGTGACTCATTTCACAATGCAGACAAAAGAAAGCAAGCTGTACACTCCCACAGAAAATTTTAAAAATAGCTCTACCATTTATTTCCTTAACTAAAAAATTTAATTCCAAGACAATGTACCAGTCTGGCTCAAAAATAGTATTTCTCTTTGATTTCAGCTTGAAATTTTATATAAGATTTTTGCGTCGTTTATTTGCTTCATGTAAGCTTATCTTAGAACTCAGATGAGCTAAAATAAAATGCATTCAGGCTTCACAAAAAGCATATCCAAAGAAAAGCATATGCAACACCCAATTCATTCTCTCAGCTATACACATAATTGAATTTGACATATCTAATTCTTAAGACTGAAGACTAATCGTTGTTCCAGAAAATATTATTAAACAGAAACTAGAGTAAAATATGGAAAGGGGGAGGATGCAGTTCTTATTTGTATCCTGCTAATTGTACAGTAATGGTTTACTTTGAATTATCAACATTATTGCTACTATCACAGTACACACAGATGGCATTAAAACAGCTTGCAATCTGGAGACTGTACATACAGACCAAACAGCTACACAGCAGTGTTGGTAGAATCCCTACTTTCAATATATTTCCTAATGATAAAATATAAATAAAGCCAACAAGATGGATTAAAAGTTACTGTCAGAGTGAATCAAGAGAAAAAAAGTTTCACTCTCTCAGCAACATGTCTTAGAATAAGAATAGAATAGAGCTCGAAGGGACCTTGAAGGACTTCTAGTCCAGCCCCATGCTCAATCAGGAGAATCTATACCAGGGGTGTCAAACTCAATTTCACTGAGGGCCGCATCAGCATTGCGGTTGGCCTCAGGGGGCCGGGTAGGTATGGCCAGGGTGGGCGTGGCCTACTGGGTGGGCGTGGCTAGAGTGCGTATGGCCTACTGGGTGGGCGTGGCTAGAGTGCGTATGGCCTGCTGGGTGGGCGTGGCTAGAGTGCGTATGGCCTGCTGGGTGGGCGTGGCCAGCTCTCCATCGTTGGCATCAAGGGTGCCTATGGGGTCCTGGGCAGGAGTGGGACAGATCTGGGGGTCTCTGGCAGGAGGAGGGTCTCTGGGCCAGGGCCAGGGCCAAGGCAGTGGGGGGCCGTTCCCTCACTGTTTCCAGGATGGCTTCGCGGGCCGCATGAAACCACTTCGCGGGCCGAATCCGGCCCCCGGGCCTTGTGTTTGACATGTCTGATCTATACCATCTCACACAAGTGACTGTCTAGCCTCTTTTTAAAAATCTCCAGTGATGGGAGCACCCACGATTTCTGGGAGCAAGCTGTTTCACTGGTTAATTGTCCTTACTGTCAGGAAGTTTCTCCTTAATTCCAGGTTGCTTCTCTCTTTGATCAGTTTCCAACCATTTTTTTTAAAAAATCCCATTTATATCCCGCCCTTCTCCGAAGACTCAGGGCGGCTTACAATCTAAAGCACAAATCAATGTGCCTAGCAATAGCCTTCATTCTATGTATATGCCTGCTTATTAGGGCTTTTGCCCCCCCCCCAAGCGGCATTATTACAAAGTCAGCTTATTGCCCCCCAACAATCTGGGTCCTCATTTTACCTACCTTGGAAGGATGGAAGGCTGAGTCAACCTTGAGCCTGGTGGGACTCGAACCTGCACTAATTGCAGGCAGCTGGTGTTACTTAAGGAGGCATTAGCCCACTGCTCCACCAAGGCTCTTGTCCTGCCCTCTGGTGCTTTGGTGAATAACGTGACCCCCTCTTCTTTGTAGCAGCCCCTCAAATACTGGAATACTGCTATCATGTCTCCCCTATTTCTTCTTTTCTTTAGACTAGCCAAAGCCAGGTCCTGCAGCCATTCTTCGTATGTTTTAGTCTTCAGGCCTTTGATCACCTTAGTTGCTCTTCTCTGAATTTTTTTCAAACACTCAATATCTTTTTTGTGATATGGTGACCAAAATTGCCTGTAGTATTCCAGGTGTGGTTTTACTAGGTTTTATAAAGTGGTACTAATACTTTGCGTGATCTTGATTCTATACCTCTGTTCATACAACCCAGGATTGTATTAGCTTTTTCGGTTGCTGCTGCACACTGCTGGCTCATAGTCAAGTGATCGTCCACTAGGACTCCAAGGTCCCTCTCAGAGTTACTGTTTTTGAGCCAGGTCTCGCCCAATCTGTACTTTTACCTTTGATTTTTCCTGCCTAAATGTACAACCTTGCTCTTCTTCACATTGAAACTCATTTTGTTGGATAGGGCCCATTGTTCAAGTTTGTCAAGATCTTTTAGGATTCTGAGTTTGTCTTCTGGGGTATTGGCTACTCCTGCCAATTTGGTGTCATCTGCACATTTGATGAGTTTCCCTTCAATTCCCTCATCTAAGTCATTGATGAATATATTAAGAGTACTGGGCCTACGACAGAACCCCACGGCTTACTCCTCTCCATGTGGATGTAGTGCCTTTGAGGACTACTTGTTGAGTATGGTTAGCTAGCCAGCTATAGATCCATCTGGTGGTGATGTTGTCTATTCCACCTTTTTCTAGCTTACCAAGGAGTACTTTATCAAAAGCCTTACTGAAGTCAAAGTATACTACGTCCTCAGTATTTCACTGTTCTATTAGTTTAGTCACTTTGTTGAAGAATGAAATAAGATTGGTTTGGCATGATCTTTTTTTAACAAACCCGTGCTGGCTACTGGTTATAACTTTGTTTACTTCTAGTTGTTCACAGATCTGTTTTTTTATTATCTTTTCTAGAATATTCCCAGGTATTGATGTTAAATTGATCTGTAGTTTCCGTTTTTCCCCCCTTTCTTGAAGATGGGAACCACATCAGCCTTTTTCCAATCCCAGGGCTCCAGCTGTTTTGAAAGATATGGTGCAATGGTTGTGAGATAACATTTGCCAGCTCCTTCAAAACTCTGGGATGTAATCTGTCAGGCCCCGGTGATTTATATTCGTCAAGGTCAGATAGGTGTTCTTTTACCATTTTCTTGCTTATTTTAATTTTTGTTTCTAATTTGTCTTTTGCAGTGATTTTTTTTGTTATGTTGGGCTATAGTTTCTTTTTGTGTGAAGACTGATGCAAAGTATGAGTTAAGCAGCTCTGCTTTCTCCCTGTTGCCTGTTATTTCCTTGCCATCTTCTCTCTTTAGTGGACCTACAGTTTCCTTGACTTTTTTCTTGTTGTTAATATGTTGGAAGAAACTTTTTTTATTATCCATGATTTCTGTTGCAAGTCTTTGTTCGTTCTGAGCCTTTGCTTTCCTGGCTTCATCTTTGCATGTTTTGGCTGTCTGCTGATCATTGGCCTTAGTTATGTGCCCCTCTTTCCATTTTTTGTATTTGTCCTTTTTGTCTTTCAGTTTGTCAGAGAGATCTTTGTGCAGCCATGCTGGTTTCTTCTTGGATTTCTTGTGTTTTTTTTCAGTGGTATTGTGCTGGTCTGGGCTTTTATGATCGCATTTTTCAGAGTTTCCCATGCTTCTTGGGTTGTTTTTCCCTTTAGGATTTTCATCCATGGGATCTTTTCTAGGTTCTTTCTGAGTTTGTTAAAGTCAGCTCTTTTGAAGTCCAAGACACTTGTTGGACTGTTTTCTGTTGCTAGTGTTTGAGTTATATTAAATTCCAGTATGACACGGTCACTTTCGCCCAAGGTTCTGGCAACTTCAAATCCCTCCTACGCATAGCATTGCTCATTACTTACTTATAAGAATGTTTTCTACTTCAAAAATCCAACAAAAACTAGGTCATTAAAAATAGGTCTGTCTGAAAAAGTATTGTCAGCCCATTTCTAACATTTAGCTTGGGAATGATCTGGGAATATTCCTTTTTCAGAAAATTTGAATGGGAAAATCAGACATTTAGTGCTTGTCCTACAGAGAAATTTCATGGAGAAAATGTAAAGCATAGAACAGATTTATGTTACTATAAACAGTAAAGAGACCTTATTCAAGCTGGTCTAAGACAAGGTAGATGTTAAAAACCTCTTCCATCTGGGATCTAGCCTTATATGCTGGAATTGCACTCAGCATTGTTCTACCCAATTGAATAGAACCAAGTAGGAAAAGCTGTCTTGGAATGATAAATTACTTTCACAAAAGTTCTGGAACAAATCTTTGGAAATGTTCAATATGAAGTCTTTGCCTCACTATTTGCTATGCAATATCAAGAGACAGCAACTAATCATATATTTTTACAGGGAAAGCATGAAAAAGGTGGGCAAGAAAACATGTTCTTCCTTTTTCAAAACCAGAACCAGGGTTTATTAATTAATACTGACTGCAAGAGATTTAGAACAAAAATGAATAAAAATAAAATTATATAACACATAATTAAGCCATGGTGATGGCTACTAACTTAAATGTCTTAAAATGGGATTTGAATAGTTCATGGAGAACAAGTTGATCAAGTACTATTGATCTTGAAGATTTGTGTTATTCCTACATTAGTGGGAGTATGCCTCCAAATGCAGTTGTAAAAGATACAACCAGTGGGAGAAATGTATGTCTCCATCTCTGTATGTTACCTGGTTCGCCTCTGAACCAAAAGTTAGACTAAAATACATACATATTGGGCTGATGTCTATAGATAAACCCATGTGGTTGTTCTATGTGTTCATTTCTCTGTTTCAATCCTTTCTTTCACTACACTTTATATTCATTTCAGAATCTCCAATATATTAGATAATAAATTACATGGATTTTCTCTTAACCCTGTTTAAAGTCTTTTGTATCATTTTATCTACTAAGTTCATTGCCTTCAGACTCTTGAATAAGTTTTTCTAAAACTCCTTAGATATCTGCTAGCCTTCTTTTAAGTTGTTGAGATTTTAACTAAACATTAATTATTCCTGTGTCTTTTTAAATATTATGTTTTTACTATGTCTATTTTTAAGATTATAAGCCTATTTATTACATGCTGCAGTGTATTTTTAAGCATTTAAGAAGGCAATTATATAGAACCTTTTAAAGGTTATAAACCTCAGCAGATAATCAATATATTACTCTTTCATCTTTAAACTTAACATATACTTATACAGTTTTTTAATCACTTTTTCATCTGGTGTCAATAATATCTGATCAATTTCTGTTTTTTGTAAAATCCAGATGTTTTAACATCTTTTTCATATCTCGTTTGAATTTGCAGGTGTGGCCACCATGACAGATCAATGCCCTGTTCTTCCAGTTCTTGTCTGGTTTTTAGTTTCCCTTCAGTATTTAAAATGTCTTTATAAGTCACAATTTTCTCATAGTTGATTTAAGTTTGGGTGAACAAATGCTTCCATTGTTGAAAGCCATCCAGGTATTTTCATATACTGTAATACATTTTGATTTCTATTGTTCATTGTTCTTCTTCACCAAGAAGTGGTATGGCAGATGTCTGAAAGCTTTCAAGACATTCTTAAAGTAAATGCAGGCATTTTGCCATACTTTATGCATGTTCAGCTTGTAGTGTTCAAAGCCTAACTCAAACTATCATTCACATCAAACACCAGATATATCATGAATGGATTAGACTGGAAGATCATTATAGCTTGGCCAAACCCAGCCATAAAGGAGGACAGTGTTCTTAGGGGTTTAGGAGTTACAGAACAAGAGATATCTCAGCAAATACTATATAGTTTTTCCCAATTCCTTATATCTAAAAGAACTCAAACTATATAGCAGGTTATACTGTATGCAACATACTGGTTTATATGGATTTCCCTACAGCTGCAAACCTCGGGGTCTCTATATTCTCCATTCTTTGCCTTTCCATCTATTCCAAGGGCTCTGTCCATCTCTCTCATATACACATTCTGTAAGTAAGACTAACAATTTTTTTCTTACTGCATAGCAATTCTTGTTAAACCAAAGCTGTATCAATTTCTGCCACACCTTACAAAAACTAGCCACTTACCTAACCACCTTGTTATAAACAATTTAGAATACTACTCCTTATAATTTAACAAGCTGTTCTCCAAGTCATAGTGAAAAAAGAATGGACGTCTCTTCCCTCGAGTTTCAATGCAAAACTATATGAGAAAGTCCGATTCCAATTCCCATTAGCATTTGTAGATACGATTGTGTAGTAATGGCAGTGTCTGCTCACCCAAACACATCAACAGAGCTCAAGGATAGGTTCCCCTGAGCATGAGATACATCTTACTTAGAGCTATCATATCTGGCCTGCAAAAATCCAAACTATCACTAGATAACATAGTGGGATGTGTTGGCCGCCTTCGGTGGCCATCTAGAATTTTGAGATGTACAGAGCCCTACTTTGCAACAGAGACCCTACTTTGCAATAATGGAATCCAATAGCTGCTGCACATTCCAATCACTTCTAAAAGCTACAATCACAAATTTCTACCACTATTCTCATTCCCCTGGGTCCGTATTTAAGGGCATCAGGCTGGGGTCAGGTACCATAACAGCCCCCACCCCACCCCCAGCCTATTTGTTTACCCTATTAGGTCGAGTCAAGCTTCGCGAAATCCCTTTCCCCAACATCCAGAGACATCTTCGCCCGTTTGCTGGAGACCAAATCAAGCAAGATCCGCATTAGTGACAGATCGGGAGGGACAAAATAAGGAAGCAGTTATTCCCATATTCTAAAATCCGAAATCAAAAGAGGGGTACTCCCCCGGGGCCTTGTCCCCCCCCCTCCCCCATGTGGATCTTCTATGCTTGATCTCTCCGTCCTCTTCAGGCTGCCGCGGCAATCTCGCCCACCCACTCACCATTTCTGCGCCAGGGACCCCCACAGCTGCGTCCTCCTCGCCTCCTGGTTTGTGTTATTGTGGGGCGGGCCCCGACCACCGTGCAGAAGCGAGCCGGGGCCCCCCAGCCTAGCTGTCACCCTCGACCTGGAAGTGAATTTGCCTCAGCCCAGCCGGCATTAAATCCACACACGCAAACACGCTAGCTCTCGGGGAGCTGCTGCTTCCCCTTAAAGGAGACGCGCTTAGAGAAGCTAGAGGAGGGTTTGTTTGTTTTTTTTTCCCCTCCCCAAAAGGTTCGGAGCCACAACGAAACTGCTCCGAAGCAAGTCGCCTCGTATTCCCTGCGGTTTAGTCTCGCCAATTGGGGAGTGTAAAATTGAAGACGGAATGATTGACAGTCGCCCTCCCCCTGTTCAACTGCTGGAACTTATGGTGTCGTTAATAGAGAAGAAGAGCATCCCGGCATTCGTGCAGAGTGCCTTCCTTGCGACTGAGTTTAACCACAGTAGGAGAGTCCTGAATCGAAAATGTATCCTGAATCGCACCTCTATTTATTTGTGCACATCATGTTTTTAGGTCACTTCTTTTTGCATCAGACAGGTAACTTGTGAATGCATTTTGAAAGACATACAATAATAAGTTGCAGCAAGCATGGAAATGTAGCTATGGTAAGTAGCAAGGTCAATAGCACATTTTTTTAAAAAAAAAAACACCATAGAATCACGGAAGCATTTCCAGGTAATAAAAAGATTGATGTCTCCTTGATCTTTTGGGGAGAAATATCATTGAGACAAGTTTTTATCACTAAACATGGCCACTTACAAAGTTAAAGATCAAAACATTCTTCCATCAAGGACATAGTCATAGGACAATCTAAGTAATTTTTTAATAATATTAATTTATTGATCAAGTTTGTATATAGCAGTCGCCCATCTCAGCAAAAGCAACTCTGGGCACTGTACAGCCGATATTATAACTTGTTGCTTTTATTTATTTCTTCTTACAATCCATATGGATGTCCCCTCAAAAGTATTTATTAACCATGATTAACTCCAGATGGCAGTCAAAAGCAAGTAAGTGCTGCCACCTGATGATCTCTTTTAGATTTACTTCAAGTAAGCAAAGGGATCAAAAGGTAGGCATCAAAGCATAACCAAGGTGGTTACAAGATTCCTTACTCTTACTGGAAGCACTATAGCCTACAACTTGCATGCCACAGTCTATGACATATAAATTTCATGCTGGCATACATAAAATTTTGTTTTGAAATATGTTGGAAAAAATCATGTAAAAGGCCATCCCTATGGCCTAAGCCTTTTGATTGGTAACCTAAGGAGTTCAGAATCAGAACAACCCATTTCAACAGATATGTATACAAAATGAAGCTTATATGAGTGCAATTACTAAGTAAACTTTCATACATACACAAAATTATTTCATGAATGTTGCTAGCAGTAATATTTTACTAATTGCAACACAAATACATAACACATATATAAACTGGAGATGATGACAAGCAAAGCCAAATTCTGATTGTGAAAAGAACGAGAGTGGAACAGCCACAATATAATAATACAAATTGGAAATGATGTTTCTGTCCCATTAGTAGAAAAAAAAACTCCTTTAACTTTCACCCCATTTTTGTTTGATTCAGATCATTCATCATTTGTTTGAGATTCAGATCACTGAGATTCGGATCAGTAGTTAAATCCGGTGCCAAAGAAAAAATATTATTGTACTTTTGTTATAACCGAACCATAGATCACTGTGAAGAAATATTTGAACAGCCCAGTGTTACCATTCTATTAAAAGGCAATCTGCACTTAAAAAAAGGACCACCGCCAGGATTTTTAAATGTTTACATATACGAATTTTCAAGGTTTTCCGATAATCATAAGCAACAATTCAAAAGAGCTTGTTCTTAAAAGGTGTGCCTTATTCCCACTTTCCTGGGCAACAACCACCGGATAATTTACTTCTGAGAAAGCATGAACGACATAGCGTTGTTAACACGACTGTTCCACAGAAATTTGCCACTGACAGCAGCATTTTACACTGTTCCTGGCAAGCGTTTATTAAAAAAGAAATTTAAAAATTTGAGACAATTTGAGTTCCTGCTATACTCGTTTTTGGAACAACTGTGTTGCCACTTCCGGATTAATTTTTTACTTCCGAGTAGAACTTATAACCACAATTCATTGTGCTCCCCTCCAACTTTGGTCTTCCCGTAAAATTATATAGAGGAAGTTGCCCTCCAGACTGCGTCCGTCCCCGATTTTCTTCCGGTTACCGGGAAGGGACGGTGGGAATTCAAGGACACTCTTTTTTTCCCCACTTTTCAGCACGAGTCGCGCAGGCGGGGTGTGTTTTTCGTTCTCGTTTATATTTCTGTCCTGAAGACAAATGTCTGGGCTGATCAATTTCGAAGATGAAGAGGAAGTGAAAGTTTATTTGGAAAACCTGGGAACAGAATATAGTTTCCAGTGTTACAAGGAGCACGATCCTGACGGTACGGTCGGAGCAGCGCTGGAAACTGATGATCGGGAAGACTGCAGTGTAATTTATATCTCAACAGGATTATACTATTAAATCTGCGGATATAATCTAAATCAGCGTTTCCCAACCTTAGGAACTTGAAGATGCGTGGACTTCAACTCCCAGAATTCCCCAGCTAGCTGGCTGGGGAATTCTGGGAGTTGAAGTCCACGCATCTTCAAGTTCCTAAGGTTGGGAAACGCTGATCTAAATGCTCTTAAGATCGATTCACTTCTTAGAGTGTAGGGTTGCAGGCTGAGTTTAATAGATGAAAGGTTTCTCCTTTTTTCTATGTCTTTACCTATATTCCCCGGGGATAAAGTAGAGAGATATGATGCTATCTAATATGACTATTGTGAAGTATGAATTCTTGTTATTTTGTTACATGCATGACTTAGGGATGTACCACTAAAAATGCTTCTTGAAGGAAGGCAGATCCTAATCATGCTAATTCACAGGATTTATGTATTTTTATAGCATTAATTCCTATACCCATCTTCAGGCATAACTATATTTCCTTATTATCTTTAGTATGGAGTGAGTAGCAGAATAAACCACATGAGCATATTTACACAAAAAGAAATTCAAATTAGTCATAGTATCTCCTTTTTTATAAATAGATCTATAGATACTTGGTTTAGACTAAACCATGTTTTGAAACTAATTTAACATTTTAGCTTCTTTCAAAACTGCTGAGAAAGTAAACCATGGAATAGGGAAGTATAATGTAATGGCAGTTTTGGTCATGTACTGACAAGAGGCATCCCATATTTACCAAATCTGAGGTTATTGAGCAAAAAAAGGGGGAGGGAGCAAACTTGCAAACAGAAATGTAGTACGGTCATAATTTATCTTAGATTTGTTTCCTTGAAAAATTGCAGGTTGCCATCGTTTAGCTGATTATCTAGCTGGAATAAAGACCAACTTTGAAGGAGCTGCAAAAGTTCTAAAGGAGAATTGTGAAAATAATCTGCACAGTGAGAGTTGCTACAAACTTGGAAATTATTATTTGACTGGAAAAGGTGATAACATATTTCCTTTTCTGTTCCTGAGTTTATCTCTAAACGAAAAGAATTCAAATAAAGCTATTGAGGAAATATGTCGTATGTTAGCAGGCATTTATGTCTATTCACCCAGTTGTATTTTGTAAATTATGGTTGATTGCTTACAATGTTGTAATGTTATTCAGTAACTGGTGCTTTTTCCCTTACAGGCGGGCTTCCAAGAGATGTGAAAACTGCTTACCAATGTTTTTTGAAATCTTGTGAAAAAGGAGGGGCAAAATCCATCAATGCTTGTCACAGTGCTGGATTACTTCTACAAGATGGACAAGTAAATGAGAATGAGAAGCCTAATGTCCCTTTAGCCAGAGACTATTATAGTAAAGCTTGTGACAGTAATTTTGCCCCCAGCTGTTTCAACCTAAGTACTATTTATCTTCAAGGTGTTCCTGGGATATCAAAGGATATGAGTCAAGCATTGCAGTATTCCCTAAAAGCATGTGACTTGGGACACATGTGGGCATGTGTCAATGCTAGCCGAATGTACAAACTGGGGGATGGAGTTGAGAAGAATGATGCCAAGGCTGAAACCTTAAAGAACAAAGCAGAAACCTTATACAAAGAACAGAATTCAGCTGTAAATACTTTAACATTTGGATAGTTAACCTAAACAAATAATCTAGTTTGAAGAAGTGTACTTTGTTAAATAGGGCAGGTATTTAATCTCTAGATTTATTCTCTTGAGCGCTCAAAATTTGTAAGTGAAACTTTGTATAATTTATTACATAATGCAATAAAATAATTGGATTTTATGTTACTTTTTATTCTTTTCAACCCAGTGAAATGTTGGAAATAAATTTTTAAAGCTCTAGGCCAGGGTTTCTGCCAATTACGAAGATAGAATCAAAGATTTCCAAAAGCCATTCTCACCACACTTCTTACTTGGTTGTTGTAAAGAATATGGGAATGTGAAGGTCATATTTAAAGTAATATGGTGAACTAGTTCTTAAATGCATTTTGAAATTACATATAGAGAACTAACCATTCAGGTCTTGTGATGCAGAAATGTATGCAAGGCAATAAAACCTATTCCTGTCAAGCAGCAGCTCTGTTCTGGAGCAAAGCCCTTTATTCAATTTCAGTACCAAAACACTTTTTAGAATGTATCTTGGAATCTGACAAGTCATGAGTAGTCCTTGGCTCCCCTATGTGTGCTTGTATGCCCATTTCTGAAAAATAGCATGGAACAGAAATCTTAATTGCGTCTGGATCACTGAATAGGAGAGAGAAGTAGTTAAAATCCTCTTGAAATCCTTAAATCCTCCTAATGATCCTTGTAGAAGAAACTGTGATATGCAAGCTTGTCTATTACAACATATTCTACATAGGACTGCCCTTGAAGACCACCCAGAAGTTTTAATTGGTCCAGATTGTGGTAGCACAGGTAGTAATGGACATGATTAAGTATTATATGGCTCCTCCTATGTGAGCTGCACTGGCTGCCAGTTTGGTTCTGGTTGTGATCAAGTGTTGGCCATTACTTATAAAGCCTTACATAGCATAGTGAGGTTATCTCCTGTACCATCTGCCCAGCTAATTCAATCCAGGGTTGGCACCTTCCGATTCTTTTGATTAAACAGTGCCATCTAAAGGAAGGAAGGAAGTTTAGAAAAAGAGAATGGAATTCTATGCACACTTGCAAAGCTTAGCATTGCACTGAAAAAGTTATCTGTTAATAGACCATTAGAACTTTAAAAATATTGTTAAATTAGTTTCTACTCATTTTTTCAGACAAATGTCTCCCAAATTCACATAAATTTAAAAGAGAAACCTTGCCCACACAAGACAGCAAGGAGATGGATACTGGAAATATTTTATAGTTAGAACACAATCGGCATTATAAGCTAGAAGAAAATGGTGTGTTAGTCATGGAGAAAATTTATGTGGATGCTAGGAGTTTAAAACAACTTGATGGACCACAATAATCCAACAATTATATTTGTCTGGAGCTTCACTGATTTTTTGTTGTTATTGATTGCTCTTGTAGATTGGCTCTGCAACTGGTAAATCTGTTGCAGTAATTTCAGCATCAGAAGCACTGATGTGAATATTTTTTGAGTTAACGCTGAATTATACTGTAGTACTTCTTTTGCAAGAAAATAAGCATATTTTTCTCCATGAAGTATGCTGTGAAAAGCATCTCCAGTAGAAAATAGTACTGTATGTCTCCTATGTAGAATGTTCAAAATTCATCAACTCGGGAACCAACCCCTGGAGAGTTGGAGACTATGCTGATCCTCCTCTAGATTAAGTCATCCTAGGGACAAATGACTGTTTGACATATTCTGGAAGTAAATACAGATAGTCCTCAACTTACAACAGTTCATTTAGTGACTGCTCAAAGTTACAACAGCACTGAAGAAGTGACTTACGATCTTTTTCACATTTATGACCATTGCAGCATTCCCCCATAGTCATGTGATCAAAATTCAGATGCTTGGCAACTAACTCATATTTATGACGGTTGCAGTGTCCCGGAGTCATGTGATCCCTTGTGCAACCTTCTGACAAGCAAAGTCAATGGGGAAGCCAGATTCACTTCACAATCGTGTCAGTAACTTAACAATTGCAGTGATTCATTTAACAACTTTGGCAAGAAAGGTTATAAAATGGGGCAAAATGCACTTAACAAATTTCTCACTTAGCAACAGAAATTTTGGGCTCAATTGTGGTAAGTTGAGGACAATCTGTACTTCAAACAGGAAGTAGTTCAAAGTGTTCCAGAGGTGATGTTGCAAGTGCAACAGTTTTAGAACTCATCCCCAGGTTGCCTTAAAATCCTTTCAGTTCAGAGTATTTTTTTTAAAATATAACTGAAGAAACTAAGTTGTTGAGATTTGCAGTTAATAAATGGGCAATTTTTTAAAGAGCAGCCTTAGCTAAAGAAAACATGGCTGTACATAGCAACTGCCAAGGTACAGATGCTAATAAAAATGCTTTTAGAATTCAGGAACAGCTCATATAATGGCTGGTTACACTCAAGCATGCTCTGATATGAAGAAATGGGATCTGGGTTTTCCCGTCACGAAAATCGGATTCTGTCTCTGAATATTTATTGAATAAAGTCAAGAGTTCAGCTTACGTATACCGGTAAAAGTCTTCAGAAAACAATCTGATATATTTCTCAGTTGTCTTCTTATTTTTGAAAGTTAGCTTAAACACATAGGTCCATGTAGTATAACAAAACCCTGATATTCTATGTACTCTGAAGCAGAACCCCCACCCCACTTCAGGACATTTGTATGGAATTGCAAATTAAATTAAGACCCGTTTGCTAACTTTAGCAGGATGGATCAGCCTAAATGGCCTGTTTCTGTTTCTAGGTATAGTTTTTTTGTCTTCGTCTCTATTTTTTTCCCTGTCACTAGGAGGCATCCAAGGTTTAAAATCTGCATTACAGCATGTATTTCATAGCTGGTCCACAGGAGGCTGATTTCCAATATGAGAAAGGACGAGTCAATCAGCAGCATGATTTTTACTGCAATTTATCATCATTAGACTTTAAACTAAGGAACTAATTTAAGCGCTCAGCAGTTTCACATCCCAAGTTTTTACCCATGGGGATTTTTAAATTGCACTCTTTTACTACCCTTGGGGAGGGGGGGGAGGGAAATGAAGGCATTGTATTGTCATTGGTGGGCTTTTTCATAAATCCATTAACATTCTGTATTTACAAACCATACCACCTGTATTAGCTATTCCTTTTGCTTCCCTCTACATTTTAAATGCTTTATTTTTTTTATTAATATACAGTTTCTTCTCTCTTTTAAGTTTAATGCAGATTTTGTGAACATTACTAGGAAAACTATTACCAGGATGACCTGTAAATTACTGTTCTTGATAATTGAAGAGGGAAAGTAAGAGGATAATGCAGGTTACAGGAGCAATTCAACAAGTCCCTTGAAAAGCACATTAGAGATGATCGATGAAAAAAAACTGCAGGAAGAAATAGGTAGTTCTTTTGTTCAAGGAAATAGAAGTCATAAAAAAATCAGTAATATAACAGCTATCAGTAGAAGCTGGATTTAGAGTGTAGAATGAACAGCAGAAGCAAAACCTAAAAATATAGAAACGGGTGGAGATGCTACAGTTAAGAGAAAGGGGCACTCCATCAGAGCCTCATTTTTTGTTAAAAAGAAAAAGAGAATGTCTGCATTCAAGAAATTGAAACCTAAAGCAAAATGTTGCCCTTTTTATAAGAAATGTGTTCCTGCTTTTCAGTGTTTTATCTGGTCATTGAACAGGAGAGGGAGGTTTTTAAAATCAAAAAGTCTGACTTTTAAGATAGAAGCAGGATAGTGGCTGCACTGTGCTATTCTTTTAAAACAATTAAGTATTGTTTTGCCCAGAATGGGGGGAAAATATGTAATGGTCCATAACTGTTACCCAGATTCCTGGTATCTGAGGCTTTTTAATGGGATGGGGTTGAAATTGTTTGCAACAGCAATGTAATTTACTAAGGACTGGTGGGGGATTTTTGTGTGTATTTACAGCAGTTTTTCTCAACCCTGGCAGTTTTAAGGTATACGGACTTCAGTGGCTAAGGTTAAAAACACTGATTTACAGCGTTAAGCAAGGCTGTAGACATTCTTTTCTCTTACATTTTCAGTGGAACTTTTCCCTCTTAGAACAACCCTTGGCACTAAAGCAATAGAACATGTAACAGCTTAGAAATAATACTTTATATTTTATTGTACACAAATTTATTGTGAATTTGCCTGGTCTCTTCTGGGAGTAGTTTGCAAGGTAGACATTGGCATCACATACTCGAACAAAACCAGGGAAAGTATTTATTCATTTATGAAATTTATAGCTTGTGTTTCCCTCAAAAATGGCACTTCAAACTTACCTTTTCCAACGCAAAACACATTTCTCATAACTCCATAGCTGTATTTTTGGATATGCCCTTTTGCTTCGTATGGAAAAGGACTCAGATTTAGATTCTAGCCCAGTATTTCTCGATCTTGGCAGCTTGAAGATGTGTGGACTTCAATTCCCAGAATTCCCAAGCCAGCGACACTGTTCTAGCCTCTTCAGGTAAGGCAGGTAAAGATCCCAACTTTAAAATCTTGGAGACCTTATGTGCTTGGAAACTGAGCTAGATGAACAAGTTCTGCTTTGTTATAGAGCTTCATCCTCTTTCTCTTCTACAAAAAATGGGATTCTTTTCATGACAAAGGTAACACTAGAAGTGCCGCCCAAACATGTAAAAAGAAATAAAATGGGAAAAGGTATTGTAGTGGGATCGGCTCTAAGTGCAAATTACATCTATAGCCTGTGTTACAGCTTTGCCAGCTGCAATATCTTATTGGAAGATTGTCAAAATAATAAAGAAATAATTTTCCCCTTCAAAATTTGAAAATATACCTTGCTATACGTGATATTACCCAATCTTTTATAATGATCCTTCTGGTCACAGAACTTACTGTTCTGGGAAACATGAGAGAAATTAGAAAATTCTATGGGCGAGGCATTAAGCATAAGAAGATAATGAAAAAATGTGTTTTTTTCATATTTTCTGAAGAGGTTGATTGGTAGATTTTTTAAAAAAACTATTCCACTTTTGTTCTCTATAATAGACTTTGGCCTCTTCATATATTTTGAATCAGTGCAGTTTGGAACTAACTTTATTATATAACTAGACAACCTGTGCCCTGCTGGTCATCGTTGTAGAGATATTTCTTTACCTAAATAGAAAAAGAATGAACAGATGGGGGGGGGCGGGAAGCAGTAGGAACAGGAACAACTTCCAACTTTCTGTTGGCTTCCTCATTGAGTTTTCTTGTGGCAGTCTGTCAAGGTATCTGAATTTTTTTCCTCCCTCCCTCCCTCCCTCCCTCCCTCCCTTCCAGGATTCAGAACAAAGATCTATATGGCATTCCACCCAGTACCTCAACTCCAAGATGAAGTAAAGTCATTTTCTGAATGTGGTCACTCAGCTAACTGTTGAACCATCTAACAGTATCACCTAATCCATATTCACCATTTTAAGGAAAATATCATGAGAAAGTTTATTGAAATCCTTCCTGTGATTCAGATGCACTCAATCGACAGGGTGCTAAACTAATAATTCTATCAAAGAAAGAGGTAAGGTTAATCTGGCACAATTTGTTTGCAAGAATCTCTTGATTTGTAGGATTTCAGAAACACTAATGCTTATATAAATTAATAAGATATAACCAGAGGAAATTGACATTGTCATTGTGTTAATACAAAAATATTAACATTTGAAATGTATGCAAACATTTTATGACATACTCAGGGCACTTCACATCTGTAGAATCCCTCCCCCCCCACCCCCCACCCCCACATTGTGAATGCTCTTATCACATTCAGGGCTGAAGCACAGAGATAATGCTTGCCTTAGGCTGTCTCTGGAAAAAAGAAATGGGAAAATATTTCCATATTGCCACCAAGATAATTGCATGGTATGTCCATGTAGTCACCAGGATTACAATATGACTCAGGGGTGTTTTTATTTTAGTTAAAACTGAGTGATACAATTTGACTGAACTGACATCAGCAGTAGGAACTACTGCTATTGCACTAAAGCTTAAAGTTTAAAATGAAAAATCTGGAGAAACAACACCGGCTAAAAAAAATGAGACACCACACAAGGCATCTGTCACCCACTCCAATCCAAAGCCTAGGAAATCATCCAGATTTTGACGACTTGTTTTAAATAGTGTCCAGGGGGGTGGGCATATGAATTTCAGGGGGAATATTATTCTAGAAGGCAGAGACAATGACAGACAACATTTTCTTCCTAGGTCCCATCAGATGACACCGTATAATCAGAGATCCAGAACATGCCATTTCTGTCAATATGTACAGAATGGGCAGACACTACAAGGAAAGATTATCCCTCACATGATCAGGTGTTACATGCGTATAACATGATCTGTTTACAGCTGCCTGGGGTACTGCATTTTGGGCCTACTACTTCTAAGAATTTTTCAAGGGCAGCCCTATGTAGAGCACATTGCAATATTGTGGATGCAAAATGATCATAGCTTGCATAGTCTGGAAAAGCCTCCTGGTCCAGATATAGGCACAACTGACAAATAAATGAACTTGTAAAGGCTTTTCTGGACACCTACTACGGTGGCTCAGTGGGTTAGGATGCGGTGGCTCAGACAGCCCAAGCCAAATTAATGTAGGACAATTTATGCACCAATCTTTTAAATAATTTCTATAACTTTCAATGTTGATCCATTAACATATGCAAAGCATTGCAGTAGCCAGTTCCTCTTCTATGAATAGCATTATGGCTTGAATAAAAAGCTAAGTAAAAATAATTAGTTATAAGAACAATACTACTGAATCACAAATAGTTCAGAAACTAAATGATTTTCAACTTCTTCAGCTTTTGTGGCTTGATCTAAGAACCTTATTTCATATGTCATCTGTATAGATAATTTTGTAACTACACCGATTCCCTTCTGTTTTCAGGGTCAAGGCTGTCTTTATTTCATCTCATGTCCTTGAGTTAACATTTAATTGCTGTGGACACTTGAGAAAAAAATATTATTTTCTTTAGGGAAAGAGTAAGTTGTGTCTTGCTATAAAATTAGGATTCCTCAGAGCAGGAACAAAACGATTCTTGGGAAAGCTGAATGGAATTACAAATTAATAGGCAGCCTTGAACATTTGAAGGACATGTTGACTTCACTCTTCTAATGGAAAGTATGATAGTGAATGCTCAAAAAAATTAAGTGGGTTGTTTGAGTAAAACAGATTATGAAAGATATTGATTAGAAGAATCATGTCTATCAGAAATCCTTTGAAGGGATGTTGCTAGGTTCTCCAGTGATGAGACTAAAATTCATCCAGCCTGATCCAATTGTTTGACAAAAAGTACAGTAGTTATGGCTTGCAGAAGATATACTGTATGCAATAAAGGCAGAGCAACTGAAGTAGCAATAGCATCTAAAAAGTAAGGAGGGAGAAAGAGAGATAGAAAGAGAGATAGATGATAGTGCAAGTGAGACAGCTCATGTTAAGGTAAGTAGAATAGATAGTTCTAGATCTAGCTAGATGATATATAAATTGTACATCATATTGTATTATACTGATTTCCCCCCCCCCCCATTATTTTGTTAGAAACACATGGTTGCTCAATCCACGTTAGGACAATCACACAGCCCTTTGGGGAAAAAATCATCTTAACCTTAAATTGTGCAGGGGAGAGGAGTCATTAAACATATCAATATAAACCAGAAAGTAAGTAGATAGACAAATTGTTAGGTAGATAGGTATAAAAGTGAAGCAACATAATCAGCAATTGAGTCAGAACTGAAGAAGCTTCTTGGATGAGAAGTTAAATGTCTTCAACGAAAAACAAAGAAAGTCCAGTTGTCTTTTGAAAAAGCACCTTTGGGACAACCATGACCTGGATGACTGAGAATCTCCCTAGACAATCAACAATTAAAATGCTAGCTAGATCAAAAGAACTACAAAATGTAACTAAGCAATGAATCTTGGACTTAGTGATTCTTCCGAACTCTTTATTTAGGTCTGGATTTTGCATTCTTAGATACCCCAGAGGTGAGGAATCTAGTCACTATCCCAAAGAGGAAAAGAAATGCAGTAGTGATGGGTGACTCAATGCTGAGAGGAATGAAAATGGCAATTTGTAAACTAGACAACGTATCAAGGGATGTCTGTCTAGATCCAGGATGTGATGAGAAGCTAACCTGACTTATCAAGCACACTAGTCAGTATCCTTTCTGTTCATTGTTGGGACAAATGATACAGCCAGAAAGATTCTGGGAAAAATGTTACAAGGAGCCAGCTACGTGTCACTCTCCAAAAGGCTTTGACAAACCAGAAGGCATAGATCTAATGAACAGTTGGCTGAGCACTCTGCTCTGTTCACTTAGGCACAAAGCCTGCTGGGTAGCTTGGACCAGTCATTCTCTCTCAGCCCTAGGAAGCAGGCAGTGGCTAACCATTTCTGTAATCTTGCCAAGAAAACTGCAGGGACTAATCCAGGCAGTTGGCAAAAGTATTATTTGGGTGATTTCAATTACATGGGGCAATGTTATAAAGATGCTTTAAGTCAGCGTGCCTGGCTGAGGAATTCTGGGAGTTGAAGTCCACAAGTCATAAAAGGGCCAAATTTGAAGACCCCTGCTTTAAGTGGAAAAAGGGAAGGCTCTGCAAACAGAAATCACTGATCGCTGTCCTGAAACTATCCCAAATTATTATACATGTTCAAGAACACTGGTCATAAGCTGTAGATGTGGACATTACAATGATGCACACTCTGCCCCTTCTGATGGCATGTTGCTCATAGGCAAGTGGGTAGGTGAACTTGCATTGCAACATCATTCAGATAAAACATGGATTCTGTGGGTGCTTTAGAGAGGCTTCTTGTGACACCGTACTTTTCTCCCTTCTCAAGGATGTAAAGGAAACATATTATGACCGCTACTGTCTGACTCAGCCCTTAATTTACAGCCTATATATAAGTCCTCTACTGGTCTATGGCTAATTGTTCTTCCAGGAAAGGCTTAACTCCACCGTGGTCATCATCCTGCAGCTGGCTAACTCTTTGCCTTGGCAATATAATTAGAACTATAATTCTGTACTCAAGTTTAATGTAAAAGTTGATGAACTTTGGCTCCTGTATTATGCATGATAGGTAGATTCACCTATTGAAACACTTGACTTTTTGTAAACAATACGACCTTCATTTCTGAACTTATGTAATGATTTAATAGCAGCCTTTTAGCCATTTTCAACAGAGCACTTTAGAATTTATTTCAGTGTGGAGCAGCTGTTAAAAGGCTCTTGGCATACCTTATACAAATTTGTAAAAGCTGCTACACAGTAATGGCTAATTATTTGTTTGTATCTGCTATTAAGTACTGTGGAAGGAGAAGGTGAATTTGGGCTAGAGAACCAATATATAAAACCAGAGATATTGTAAGCAAATGTTTTAAAATTAGTATACAAAATGAATCCATTTTGTTATGTACTGAGCTTTTGGGGGTTTAATCACATGTGCTGCTGGAGAACTAACGGTTCTCCAGCAACCCAGACAGGATGTCTCCAGTCCTGGCAGCAGTTAACGTGGCGGGAATAATGGGTTCAATCTGATTGGTTGTTCAGAGCATGTGGACTATATATATTGTGCAACGTTACCCCCAAAGCCTCAGTACAGTACAGTCTCACTACAATAAAGCTATGATTCTTCTGTACTCACCTGCCTGGCGTCTTCCCTGCTCTTTAGAACCCACAACACAACACATTTCCAAATTGCTGATGATGGCCTAAAAAAAATCTATTCCTGTACCACTTAATTATCTCCTTCACTACTTTGGATATCTTCCTTTCATATGCCTAGTTGAGGTATATTCTGTGGTAAGACATATTCTAATTTTCTTTTTTTATCCTGGCATTCAAGCAAAGGTTGCCTCCATTTATTGATCTTCCAATATCCGTTGCTAAGCAAGGCAGTTATTAAGTAAGTCATGCCCCCATTGTATGACCTTTTTGGTCCTGGTATGAAGCAAATCACTGCAGTTGTTAAATGAATCATGTGGTCATTAAACAACTCTGGCTTCCCCCCTTGAGTTTGCTTGTTAGAAGCCAGCTGAGAAGGTCACAAATGGTGATTGCATGACCCCAGGACAGTGCAACTGTCATAAATACAGGCCAGTTGACAAGCACCTGAATTCTGAACACATGACCATGGGGATGCTGCAATGACTGTAAGTGTGAGAACTGGTCATACGTCTCTTTTTTCAGTGCTGTTGGAACTTCAAACAGTCACTAAATGAGTGGTTGTAAGTCATCCTGAATTAACCACTAAGCAAAATAAGCTTAATGTGCTTAGATCATCAAGGGAAGGGGAACACTACTGTTCCCCTACTGCCCCCTCCCCGCTATTCCACTCTTCACTCTTTCACTGCCACACTCAACTTTAGTTTTCAGCATTTATTGAGTCTTAATGTTTTGTCAGTTAAACAATGGAAGGGCCAAGGGACACCACTATTAGGCTGTGCTTTGGGCATCAGTTGATTTTAATTCTGCCCTGGTGTAATTTCTTGCCGTAAGAGCTTAGAGTCTTTTTTCTTGCTCCTGCTTAATAGATAATGCTGCTGCTAGTAAAAGTAATGATTAATGTAGGCTAGATAGACTACAGTAGAAGTTTATGATGTCAAAGAACCCTTGGAGAGGACCGTTGATCTGCTATATAGAATAAGAGGAATCAGTAAAGTTTTGCTTCAGAGTACCGTATTTTCCGGCGTATAAGACGACTGGGCGTATAAGACGACCCCCGACTTTTGAGAAGATTTTCAAGATTTTTCGTCTTATACTGTGGAAAATACTTACATGCCAGTTGCCAAGTGTCCGACACAAGCCCGATTCAGCCCCGTCTGATGTAGATGGTGCAAAGCCTCCCTTTTGAAGCCCAAAGGGGCTTTTCCTTCCACCCACCCTTTGGAATAAACGCAAGAGCTGCGTTCACACAACGCGCTCTTCCAGGCCAGACTCTGCACGCCAGAAGCCACAACCACCGCAGGAACTCCAAGTCCCCGCCTTTCGGCAGCCTGCACGTCTGAGCGCAATCCAGCTTTAAGAGCACATTTGCAGATGGAGCAGCCACTGCGTCTGGAGCCAAGCCCCGCCCAGGAGGCGGTTGGCCAGGCGGGCCTGGAAGACACGCTGGAGAGCCGGGCTTGGGGTGGCCATGCTGAGGCCAGCTGGTGAGGGCCGCTGCGCGGTCTGCAGGCGAGAGGGGCGCCAGGCCGCCAAGTACCACTGTCCAGACTGCCAGGAGAGATAGCAGGTAGCAGGGTGCACTCTGCTTATGCTCAGATGCTGCTTGGGCGAGGGGGAGGGGCTTCCTGCTGCTCCCGGGGTCTGGCATTTGCAAGGGGGAGGGGAAGGGGTTTAGAGGCTCTTGGGGGTGGGAAGGGAGAGTCACGTTGGAGGGGGGACTGGACTAAGGAGGCTTGAAGTTGCTTTGCAAGAATGGGGGCGCTCAATTGATTTATGTAATATTTTCCGGCGTATAAGACGACTGGGCATATAAGACGACCCCGCAACTTCTGAGAAGATTTTCATGGGTTAAAAAGTCGTCTTATACGCTGGAAAATACGGTAACTTTGAAATTTTATCAAGTCTCAAAATATTTCTCAGGGCACATAACTGAACATATAAAGAGAGTTGTTTTTCTTTTCAAGAAATAATAAATTACATAGGGAGTCCTGTCTTCCATGGTAATGTACAAGCAGGCAGTGCTCCTCAAAATTTAACTATTTTGTATATTTTTCTTTAAAGCTCAAAGCTTACCCTCGTTTTGCAGTGATGAGTAAATTTCTTTTCCAAATATGTCCTGGCACAGCATTGGAGAGTAGAATTGCCTTATAAATCTAGAAAATGAATTTTGGACCAGGAGCTCAAGTTTCTCTAAAATCAGATATAAAACTTTATTTTATTTATTTCTTGCATTTTTTCCCAGATGCTCTACACACATATATACTCTTTCTCCTGTCAGGGTAAAAAATCCAATAAAGGCAAAAGACAGCACATCAAAAATATCTCACTTTAGAATTCAGAGGTTTGCTTTATTGAAATTTAGAACACACATTAAGTACTTACATTCAATAACTCATTGCATTGAGGACCAACTCTGGACCAGCAGTCATTACAGTAACAGTAACAGTGGCCAAGTGGCCTTGAACCAGGCCCACCCTTGATCTTTTATACCATTTCCCATGTTAAAACCACAAACAGATGGCCAGTACAGTTTGCAATGTTAAAAATCAGTTCCTTGTACTTTCTGCTGATCACAACTTTCCACACAATCGTGTACGTCTGAAATTTGCACCCATCTGTTAGTATCGGCTCCCCATTTTCCACAGTTTCAACCCTTATGTTCCAAATATACATATGAAACAAGCAACTTTGCAAAATCATATTGAGTAAAGTACAGTTATAGTTTGGATTACAAATATTTCCTTTGGATTGTGAAATTGGCTACAGCACATACTTTGGTTCAGTACTTTTCCATGAGGCCTGATTTAGCTCACCTAGGCCTAAACCTTGCATACACGGACTACAGCATATAATTTTTCCTTCCAGACTCTGGTTTTATTCTTATAAGAACCCTGCAATACATTACAGTGCATAATCCAAAATCCTCCAATGAGCTCTATGGCTTTGTGAGGATTTGACTTAGATGTCCTCAGTAGATGACAAAGACTATGAATAACTCATCATATTTGAAAGTAATGGGAGTTTGAAGCATTAAGAATGAAGTGCAGTTGGAGGAGTAGAATTTATTAAACATTAGAGTCACTTCTCAATGGCCAGCCTTTCTGTTTCTCTATAGGTCTGATTGCAGTACAAAGATTATCCAAGATTTAACATGGGCTATTTGGCTGTTAGTGGATGTACTCTTTATCCTTCCTTCTTTCTGATCCTTTTCATACATGTAGAACACACATGTCAAACTGGCAACACCACGTGACGTCGCGCAACGTATCAAGATGGTTTTGCCATTGCCGGCAATGGGGTGGGCGCTGCTTCCAGATGACGCATCCGGCCCACAGGCCGGCAGTTTGACACCCCTGATGTAGGAGGTCAAGACGTATTGTTTCTCATTCCAGAATTCAGAACTAGAATAACGGATTGAAGTTCAAGGGAATGAGATTCAGACTGAATGTTAGAAAGAAATGTTATAACTGTTAAAAGCAGTTTTAACACTGAAACCATTTTCCAAATAAGTGGTGGGCTCCCTTCACTGGATGTGTCTTAGCAGGGTCGGGACAGCCATCTGTCAGAGTTGCTTTAATTTGAATTTATGCAGTAGGCAAGGGATTGGATTCATTGGCCTAAATGGCCACCACCAGCTCTGTTATTCTGTGGCTATAATATATATTCCACGCCAAGCATTCGTTTGTGAATTTGAGCAGAGTTAATTAACCATAAACCAGCTGGAATTATTTATTTCGTTCCAAAAAGGATACAGAGACAGAGCATATCAATTTTGGACAGGCCAGCCTTTTCCACCATGACACCCACCCTTTGGATCATCTTTCCCCTTGAGATTAGTTTTGTCCTGTCCGTGTTGGCCTTTTATAAGGCCTTGAAAAGTAGGCTTTGTGCCCAAGCCAGAGGCCCTGGGTGTGGGTTAGAAGAAATCTCTCCTGATTATATGGATGATTAGTTAGAATATGCCCAGTTGCTGTTTTATTTTCATTTGATTTTTATATTATTTTATGTATTGTGTTTGATTTATTTATTGTAAGCCACCTAAAGGTAAAGGTAAAGGTTGCCCCGCACATGCGTGCTAGTCGTTTCTGACTCTAGGGGCTGGTTGCTCATCTCCGTTTCAAAGCCGAAGAGCCAGCGCTTGTCCAAGGATGTCTCCGTGGTCATGTGGCCAGCATGACTGGACACCAAAGGTGCACGGAACGCTGTTACCTTCCCACCGTAGTGGTCCCTATTTTTCTACTTGCATTTTTACGTGCTTCCGAACTGCTAGGTTGGCAGAAGCTGGGACGAGTAACAGGAGCTCACTCTGTTACGCGGCACTCGGGATTCGACCTGCCAAACTGCCGACCTTCTGATCGACAAGCTCAGCGTCCTAACCCACTGAGCCACTGCATCCCTTTGTAAGCCACCTAGAATCACATAAAAGCCATCCAGAGTTATATAAAAAAGATGGGTGGCTATATAAATCAAATAAATATGTTTGTAAACCGGCCAGTCACCTAGGTGAGATGAATGGAGTAGAAATTTAATAAACTAATAATAAATAAATAAACTAGAAGAAATTGTTCACTGGTGGGAGAAAAAAGTATATATTGTGTCTGCAGTTGCAATCTGTGTCACAAAACTATTTGATCACTATGGGGTTTATCTGTCACCACAACTGAGAATCACAGTCTTTCGGCTATAATTATGGCAATGGAAAAATGACCAAACATTCCAACATAAACACATTCTTTTACAACTGCATTTCAGTGTTGGATGGGAGAACATGAGTGGCAGGATTTTGTTGTGATGTTGTAACTAAGCAGCAATACTGTATGAAGCATTTGGCAAATCTGATTATATTTTTGTAAAATGTTACAAAGAAAATCCTGTGAATGTAATGCCAACAAGTATACAGGAGATATTATCTCACTGATGCCAGCAGAGATGATGAGTAAAATAGAAAAAACCCCACAACTAACAGAAAATTACTTTCCATTCCACTGAACAAGCTGTTCTTTACCTCAACCTATGGCATGTATGTTTTTTCTTCATGAGGGTGTTTTCAAATTATTCCTTTGTAATGTATAAAAAAGAGGCCTAATTTTACTGAAAATGCTTCCTGTCAGGCAAGTTTTTTTTAAAATTTTTTTATTGATTTTCTAATTTTACATTTAAATAGTTAAAAAGCAACATGGCAGCTGAGTTAATCGATCAATAACATACAAATATCTTTAGTTAGTACAAGTCTCAAACTACTACATTAACTATTTCCTCTCTTTTCCCCTTAGTACTTACTGTCTCATGTTTAAACTAATACAATCCTTATCATATCAATTAAATAAAAATAACTTTCTTACATTTATCAATAATTTTTAGTTTATACATATCCTTGTTATTTTAACATTCAGTCTCCATAGACAATCAGTGTCCTAATTAGTTTTTCCCAGTTTTTAATTTCCCATTAATATTTAAGTTTAACATTTAATATTTATAATTTCCAAGTGTTAAATGACCACAATTCCCTTTATCACAATTCATCACAAAATCTACTATTCAGAATACATGTCTTATCTATTCTATTTCTCACCATCTTACATCAACTAATTAATGATAGAGTATAACATTCTTATTTTCTAGTAATTTCCAAGTAATTTAGTAACCAAATTTTTCTCATATTTCAACATTAAATACTTCCTCTCTTTTTCTCTTGTCTATTATCTCATATTTAAGCTAGTAATTTTTATTATAACATATTTATTACATTTATCATTATATTTTTAGCTTATATATATCTTAATTACTTTTACATTCAACCTTTATAAACAAACCAATATTCGAGTTTAACTTTTAATATTTATACTTCCAAGTTTTAAATGACCAAAGTTTTCTTTATCTCAGCTCATAACAAAATCTAGTATTCAAAGTACTCATCTTGTTTATTTGAGTATGTTCTATTTTAATTCTCACTAGTAAGTCAAAAACCCAATTTTCTTCAGCCTTATTCTAGCTTTCTTTCTTTGCCAACTTGCCTTCCATCTCTGTGCTTTCAAGTTGTCCAATAGATCTCCCTGTGTTATTATATATATTGTTTGAAGTAGAAAAGGCCATCTGGTTGCTATTGTTTTGGAAGAAGTAACAAATTGTCTCTCTATTTTTCCATCTCAACGTAATTGTCCTGAAATGTTTATCTTCCCTTCAGCCTGTTCTTCTTCTTCATCTTTAGATTTCTTCTGATTTATATAGAAAGTCTTTTCCTTTTTCCATGTTATCAGTCTCATTTCTGGGCTTTCCATTAACTGTGTTTGTTGATCAATGGAAATCTTCTATCATAGTATTTAGTTGTTCCACTTCTTTTATTATATTCTGTGTAGTTGATTCTTTATTTGTAATCAAAGTTTGGGTTTGTATATATGGGCTGACACCTTATTCTTTTCGGTAGCTTCTTATTTCATCAGTAGCTGTAAGAATAGTTTCATAAATTGTTTTCAACATAAAGAGAATCTGTTCCTGATCTTCATCCATGTTCTCTTAATAGAGTGTTAAGTTAAAAGCTTTACAATCAGAGGATGAAAATATTTTTGTCACTGAATATAGGTATCTGTCAAGGTTGCAAAAGTCTGGGCGTCGAGCCAAGTCTCTTTTAAAAAATAATAAATTGTAATATCAGGTTTAGCCACAAGATATCACCCATACCATTTAGGTTTGGTTTTTTTTAAGTCTGAAATTTTTATAATCCTTTTTCCTATTTTACTTCTTTTTGTGGACTAAAAGATTTTTTATTCTTATTGAAGATTTGGATTTCTACATATAAAAAAGAAGTAAAATCGGAAAAAGGTAGAAATCCAAAACTTCAATAAGAATAAAAAATCTTTTAGTCCACAAATTTTAGAAAGATAAGAATCCAGTTAAAATCAGGTTATTCTTACAACTTTTGAATTCCCCTGGATAGTCAGTCGCTGCTGTTTTTAGAGGGTGGGATAGAATCTCCCTTCCCTCTCTTAAAGGGGGGGAAATACTTTGGGCAGCTTATTCAGGTGGAAAAAAATAAATAGGATTGAAGAGAGGTAGATCTCACCCAGTCTCATCCGCACTGCTTTGTAGGTGCCAGGTGGTAAATTTGACTTTTACTGTCAGCAGCCTAGTGACGGGCCATATTTCTATGGCTGGTCTTTCGTCCGCTGGTTTGGAGGGCTGCCCCGGATCAAGCATTCTCTGCATAAGCTAAGACTAAATGACTCATTGCATCAAACAATGCACTACAAACTCCTGCACATAAAAGTAAAACAAGTTCTTATTTTCTAACTTGACAACTTTTACTAATTAATTGATATTAATATTTATGAATGGTGTTTTCCAAATAGCAATCCTTCCAAATGTCCAGGATTCTTCCCCTCAGATATCTAGAAGCATGCTGATTAGACCCAAAGCTTATTATGCAAGAGAAACAGAGATGTCACTTAATCAGAGTTGCCAGCAAATCTGTATTTGTATTCCAATTTCATAGGGCTAGTGTCACCAGCTTGCAAGCTTGGCAACTTCTAGAACTCACAGTGATAGCATTCTTATCTTCCACCTCTTGTCTTTTCTTTTCCCTCCCCTCCCCTCCCCTCCCTTTCCTTCCTTCCTTCCTTCCTCCCCTCCCTTTTTTTAAAAAAATGCAGCATAAAGTTTTATATACTACAGAGCAGCTACTTGAGTTCCATAATATTCCCTATGTCACAGACTTTGTGAAAAATTAAAATTATGATTAGGTTTAGCAATCGGCTGTGTAATGAGCAGTTTGATACAGTCTAGTCTACTGTCTATAGAAGGGACCAGAGGCAATGAAAGGGCCCCATGAAATAGTAATTTTGCAGAACCCTTCCCTGCAAAAATTTCAATTTCATCTGGTATTTTTATATTCTTTGTAAACTAAGCCTTTGAGGACTGATTTTACGTTTATGATTACTGAATTGCTTGAAACCTCAGGTGGAAGCTCACGTGATTCCAACCTCTTTTCCCCCTAATTTTCCATGCACAAGAAGCATTTCTGCATAAAAGGTATCACTTGAGGCTTTTTATAATGAGCCTTGCTACAAGCCTTTCCTCTTAACTGTTAGTTTATTTTTTCCAACATCAAGAAATAAACACTGCTGCTTATTGATTTGATGACAAATTTGCTGCAGTGAAGTGGACAGCTACTGTGTTTATTAGATATATTGAAGTTGTTTTTTCTATTATTTTAAGTCATTACTATCCTTTAATATACACAAAAAGAAAATAGAATAAAAAAATACAAGAACAAATTGGAAGAGAGGGAAAGGGGGAAAAGGAATCCATGAAAGATAATATTGTGTATAGAGAATATTTTTGCACACAATTGTTTAACAAATTTTAAACCTTGGCTACATGGAGTAATATTTATCAGCTAATAGGAAGTCAGTTCAGAGAGAAAGTGAACACGTATCATTGATCCAGGTTTGCAATACTGGGGTGGATTGTCTTTCCATCATCAAAAAATAACCTTTCATGCTGTACCCCATGCTTGGTAAATCCATAATCTTTCAAACAGTCCTAAATTCCAAATGTTGGGTGCAGTTCAAAATTATATTGACTTCTTAAAATCATATTACTCCTTGTAAAATCATATTAATAAATATATAGAAATTAAACCAACATGGAACAATAGTAGAACAAACCCAAACACATGAGGTTTCCCCACCCATTTTATGCTTCCAAAATAAGCATGAAAGAAAATCTGCTGTTCAACTATCTGATATTATCTGAAAATTATAAGAAACATACTTGATATTCTTTAAAACACTTAACTACTCATTTGTTAAATGAGATGTTATAGCACTTTATTCCAGAGGTGTTTTTTTTCTAAATTCTAATGTATACTGTGTTTATTAGATATAAAGATTAGATTGGATATTGAAGTTGTTTTTTCTATTATTATAAATCATTTTTATACTTTAATATACACAAAAAAGAAAATAGAATAAAAAATACAAAAACAAATTGGAATAGAGAGAGAGTCTGTGTGTGTATGTGTTTTGTTTATGTGTGCTTAACAACCGCGCTTGTACTGGCAACTCTCTATCACCAAGCATTGTGGCCACTGAATGCAACATCACATGACTGTGATGGATTTACAACTTCACTTCCACTTTCGTAGTTAAGCAAATCATCATCGTGGTTAAGCAAGGCATCACATGACTATGACTTTTTATTTCACCTCTGCATTCTTCATTAATTCTTCTGGTTGGAAGTTGCTTGTGAAGCATGCAAATGGTGCATGATTGTGGAACACTGCACCGGTTGTAAATGTGAAGATGTTAGGGCCTCAGAGTCAGGATCCAAGAAGAAGGACAAAACCCTCAGCCTGAGAATCCTGCAACCTGGCAAAGTAAGTACATGGTGAGTGAGTGGCAAGATGCCAACTCTGTAAGCAAGCTCAGTGCCTCATTATTGGCAACCGCTGAGCAGGGAAAGTGTCACATCCGCTTCCTAAGCAGGGAGAAGATTTAAACTGGACTGGGGCTGCCTTCCATTGCCAAAAGCAATTTTGACACTTGAAACTTGGTGTATTGTGAATTCCTGTTCTCACCCCCTGCGTTGTTTTGATTTTGGTGTGTTGCTGACCAATTATCTGGCTTGTCCTTTGGTACTTTTTATGCTGTTGTCTGGTATTGTATTAATACTTGGATTATGACTTCTCCTCAGGATCCAGTAGGAATTTGTGCACATGCATGCTCCTTTTACAAGCTTCACTGTAAAGGTATTGTTCCCAAATGCTCCATTCCTTCCATAGTATATTATTCTCACCCAGTACCTCTGCAAGCCTTACCTCCAATTGCCTGCTGGCCAACTGCATGCATGTTTTCTCCCTTTGCTGAAGCCAGGACATTGTTTGTTTGTTTTTTTAAAATTTTGTGCCACCTATCCCATCTAGAGGCAGCAAGAAAGAGGATTAGTTGCAAAACTCATTTTTTAAATGGTTGCTAAATGAGGCATTTGAATGGTTGCTAAATGAGGCATTCGGTGAGGACTACATTCACCATATTTCTGAATATGTTTATGGGTCACTAGGGACGCGGTGGCTCAGTGGGTTAGGACGCTGAGCTTGTCGATCAGAAGGTCGGCAGTTTGGCGGGTCGAATCCCGAGTGCCGCGTAACAGAGTGAGCACCTGTTACTCGTCCCAGCTTCTGCCCACCTAGCAGTTTGAAAGCACGTAAAAATGCAAGTAGAAAAATAGGGACCACTACGGTGGGAAGGTAACAGCGTTCCGTGCGCCTTTGAAACGGAGATGAGCGCTTTGAAACGGAGATGAGCACCGGCCCCTAGAGTTGGAAACGACTAGCACGCATGTGCGGGGGAACCTTTACCTTTTTATTAATGTTATTGCCTGTGCCATGGCTGCTCTTCAAGCAACAAGTACTTTTATATTTTTTCACCTGCTAAAGTGCAATTGGTCTTATGTAAATGGCTCCAACTTTAATTGTCATGCAAAGAAAGGAGTGCATGTTTTACATACACATTGAGTTTGAGAAATCATTACAGTACTGATAAACTAATGAAAATATCGATCCTAGTAAGCATCAGGTGAAAAACAAAATTATCTTCAGAAACTGTCCTACTTTCCTATTCTTTGGGGGATACAACATCCTAGACTCTTCTGCATTCTGAGGGAGATGGGCAGTTTAGAAATACATACAGTACATACATACAGTACATACATACATACAGTACATACATACATACAGTACATACATACATACATACATACATACATGCTCTTTGAGTGAATTAGTATTAAAGGTTTTCAGATGGTTCTGCTCCTTTCTGAGTGGGGAGTTCTATTTAATTTTACTTTTTTATGTATTTGATTTATATACAGTATAACTCCATTGGCAATTTATTCTGAGAAACCTATAAACACCATGAATGAATAATTGAAAACAGCATAATAAAGACAAAGGGAACAATCACAAAACCGAAGTTGTCCAAAAGGAAAAAATCAGAATAGGTTTGGTCAAAAGCAACCTGCTGTGAGCCTTACTGTATGAGCCAGATTAAGAAACCAGTGCCATACAGATACAGTGACCATGTATCATTTATTACAAAGGGCAGTTCTTTATTTCAGAAAGCTGTCCTGTAAATTTATTTTTCAAAAAGCCACCATTGCTTTTTACAGTATTTTGGTCATTTAATTTTTACCGTACAAATGGTACCCACTTAATGCACAGTCTTTAACATTCATGTGAAAATATGGAAACTGAATGGTCTTTTTAAAAAATAATTTTACATCTACTGTTTGATTTTATATATTTTTATTAGAATATATGCTTTTGTAACGGTTTTTTTTTGGGGGGGTTGCTCTTAAATTTTCTTTTGTAAAGCAAAGTTATAAACAAACAATTTAAAAAATATCCTTGTGAACCTTTTTCAGATTTGCCCCTTTTTCAGGTTTGTCCTCGTCCCCCACCCCAAACAAATGTAGGGTCTAAAACTACTTTAATTGGAATAGCTATGCTACATTATAGTAACAGTACTGTATTGTTCAAGTCTGAATAGGCTTCCTGCTTTTCTCACTTTTTCTATCAGGCATGAAAGATAAGTCCACGCATGAAGTCCAATTAAACTCATTTATTGCTATTTATGTCTATCCATAGGAATATTTTCAAATAACAATTAGCACCTGCTTAGACTTAGATAAGGATCAATGGAATTCAAGGGGGGGAGATTAGATTTAGTCCACATGTGTCTATATAAGGATTCTAGGCTGATCCCTTTTTAAACTCTGCCTCCCAGGCAGAATCTCTATGGCAGGGCTTTTCAACCTTTTCACCCATTGTATCACTTTTAGGATATGGCAACATCTGAGTATCACCAGTCACCTAGCAAGGTGTGAAAAACTTGATGACCAAAAAAAAAAAAGGAAAAAAGTGATGAACTACAGATAGTCCTCGACTTACAACAGTTCGCTTAGTGACTGTTCGAAGTTACAATGGCGCTGAAAAAAGTGCCCCCCAAGCCATAGCCAAGCAAGACACCTGCCTGCCTGCCTGGCGGCACTCTTCCTCCTGTCCGAACTTTTCATTGTTGTGAGCATTTCTGTTGAGGACTGGCAGCAGGGGTGGGGGGGGGATGTTTGGTTTTTATTCCCCCCCCCCCGTCTGCTGGGTGGTTGCATCAGGTTTTGGTCACTTCACATGACCCTGGGACACTGTGACCATCATAAATATGAATCAGTTGCCAAGCATCTGAATGTAAATCACAAGACCCTGGAGATGGTGCAACATTCCAGCTGATCGGCGCTTCTTCTGGGCTCTTCTGGCGCTGATCCTGGCGCTTCCGCTGAGCCCTGACAGCCCCGAAGAAGCGCTGATCCTGGCGCTTTTGCTGAGCCCTGACAACCCTGCAGCTCCAACCATCTCTTGCTCAGGCTTGTGTGGTGCTGCCACCGGTTCAGCTCATTCCCCTCGCCTGCTACCACTTTTCTAGGATGGTCACATACCACCTGCCAGGTGTCAATGTACCACAGGTTGTACCCGTACCACTGGTTGAAAAGCCCTGCTCTATGGTCCTAGAGATCATATCGTCCAACTCTGACAAGTTTGTAAAAGTATGTTTCATGTTTTACTCCAGCAAAGAGAATGAAATAATAGCATATTTAATTTCTCTGATTTCTTTATAGCTGTAAACATAACATATAGATAATATGTTTGAGCTATATTATTCTCCCATCTTAATAACAAGCATTTGTTTTTTAAATTGTGATCAAAGTTTATATTAAACTATCATTTCTTTTCTTTTTCCTTTTTGCTAAGTGTAATGCAATAAATACCAACAGTGGCATATTCAACAATAAAAATTTCCATACATTTCTTTCTGACTATGGCTTGATTAAATTCTATAAAAGTCAACTTTATCTTTATAGATACAGTGTCTTCCAAATTTTAATCCTTATTGGCCAGTAGAAATAATGTTGTGTTTATCTACCGGTATATATCATTTTAAAGTGAAACACTTAAAAGAGTTTTATGTATAATATTTATGTTTAGTTGGGAATTATTTTTCCTGTGCATTTTTGTCCCTTTTATAAATATGGTTTTGTACTTTCCAGTAATAATTGAAAGCATTTATTGTCTTCTGAGAAATAATTCCCTGTGCTTGTATTTTAAATCAGTAGAATGGCTACTGGAAAACTTAAATAAAACTTAATTACCTGCAAAGTTTTATCTATATTTTTTAATCTTGCTAGCAGGCAATCTGCATAAAATGTGTATTCTCTGTAGCACATTTAATAGATCACGGCAGTCTATATATTAATGGTGAATGCACATAGTTTCTTATACTGTAGAAGTATAATAACCTATTCTGAACATTTATAGATCATCATTTAATTAAGTCTAATGGCCGTTTACAACATATACCCACACATACTCAATTCAACTGTTCTCTGGCAGGTGGATAGAGGAAGAACTTCAGCCCTATAATTCTATAATAAACACCTAGCACTGTTTTTTTAAAACACTTGAAATCAGTCTAACATCTAACCCCTCAATAATTTTTGCAACCATTTTACAAATTACATTAAATACAATCATTTTTGTATTATAAAGGCTGAAAGATAGAAGATAAATATAATCTTTTTCTCATATCATATTAAGCAAATGTATATATTTTTCTATTTGTGAACAGCTATCCTCATGGGCATATTTTATATTTTTAATAATCCTATTTGATATCAAGGATATTAGACAGAAAATGAAAATAATACATGTTGTGGTTCCTGCAATATACAAGTGAAAAGCATATAATAAAAAAATCCCATAACTGAAATTCACTTATTAAAAGTTTTTATTACGTTTTGTTTTATTGTCTGCTGCCCAAAGTCACACTTGTGAGATGGATGGCTATATACATTTGAAAAATAAAACAAATAAATGTACTAAATAGCCTAGAATTTTATTTGTTTATCTGTATCTGCCTTTATTATTTTTATAAATAACTCAAGGCAGCAAAAATATCCAGCACACACCTTCCTCCTCTTATTTTATCCTGTGAGATGGGTTGAACTAAGAGAGAGTTACTGGCTCTAAGTCACCCAGGTTTTCATAGCTAAGGCAAGATCTGAATTCACAGTCTCCTGCTTTCTAGCCTGGTGCCTTAACCATTAGACCAAACTGGCTTGTAATATTTCAGAGCTGCTTACAAAGCAATGCAAATAAGTGTTGAATGTAGAATTATAGAATACCTATGAAATGGTTTTGTATGCAATGCCTTCACTACGTCCATATATTCTCATCAAGTTCAAAATAGTAGCATACATTCCAGAAATAATAGCATATATTCCAGAAATAAACATTTGTATTGACATATTTGTATGAGCTCTGTCAGACCATTGGGGAATATTATTTCATAGTATTGTTCTGGATTAAAGTATGGTTCTGCTGGAGTTAGTGTATTCCTTTCCTGAACTGTTCCTTTGTCAAAAGAATTTGAAATCATAGAATGGATTTTTTCAGAGACTGTTTATCTGCAAGAAAACTATATTTGGGAATAATAAGCAGATGTTTTTCTCTCTCAATAAGCTTTTGAATTTTAAATTTATATTGAGCATTTAAAAGTCTTGACATTTGAATCCACTCCTTTTCCATTATTAACAGATGACTAATACAAAACAGAGAGGAACTCTCATTTCTGATAGCAAAGTAAAAATATATTTTTGCAACTTTACAGTGAACAGAAAACTAACATAAATAGCAACCATAGTAAGTTATTGTTAGAGTTAGTGAAGCATAATCAACATATCCTACAGCTTCTAGCTGTAAGGTACAGAGCATCCGTGTGTAAGAAATGCAGATCACCATGTTCTTGAATGCTCTATGTACATCAGCAATGTCTCCTTTTGCTTTCAATGTGTTCACATCAAGGCTGTCTGGAATAAACACATTTCTTCATTTCAGTCCTCAGAGTCCGGATCATCTTGCCAACTGATTGAACACGAAAATATTCAGAAGATCAGGATGCTCGTAGATCTCAATCTTCTGTTAAGTCCAGTGACATATAGAAACTACTTGGGATAGGGCAGCTGCTTTAATAATTGCAAGATCAAGCTCACCATCGCTCACTACCTGTTAGCTTTATTATTCCACTCAATCCGGCATCTGCTTTTCTTTTCTCTTTACTGACATAGATTGCAGGGAAGCAAGAATGCCATTTGCATAGACAACTCCTTGCTGTTAATGGATTTATTTACCAGCAGGAGGTTGTTTGCAAAATCTTCCTATCCAAAGAGGTTTCTTATCTGGAGTGTAAAAAAGGAATCCCCGTGAGCCTGTAATGCCACCCTCCAAAAGATCCAAATCAGAAAGAATAACGGCAACAGTTATCATTAATGGCAATTAAGTCTATTGATTCTCATAGGATCCAGGCTACACACAGCCATCTGTGCAGTACTTCATTAAGTAGCAGATCTATTTCCATAATTTTTAAACGGCTGCTTTTGGCTAATTTACCGGGAGCAATAGAGCGTTTTTTAAAATTATTCCTACCTTAAGTTTGGCTTATGAAGCTGTTACCTGGTTTTAAAAATATTGTGGGTTTTTTTGTTTTTGTTTTTGGAGGGGGGGAAATATAATTTTCCTTTCAATTCATTATTGCAAATGTTTGACTTGGCAAATAATTTCCAACTAAAGTATTTAAGAGAAGTATATCATCTTTCACTTTCTTTCTTCCTGTATCCAAGGCTGATTTGGGAGATCAGATTGGTTTTCCTATACTGTTTTTCTCCATTTCATTTTGATGTTGATTTCAAATGCAGTGTTTTCACGAGAACAGAGCCTGCTGGTAACCATAAGACCAAAGAAACTTTCTAAGTATCAGAACTCAGAGATATAGGATGTTCTGAATATAAGACAAATCTGTAGGGATCTAGATTGGCCATGTGGTCAGTTTTGCAGTTTTCCAATTTGAAAATAAACAACCGATGCCTCTTTTCCTGCAGCAGACGGTGTGTTCCCCTAGTTACTTCAGCTCTTTTGTTGGCAGCATCCCACCTTCGTCGCCACTGTAAAGTAGTGGGTCCAACGCAAGGAAGAGACGCCAGCCGGAGTACAGGTTCAGCTCTTTATTGAAGGGGTCCGTACTGAACAACACAGGCTACCTGGCCTCCTTATATACCTGGCCAGGTAGGCGGCTAGCCAATGGGGTTGGCCCTAGGTTTCCCGCCGGACGCTGGGTTTCCCGCCAACCGTCCAGGCCAACTCCCCCTGGTGGCCACTGCTATGTAGGCAACCTGCACCTGGATACATAACAGGAGTGATTCCCGACTTCCTGCTGGCTTCCCCATTGAGTTTTCTTGTGGAAATCTGTCACGGAATATTGGGAAATCTTATCTTCCCTTCCCTTTCCTTTCCTTCCCTTGCCAGTAGGTAGGTAAGTGGTTGTGCTCGGTCGAGGAGGGAGTGAGGTGTTAAGACTGGCTAGAAAATTATCATGGAACATTGAAAATGTGGACCATGTGACCACAGCAGCAATAACATAGCAGCCAGTAGCACTAAAGCAGCCGCAACTTTCTCAAGTGTCATCTTCTCAGGAGTCATGGGTCCTGGATTTTGGACACATTGTGCAAGTTAGACTATTGGAGGTACCGTGGTTCAAAGATTTTGTCCTATGTTGCCCTGTTTTGCCCTGTTAAAGGTCACAACATAGAGAATTTTAGTAGTATACAGATGATGACAAGAGCTATCAATCCAAGAGGAGATTAAATAGGCACCCAGGTCAAGTCTTCCTGTCTATGGTAATACATTTGTCATTTCTTCACTAGCAACTCGTAAGATCCCCCAGAGTCATGCAGCTATCACTGTATCAAAATAACAGTAATAAGGACAGCCATTATATCACATTAGTGAGGGATGGTGATGTTGTAAATACTATAAACCACAAATGGGGACATAATTTAAGTCATCATCATATATGTATGCTAAATCACTACGGCACCATGCTGTGAATTGCCTGCCATTTCACATGGTGCACTTGTTAGGAAATATTTTGAACTGTTAATAACAGATTGTAAACAATATTTTTATAGCATGCTATATCTTTCACAGAACAAAACTTTGATTGCTATGGCTGTGCAACTTTGTCTCTTTTCTGAATAAATGAATGTAGCATACAATATGCAATGGGGAAGAGCCTTCAGCAATATTCAATACTGTAGTGCTGGTAGGAAAAGTTGGCAAGTTATTCTAGGTATAATTATTTCCTCCCCAACGTTGGCTGCCTATTGTGAGGAATACATCTGGAAAGCTATAGATTGGAAGAAAATGATTAAGCATTACTATAAAGGTGAAAGTAGGATTTCTAATCATGCCAATTGTTCCACAGTTTAGATATACTGAGAAATGTAGATATAAGGAGATCTTTTCAATATTGATTGTTCAACAAAGTAATTGCTTTATTTCAATGTGAGTTTGTATAATGTGAGAACAGAGAACTCCTTCAAAAACCTAAATAAAAACATAGCTCTGGGCTCTACATTAAAAAAATAGCCATTAGTAACCTGCAAGTGGCAGCATTTTTTTCTAATGAACTATGACTTTGGCTAAATTAAAATAAAAATTGTGCATTGCCTACTGATTTCCCTGTTGGCTATAGAGTATTTCAGCCATTTGAAATATATGTTTGCTTTAGAATCCTTAAATTAAAGCATTTTTACAAACAGCAATAAGAATCTTATCTCTAGAAACAATTATTTTTCTACCTTGTTTTCATTAAATCAATACCTTCTGCATTTTTTCTACTAAATTATTAAATTGCTCCCTTTTTATTTCTAAGAAAACTGTTTCAAATCCAATCAACTAAGAGAATGGATTTACTATTCTTATAGGGAATATAGTGCATTAAGAGATACCTTATGAATGGATAGTTTCCTACAACTGTTACAGTTGTGCACATCATAACCCAAGATAAGATCCTAATCTCAAAACCTGATGAGGTATCTCCATGGGTTAGCCTTGATTGTAAAAAAGTAGCACCCATTATTTACATTATAGTTGCCATGCTTTGTTCTTTTTCTTCATTTTCATGACTTCTAATAACATTTCTCCCATTTCTATTTTTCTAGCTGTATCCACTGTGCCCATTCCTTTACTATTCTTCCCCTTCATAGGTATGTTCATTGAACTTCTGTTCATATATCAACTGAATTCCTAGCACACAAAAAAGTCATATCGCAATGCTGTTTATCTGGATGACTCTGTAGCAGTCCTTGAGCTGTAAGAGTAACAAATAAGATGAAGTTTTCAATGATTCTTCTGTTTTTACATCTTATTATTGTTCTTTTTGACAACAATATTTTAAAAAATCAACAAATATATGCACACATTTATTTAGCCAAAATTCCACAGGATACATAGAGTGGCAAATAAGATATTGAAAAAATGGCATATTTTTCCCTCAAGGAATAGCCAATGTTATTTTCTTTTCTTTTCTAATGCGAAAAGAAAGATAACCAAGGAAAAAGCATAATGAAGAGAGAGAAAGTATTCTATTTATTAACTCTATTCATAATTTTTTTTCTCTCCGCCATAAATTTTAAAATTTATGATGATATTATTGGTTAGTACACTCTCAGAATAACCAAGGAAATATTTTTTAGAATTCATTTCCAAATTTTGGAAAAGTGGTAACTCCTGGCAAAAATTTCTTTTGAAAAGGAATAGACAAATCAATGGGTCTTGGTTAACGCCATGTTTAAACAGAAGCTTCGTAGTTAGAGAAAATGGATCTTTACTAGATGCAAAAAAACAAACTATAACCTTCCTTCCCTGTGACTGTTCAAGTTTACTGTCCCAACCATTCAGCCACAGCTTCAGAAGGAATGTCAAAAGTATGGGCTGCCCACCACTGGTCTAATCTGACAGGATAAAAATCAAGATCCAGTTTCTTTATAAATACTGTTTATGTTCAAATGATAACACCATATCCTCTCTTGACTTCAGTTTATGACTTGCTATCTAAACTTATAGCAAGGTCTTTAGTACTTTTCAGCTTTTCAGCAATTGTCTGAAATCAAGATGCTCAGCATTGTATAACATGTTCCTTAAATGGCTAGAATGGAATGCTAAGCAAAGCTATTTGTGCATGCTTTTCCTGAGATTTCAACTATCTTTCTCCATTCTAGTTTAGAGAATTTCTTTGATCGTGTCTCTGGATTATGCTCCAATTCACTCTTGCATATTTTCTCCAGAAACTATTTCATCAATGTGCCAGATAACATAAGAATCTTTTACAATGCATGTTCTTTCCCCTTTATAGCGGATACTACTGTCCAAGCTCACTACTAGTTTGGAGGCTTAGAGTGTCAGATTTGGTTTTTCTTATTTCAGGGTGGATATACATTTAGGTGCTGCACTGATTTACTTTAGCTCAAGTTGTTAGCAAGTTATTGAAGTTTAGTGATTTACCATCAGGCTGATCCTCTTCTCTGATCCCATCCTGTGATGTGCTGCTTTATATTGATTTCTTGTACTGTATTGTGCACTTTTGTGCAGTCTACACAGTTGGGAGATAAAAAGTTCTAGAAATAAAATATACAGTAAGTACAAAAACAATGCTGTGATTTAACATCTTGGCATTGTGTTTGTACATGTACTGTGGTGTATGGTGCATAATACAAAGCTGAGACATGTTGACCTGGAAAATGCTTTATAGCATTTACTTAGAAAATTTGAAAACAAAGGATAACACGGAGGCTGCCCTTCTTTTAAAAACCCTTCCTGTGAGAAGAAACTCACCCTTTTGGTTGTCTCCTTGACATTTGATTTTTTTATGGCTTCAGTGGTCTCTTACCTATCATCTGGCTACTTTCCTCTACCTTTTCACTATCCAGATCTCAGGAAGGTGAATTCCCTCATATTAAGCACACCAAGCTGTTCATTAAAACTGTTTTTTATCCATATATTATTCCTTAAATCACCCGTAGCTCTCTTGCCAAGGAAACTCAGAAACATTACTTAAATATTTACAATGACTTTTTTCAAGACTCACCTGTCACTGCGGTGGAATATGAGCACTATTTTATAGGTCTGCAAAAAGGAACAATAACCATTTTTGTGCATAAAAATATGGTTTTAATATTTCTGACGTAAATCTTAGGCAGACGTTACAAGTCATTCTGAGTGCTCTACTTCACAGTGATAAAAATAGAAAAGCCATTATCTGAAAGTGCTACAAATATATTTCCTTTGTAGAATAAATATTATATCAATCTTAGACTGAGAGAAAATTGAAGGGCAGTTTATTTATTGCTTAGCTTGCTTTGCTTTCGCATTTTAAAAGTTATTCCATCACAAACAGGAGACATAAGAATTCCAGAAGTGTAAATCAAATATAGAACATAAAGTCACCAACAACTTTTTAAAATGGCCAATTCATAATGTTCGTTAATTGATAATTGATTCTGCTATTTTTTTCAACACTGGGAAACAAAAAAGCTGGTAGACAGTTACCGATTTCCATTTTTTTTATTTTCATACTCATATTTTAACATCATTTGCAGACAATTTACAGAACAATGATAGGCAACCAAGCACGTTTTTTATAATTATATTTTTATCAAGTAGTTTAGGAAAATAAAGGCACAAAAATGAGAAAAGAGGTTTATAAAAGGAAAGTAAAAAAGCACAAAGTGGATAATCAGGATTAGGATTAGTTTATATTAAATATTAATTAAAATGTTAACATTTCATTAATAAGCCTTTTTGTTATTGAATGTACAACTACAAAATCACTGTTAAAATAAAGTAATACATGAATATCAACAGCAATAGTAGCATAGTGTAAATCAAAAAATGAAATAAAGTATTGCATTAATTTCTGTCTGAGCAATTAAAGGCATCAATTTACTAAGAACACACATTTCAGACATTGTGCAATTGTGCATATAATAATATAACCCTCAAATGGTTTCCAGGTAGAATTAAATTCTATGTCAAATTACTTTTGAAATACAAAATTATTTTGAACAGCAAGGCAACTGTTTTCTTTATTTGTTTGTTTTTATTCTGTAAATCCATCTGTATATTTTGAATAAGGTTGTCTGTTGAAATCTTAGTCTACATTTTAAAATTGGCCATGATGGAAAAGCCTGCACAATAGTCTTTCCAATATTGGGTTTAATTACAGTCCAGTGAAGATCTATTAATGTTACATTTGAAACACATCTGGCAATCAGTAGAAACATCTGTAAACTGGTAAATCAGCTAATCTTTATACTAAACAATTTCCACTAAAATGTGTATTACTGCCAATTGAATTTCTGTACAGAGCTGTGCAACAAATTTAAAAGTCTCTTCAATTCTGTAACTTACTTGTAATTTATTTTGCTGTTTTAAACAATATATCCTGGAATGAAATTGAACTGCCACATCAACTTAACAAATGAGGACATACTTATAAAAGTCATCAACATCTTTTAATAAGGTACTGTGAGAACATGAATAGGATGTCAAGAAGAAGTGGAAAACTATATTCTCTAAATGACCCAGGAAACTACCATCGTATTGGGTCAGGGGTTTCTATTGTGAAATGCTTAATGTCACATATGGTTAATATCTGAAACAATAAATAATGCTTAAGTCACACGTTTAAATTATTAACAAGGTGCAGGGCAATAAAGGTAGGTATAACCCAGGGGTAGGCAACCTTGGCTCTTTTATGACTCCTGGACTTCAACTCCCAGAATTCCTGAGCCAGCCATGCTGAGGCGAAAGGGAGAGGTTTCCAAGCTGAGCCATGCTGGCTCAGGAATTCTGGGAGTTGAAGTCCATGAGTCATAAAAGAGCCAAGGTTGCCTACCCCTGGTATAACCTTTTGTACGTGTGTGTAGACAGATTAGAAAGCCTGCATATTTTGCTTTCCAGAGTCTGCGTGAAGCCTTTCCCTATTTCATTTTGAGGTGCTTGGGAAGAAGGCAGTATTGCCTGAAAGTTCTTAGAGACTGGATGTTCTCCATCTACTGCACTGTAATGAATAATAAAGGAACTTGTTATGAAGCTGTTGATGCCTGCAGTGTGTTGGCTGGAAAATCTAAAAGCAGAGCCATCAAATTCTCCCTGATATTTCTCATGCCCAAGAAATATTACATTGGGTCAAAATATCAGAACTTTTTCTCTTAAGCCTACCTGAAAAAAAGTTTCTAGTTCTTTAGCCAGCAGTTCCAAGAAAAAATGGAGCCTATTAAACTGCCCTCTTAATTAAATCTGGCAGGAAATGTAGGAGAAAAATAAAACTGCAATTCTATCTACAATTCATAAAAGGCTGAGGAAATCAAAGGATGATAAAAGTGCTGGGCTGATCTACTGCATAGGAGAAAAGACTTTGGAAATATACAACGATCTCCACAATGTTTATGCAGATCCATCAAGCAAGACACTAGCGGAAGATTCTGCTGGATATAAAATGCATGGACAGCCCAGGAGAATCCTTGTTTTTGAATAATTCTTGCTTTGGCAACTTTCTCATATGAAATAATAAGTATGGCCTTGTTTACCACAGTTCTCAGAGAAAAATCTGAACATTATAAATTTGGAGCCTTTACAGATTTAATGCTGAAAGAATTGTTTATGTATCTTGATTACCTTTTCCTTTTCCTTCTCAAGGACTGGTTTAGGTAAATAGTTTCATTGTATTTTATTCTATGTTCTGTTAATTACTTTGCTAACAAAGAGGCATTACAGTCAAATGCCATGTTAGTTTACAAAAGCCACAAATTAGAAGTTGTGCTTATGTGTTTTAATAAAATTTGTTAGTCTGAAAAGATGCTATCAGACGCCTCATTATTGATAATAAGGAAAGTTTATTGATAAAAAATATTTTAGCCCTCTTTGTTTTCATTTAATTAATACGTCAAAAGAGAAAAGATCATTTTTGTAATTATTGTCATATATGAAATTTGGGAGTAGTAGTGGTATCTGTGTATTGTATCTGTGGGTCTTCATGTTACGTTTAACTTTGCCAAATGAATAAATACGAATTAGGTTTCTTTTAAAAAAAAATAATATCTAGGTGAAAAAGAGTCAAATCTGATTAACATCCTAATATTACTGTCTAATAATATAGTTTATCACTGAAGTGTTATTGGCAGGGATCCCCACAAGTTGCCTATATTAACTAGGCTTGCTTATTACAAAGAATTGGAACTGTGAGGGAACAAATCTGTAGCTTTTTACAACCGAATATAAAAATCCAAAAAAACCATCACATTTTGATCCAGAAGTAATAAAATATACAAGATAATTTTGTTTAGTATTCTTTTTATCACTTCTTTAAAGCCACTACTGGATTATTAAAAATGATTAAGGTTCTAACTTTGCCTGTGTAAGACAATATAGGCCTTTTCAGGATTATAGGATCAGGGCCTAAAATTCTAAATTAATAGTGACAAGTATGTTATATTTCTGGGCATATATTCAGGTTGGCTCTGAGCATAACTAACAATTAGCATGGCAAGAAAACAAGAAGAGAGTACATAAACACACACGGGCATACATACGCTGGCACTTTTGTTTGCAATGAATTCTCACAGTCTAAAATTAATGCCTTCATTTCTGGAATACTTTGCTGGTGCCTTTGGACAAATGCACTTCTTTGCTAGGGAAACAAACAGGAAGCACAATAAACACATATACAAACTGTATTTCCTTCAAAGAGTTTAGGAGAACATACAAGGATTTTTTTAAAATTATCACACTAATGCTATGAAGACAGTACAAATACTGTGAGACTCCATTATTAACCCTACGGAAATTACCGTAACTAGCTGAACAGAGCTTAGAACCAGTTTTTTATCTAGAAATACTTGAACCCTGTCCTCATTTTGTCCAATACTCTTCAAATGCCCCAGGATTAGCAAGCCATCTGAATATTCAGAGAATTATATTCTCCCTATGGATAAGGCAGAGGGCACTGAATTAACTACTTAGAGCAGTGGTTCTCAACTTTTTCTTCACCATGGGTCTCTTTTAAATACCTTTTGTGGCCACACACCATGACCACGTACCACCAAGACTTAAATCAAGATTTAAATCATAACATTTCTTCAAGAACTACTGATTTAAGAGGAATGGCTTCATGCCATTTTCAAATACACATTTCTATCTACCTTCAGCAATGATCAACTGAATAACTTTAGATGAAACAGAGACTATGATTAATAAATCAGGCTGGGCCAAATCATATGTAATGTAGGAAAATCACGATTAAGATTCTTGCATTTTGTTTTATTGGAAGGGTACCTATAGGACTGATTTGAAGGTTTTCTGAGATGAGAGAGCACTTCCATACCAGAACTGTTTTCATTTCCCTAATCCTTCCAAACCAGTTTAAAGCCAATCATCTTTACCTCAAGCACAAGTACATCACAAACAAACAGCGCTTCCTTCAGCTGAAAATAAAGTCATTTGATGAATTTCATGGTCACTGAGTCTAGGCACAATCTGGAATAGTACCTCATGCAAAAGTAAACTCAAAATTATTTCCTAATGACTATCTTCCTTGTAGCTATGATGGGAAACTGCTAGAGAAAGTCTTTTGTTAAAAAAAAGAGAGAGTGGAATCTATACCACCATCTGTCTCCTGCATGTAAAAGCCAATTGGGAAATGGATCATGGATAAGCTTCACAGAGCCACAAAATGTCAACGAAAATATTAGGTATGTTTCAAAGAAATTGCAGCTGCTTCAGCTTTCAGTGCTCATAATCAATTCAGCTCTCAAAAGCAGCCAACTCTGGTTGATCAGAGAAGTCCAGAGATGGCACTGAACTGATGCAAAATTCTCATGCAGAAATGCTCCCAAGACAATGTTGTTTTACACTCCAGCTCATGCCATTCATCTTATATAATTTTACTGGAACTCCAAAAGAATGCAAAATCAGGAAGAACCTTTTTGTACCCCATTTCCCACCCTCAGAGCATTTCCTCCATACGCAAGAAAATCCTGCGAGACACCTAATATAAAAACAAAACAATAGAACCGCTTTCTCCATGGGCTGCCATGTAGATGGGTAAGAATTATGGCAACTGAAGTTTAACATATCTAAACTAGAGAAATATTTACCGTAAGTCCTTTCACAGATTCCCTCACTGCATCTACTTTAGTCCTAATTTAAACGAATCAAGCAGATAAGAGAAGAAAGAAAGTATTCTAACATTCTCTTGAGAATAGTGAATCGATGCTCTTCAGGGGTGGTATGCAGTGCTTTCTTTGTAAAAAAAAAAAGGTGCCAGAACTCATACACGTCATACAACCCGCCTTGCCTACCCTACAAGGTTCCATCCAAAAAAGGTGCCGGAACTCCGTTCTGGGCGTTCTATGACAAGAAAAGCCCTGGTGGTATATATGCCAGTTAGTCTGCTAGCATTCCACAACAAAATCAAAATCATCTTGAGAGGAAGAATGATATAGTCTTCTGGGTAGCACTAGAAGATACATTCCCAATGTATCACCATGCCAAAGTTTTATTGCTCCAAAATGGAACAGAAATAAAGCAAATCAAGCCTTCTTTTCCTGAACAGTTTTTAGTTCTCACAGAGGTGGATACAAAAGTTAATTTCTATTCCTCCACATATCACCAAAGGCGTCTTTCAATAATGGAACCGATATAGTCCTGTTTCAATTGGTTCCAGTGTAAGCTTCCCTAAACATGATTTGCAGAGCCAATGCTGTATTAAGCTAGGAAATAAGGAAACTGTAATTCATAGCATCTGGAGGCCACTCAGAGAAGATTAAGGAAAACAAGAGATTGAAATTGCACAACATTTAACATCTGACCATAAAGCAGCATATTTCATTTTTAGCTAGGAACTGAAAAATGAACTGAAAACAGGTTTTTCTGTTAGAAAAAGTGCTTGTCATTTTTAAAATTCTAAATCTAAATCCTTATAGATCAATCTACAAATCCTTGAGAAATCCAACCTCAGATACGAAGTCATGCTACTAGAAAGGTAATCTTCTGTCCACAAGGATCAGTGTTTAGTCGCACAGCTTCCCTCTAAAGGCTGAATCTTCCTGTCTCGGCTGAATCACAACTGTGTGATGCAGACAGCTGGGCCTGAATATTAATATTTTTAATATACTGTATAACATAGATAAAATGCAACCTGATCCCACTAAGGTTAGCATATAACCTTATGTTAAGCATAGATTATATGGCTATTATACTTTGGATCCCAATAGAATTAAGGAGGGTAACAAGGGCCTTGATTCTCTTTTGTAAAGCTCATTTGCTTTAGATTTTTGCAAGAAAGTCAGAAAATTAAGTTAGACCATGGGGATAACATCAAGCATCTTTAAATAGCTAGGGATGGTTTTCCAAGTCACGGGAAAGTGCAATGACCTGCTTCATATCTATCTATCTATCTATCTATCTATCTATCTATCTATCTATCTATCTATCTATCATCCATCCATCCATCCATCCATCCATCCATTGACATGTATGCAGCCATCTCAGAATAACAGAGTTGGAAGGGACTTTGGAAGTTTTCTAGTCTAACTCTCTGATCAAAGCAGAAGCTCCTACACCATTTCAGACAAATGGTCATCCAATCTCTTCTTAAAAATACCAGCAATAGAACATATTGGCAATTACATTTTTAATATAACTAGAGGAATCAAATATGTCCCTACTAATAATTACAGTATTGGAAGCCAAGGTGCTCATATGAACATTTTCAAACTGGTGAAAATCAAGTCGCACCATTGAAACACAAGAACTGCAGTCTTCATGCAAGCATGCAGTATGAAGCACCTACAAAAGGGATGAAGCTTATGATAAAATGGAACTTTTGACATTTTCTTCTCCCTGCTACATCCCTCCCACTGTATCACTTTTAGGATGATTATGTCATCTTTCCTGGGTCAAAAGTAAACCTCAGCTACACAGTTAGTACATAGAAAGAACAATGTACCTAACAGCTTGCAGAACTCAGTTGAACCAGTCCTGTTCCGTATATATTTCTTCAACTTGAAGAATTTCTTCTAATTTCTTTGCCTGAAAAACAAGAGTACAAATCCAGTTGCTCAGACAAACTGAAATAAATCAAATATTTGCAAGTATCAGCATCTCATAAATTGACTAAAATGTTTAGGAAAAAATACCCAAGTAGCTAGGCTAAGTTATCTCACACCATTGAATCCATGTTTCCTGGAAGTTTCCAAATGATTGCTCATGCTTTTATTTTTGTTCCCTGCAGTAGCCTTCTGCAATTTAATGTCCCCCAGATGTATTGGGACTGCAACTCCCATCCTGGCTGGCAATCCTGAGATTTGCAATCCCTGCAATACCTAAAACATGCCAGACTGAGAAGGTATTCTACAATTACAGGAAGCATAATTGTTGCTTCATTCCATCTGCTTTGGGGAGGCTCAAAGGATCTGTATTTCATTCAGGGAAGCTCCTTGGCTATGAAAAGGTCTCTCTCTGAAGAAGCATTTAGTTCCAACTCTACCACTATTTAGAAAAATAGTAAAGACAGTCTATTTTACTAGGCTTTTAATTGTTGATTGGTTTTTAGTTTTACTGAACTGAGTGTTTGTTTCGCATGTTGCATCTTTGTTTGGAATAGGGCAAGCTTCTTTGGGTGCTTTCATAACAATGGTGGGTGTTGGAACATTTTAAAATCCAGATGAAATGGAAAACCAGTTACCACTGAATGATTTTAATTAAGGAAATGCGTGAATCTTTTCCACAGAACAGGGAGATCTTACCTACTGCTTCTAAGCTCAAGGTTAAACCTGCGTCCAATTTGTTGTGTGGCTTCTTGCTGATAAACAAGTAACAGAGGACACACACCGTGATGAGAAAAGCCAGCAAGACCGTTGCTGCAACCGACAAGCCAATAAGCGCTCCAATACTGAGAAAAGAAAGCGCAATGAGCTGATGAATTTAAGAACATTGTCAAACCCTTTGAAAGGCATTAGTGCTGCATTTATTTAATGGAGACCAACAGATGTTTATAGATTTCCCTTGACAGTTCTCATAGAAGCTGAATTATGTTATAACAATTCACCAAAAGCCTTTTCTGACTGGATTAGACATGTAGAGCAAACGTCATCTAAGGTGCTGCTTTTATTGTATTTCCTTGAATTACTGCATTTGATGTTGCTCTTGGCTAAACGTGTATAAATCAAGACACATTCCTGTCAAACTCATGGAATTAAATCCAGGTAAAATCCATTTAAGTGAAGTCCTTCTTAAATCTTTGTCTTCTGTTAACCAAATAATTTGATAAAGGGAGGAAATGTCGGCACACTCTTGAAGGATCTCAAATAGGCAAAGGATTCCCTTTAGGCAAAGGATTCCCTTTCGCATGCTTGTCCTTAAACTTTGCAAAGAATCAATAGTAAAATAAAGCAAGATAAATCAATGGAAAATAGAAAGTAGCACGGTTCAGTAAGCCTAGGGAGACTTTTAACTTTGATTTGGAGTACCACAAGTATAACGAACTGCTGATCATCTTTTATGCGTTTTCTTTATAAATTAAATAATGTAGCTGGTAGCATTCTGAGCAGAAATGAAGCTAAGAATAATTTACATCACTTCATCCAATGGATTCAAAATTAAGTGAAAAGCTGAATGCAGACTCTTGTCATTTCTGTTGCATCCATAGGGCAAACTAATAAAGGTAGGGGAACTGTATATATCTTAAGTCCTTATTTATTCTGTTTGGATATAAATCAAGATGACAGTTTACTTACTATATCAAAAGAAATAGGCAAAAGAGGCACTTTTATTTTGTTGCTCTCCAGAGCAATCCAGGCTTGCGGGGAAAACATGTAAAAATAGCATAAAAACCCCATAGAAATGATGAAAAGCAGGAAACATAGGTTTTACGTCATGCTCTTTTTTGGTATGGGGTAGATCCCTCACTTCTTAACAGGACAGATAAATCATATAACACATACAACTACCTCACAAATCTAGTTTGTATCTGAGCACGACACATATTATTCCATTGGGTAGTTTCCATTCACCAAAATTAAAAACCACAGATCCTAAGAGCATAGTATTAATAACTTTGCATATAACAGGCAAGTTGAATTCAGAACTTAAATTCTCCACATTATGAATGAAAACCCAAATCGAGACTTTTGATCTATTGCAGTGATCTTCTATTTTTTTTAAAAAAAATGTTTTTATTATTAAAGAACACTTGAAAATGGCATTAGGAATCCCAACTACTGTTTACAACAGGGGTCTTCAAACTTGGCCCCTTTAGGACTTGTGGACTTCAACTCCCAGAATTCCTCAGCCAGGCTCGCTGGCTGAGGAATTCTGGGAGTTGAAGTCCACAAGTCATAAAAGGCCCAAGTTTGAAGACCCCTGGTTTACAAGGTCTACTCCAATGTCTCAGCATTCTATATATTTTTTATTCCATCTCTGATATTTTCACCAAGTGATGTAAACAAGAAACAAAACTTTACTGCAGAAATCCAAACAATTTTGCCCGCTATTTTACATAGATGTTAAATCATAATGGGGGAAAATAGAGCAGGGTTTTTCACAGATTGTACCACTTTTAGAAACATGACAATATTGGGGTAACACCAGTGCTTAGCCAGGTGTCAAAAACTTGATGACCAAAAAAAAAATAAGGGGGGGGAATTTTGGGTTTTACTGATTAGATTCATTTGCTGTTATAGAAATGTCTAGTTTATACTATTATGGAAAAGAAAAAAGTTGAGATTCGATGTTAATGCTTCGTTCTACTGCAACAGAGGAAGTTGGAAGTCAATGCCTTTCCTTTTCCTTTTCCCTTCTCCCCCTCACTTTTCTTTCCCTTTTTCCACCCCAGTGTGTCCTACTATTGGCTTTTGTATTTTTGTATTTCATTCTACAATCTAATAAAATAAAACCGTAAAAAAGGGGAAAAAGTACCCATTTTACTCCTCCTTTAATATCCTCTCTTCTCTCTTCCCCCTTCCTCCTTTTATATCCTCTCCACTCTCCCCTCCTCCTCCTTCTTTTCTCGTCTAGTTGTGCTGGAAGCACCGATCAGCTGGAAGTGTATGCACCAATCCTGGGCTCTCAGCACAGCCCCGGAAACATTGCTGCTCCAGCTGAATTCTGCCTGAAGACTGCATGTGGCTGCCGGCCACCACCCAGGCTGCTGGAAGTGCCGATCAGCTGTAGCCGTGCGCGCCGATCCTGGGCTCTCGGCAGAGCCCCAGCAACACCGCAGCTCCAGCTGATTCTCCCCCAGGCCTCTCTGGCGCTTCCGCCGCTTCATCTCATCCACTTTTATACTTTTTTTTTTACACTTTTTTTTACAGTGCTTTTCAACACATCATACACGTAACACCTGCCAGGAGCCGAAGTACCACCAGTGGAATTGATATGTGACCCCCCCCAAATTAAATAACAATAAATATTATTTGTTTATACATAGTATAAATGGCCAGAATCCCAGGAGATTGCCATGCCTCTTAAGACCATAATGTTCTCATTAGAAATCCTGTTTAATTTAGGCAAAAATGTCAAACCTTCATGAGATACAGTAACCTCACAAACTTTTTACCATTAAATATATACCTAAAGAATCTAGTGTCTAAACCAGGGCTTTTCAACCAGTGGTACGGGTACCACCTGTGGTACATTGGCATCTGGCAGGTGGTATGCAACCATCCTAGAAAAGTGGTAGCAGGGGAGGGAAATGAGCTGAAACAATGGCAGCACCACACAAGCCTGAGCGAGAGATGGCTGGAGCTGCAGGGCTGTCAGGGTTCAGTGGAAGTGCCAGGATCAGTGCCAGGCTCCAGCTGGAGCTCTGCACTGATCCTGGTGTGTCTGCTGAGCCCAGAAGAAGCGCTGATCAGCTGGAATGTTGCAGCATCTCCAGGGTCTTGTGATTTACATTCAGATGCTAGGCAACTGATTCATATTTATGATGGTCACAGTGTCCCAGGGTCATGTAAAGTGACCAAAACCTGATGCAAACACCCAGCAGACGGGGGGAATAAAAACCAAACTCCCCCACCCCACCCCAACCCCACTGCCAATCCTCAGCAGAAATGCTCACAGCAATGAAAAGTTCGGACAGGAGGAAGAGTGCCGCCAGGCAGGCAGGTGTCTTGCTTGGCTGTGGCTTGGGGGGGCACTTTTTTTAGTGCCACTGTAACTTTGAAAAGTCACTAAGCAAACTGTTGTAAGTCAAGGACTATCTGTAGTTCATCACTTTTTTCCTTTTTTTTTTTGGTCAAGTTTTTCACACCTTGCTAGGCGACTGGTGATACTCGGATGTTGCCATATCCTAAAAGTGATACAATGGGTGAAAAGGTTGAAAAGCCCTGCCATAGAGATTCTGCCTGGGAGGCAGAGTTTAAAAAGGGATCAGCCTAGAATCCTTATATAGACACATACAATCTTCAGCAGAAATGCTCACAAGAATGGAAACCTCAGACAGGAGGAAGAGCGCCACCGGGTGGGCAGGCAGGTGTCTTGCTCGGCTGTGGCTTGGGGGGCACTTTTTTCAGTGCCATTGTAACTTCAAACAGTCCTCTTTTTTTCCTTTTTTTTTGGTCATCAAGTTTTTGACACCTTGCTAGGCGACTGGTGATACTCGGATATTGGCATATCCTAAAAGTAGTACAATGGGTGAAAAGGTTGAAAAACCCTGTTCTAAACAAAGGACTATTTGTATTCTCTTCATTAATCACCATTCATCTTCAAACCACAGATTGGGAATTACTGCTCTAAGGTACCAATGGGTCAAACCAGGGGTCTTCAAACTTGGCCCTTGTATGACTTGTGGACTTCAACTCCCAGAATTCCTCAGCCAGCGTGCCCAACTCATAAAAGGGCCAAGTCTGAAGACCCCTGGGTCAAACAATAGAAAAGCAAGGCCAGATGATTTGCAACCTGCATTACAGGACAATATGCAGGTGAACGAAATTACTTGGGTAAGATTTATAGGTCAGATAATGGTAGATAGAAAGGCTGCAGCTTCTTAGACCAAAGAAATCAGCTGATCCACTAAAAAACTGCCTTGGTTTGAACCGCCCCACTGAGCAACCTACTAAAGACAAGCCATATAGATTTCTTGTACTCTCCCTGACAAAGCCTGACCTTCTGCTTGATCAGGATCGTCCACCAGCCCCTGATCCTTTTAATCTTTGCCTTGGAATCAGTTTCCTGAGATCGGCCTACCCAATTTCCTCTTTAGACTTTTGCATCATTTTGTTTTAGCACTAGACTAAAGCATTTGCCAGTGACCCTGCAAGATTGTACACTGTTTTTATGCTGATCATAAAATGCCAAGGGCTAAATCTCACAGGCATACTTTTGGGTTGTTCATGAAGTGATTACATAATGGATTCAAAGGAAGAAAATCTAAAGGCAGGTAGTCATGGAATTCTTGGTTAAAATTCTGCATAAACTTTTTGCCTTTCCTCGTTCAATATGAGAGTTGTTCCAGTTTTCCTTCTTCTCATGAGATTTTCAGCATGACAAATTCAAACCATACAAAAAATGTCACGCAGTCGAATTAACCCTGATGTCTCAAGTCTCCATTCTCTCACTGAATTAATAGCAAAGAAAGGTCCAGGGTGACTTGCATTCATAGATATTTGTAGTCACGGCTTTGCAAATTTGCCAGCAATTAGTATACAAATACCTTTTTATTACATGTCAGGTTTCTCCCAGCTATGCCATGTTTATTTTTAGTTTTTAGTTTTATTAAATTTTTATACCGCCCTTCTCCCGAAGGACTCAGGGCGGTGTACAGGGCAATAAATATCAGAATATAAATACAAAAGTTAAAAAAAGTTAAAAGAATTAAATAATCATGCCCAATATAATACAATGATTAAAACTATGTTAAAATTAGATCCAACCCCAAACCCATCAAACCAGGCCAGATTGTTCAAATAAATAAGTTTTTAAATCGCGCCGGAAGGAGCGAAGGTCGGGGGCCATCCGGAGCTCAACCGGCAAGCGGTTCCATAGGTCTGGCGCGCCCACAGAGAACGCCCTCCCCCTGGGGGCCGCCAATCGACATTCTCTGATCGGAGGCACCCTGAGGAGGCCCACTCTGTGGGAGCGCACTGGACGGAGGGAGGTTGATGCCGGCAGCAGGTGCTGCCGTAGGTAATCCGGACCCATGCCATGTAGGGCTTTATAGGTCTGATGGACTGATTCTAATTCATTCTGTAGGTCTACTAGGATAATAATAATAATAATGTTGGAAGGGACCTTGGAGGTCATCTAGTCCAACCCACTGCTCAGGCAGGAAACCCTATACCATTTCAGACAAATGGCTGTCCAGTCTCTTCTTAAAAACTTCCAGTGTTGGAGCATTCACCACTTCTGGAGGCAGGTTGTTCCACTGGTTCGTTGTTCTAACTGTCAGGAAGTTTCTCCTTAGTTCGAGGTTGCTTCTCTCCTTCACTAGTTTCCATCCATTGCTTCTTGTCCTGCTTTCAGGTGTTTTGGAGAATAGCTTGACTCCCTCTTCTTCGTGGTAGCCCCTGAGATATTGGAACACTGCTATCATGTCACCCCTCACCCTTCTCTTCGTTAGACCACACATACCCAATTCCAGCAACCATTCCCTATATGTTTTAGCCTTCAGTCCCCCAATTGATTATTGTCAATGACCAGGAAATAGGGTGGGGAGAAAGTGTTCCGATTGCTACTCAACTGTCCCATTGGGGATCCACTCAACTAAAGAGATATTTTTCCTGGAATATTTTTCTCCATAGCCCCCAGCTAGATTCAACCATTTTCAAACTCGGGCATATTCCATTTTGATTTTACCCTGCTCATAAATAGTATCCTTTTACTAGATTTTTTTTTCCAATCTTACCCTAGGGAGAAAAGAAAGGGATCCTTAATTACACCAGGTCCTTTGTTGGTGTAGTTACCAGAATCTTGGGAAGGGGTGTCATAAAGAACAAACTGTCCCAGTCGATTGCTTTGAAGGCTGTCACTGCCTTTCTTACAATATAATTCCTGCTTCAGGGCAACACACCCACAGCTCTTCAATTCCCAAATCACTTTCACACCTGCTGGTTGAGAAATAAAAAGGAATAAAAATCACTGCCTCCTCTTGCTAGCAATGCAGTGAAAAAAAATGCCCTCATACACACCATACAAAAACGAAAAGAAAACAGAGGGAATCTAAACAGCAATATTGGAACAGTGCTATCACGTCACTGCTGATCATTCTTTTCATTAAACTAGACATACCCAGTTCCAGCAACCGTTCTTTATATGTTTTAGCCTCCAGTCCCCTAATCATCTTTCTTGCTCTTCTCTGCATTCTTTCTAGAGTCTCAACGTCTTTTTGATATTGTGGCGACCAAAACTGCTTACATAAAGCTATTGTTATTTAAAACAATTTGAGCCACAGTTATTCAAGAATCTTGCTTTATGAGTCTATATTCTGTGTTGTTGACTGATACACCCCAAAGACAAGCAAAAGGCTGGGTTCAGAATTGTCCAATAACTAGGATAAATCTTTCAACAATATTTTGGCAAACCATTTTGGAATAAGGAAATAAAGAAAGGTTCCTTGGGAAAATTAATATGCATCATTTAAAGCCAGTAAAAATGTAGTGAATTATGAACTTTTGAGAGATAAAAGAGTTATGGCTGTCTATAATTACACACTGCATAGAGTATGAGCTCTTTTTATTAAGAGTATCTCCAATGCAAAAATTTTATCTGCTGCAGATAAAACCAATAACATTTAATAAACTGATCTGTAGAAACTGTGGGCAGCTGAGTTACCGCAAAGAACTGGGCTATTTTTCCTCATTTTTGCCTTTGATTCTGTCATTTTAATATACATACGTACTCACAAAGGCTTCTAAGTTAATAGCTCACCATCAGAAAACTGTCCAATGAAAAGTAGAGACTCTCCTCTCAAGTGAAATGATCACAGTTTCCCAGATAACAGGCTAGGGCAAAACAGAGTGGTTTTTTTTTTCTTTTACTGTGTAACTGAAACACTAAAATGAAACTTCTGATCAATCACGTTGGCTTGCTGAATTGCTGTGCTGCACTTCTTGACTTGACTTGAATCATGCCATCTGCAAGGCTGCTCGATGTTTGTGCTGGTTAGTTCAAACCAGTCACAAACAATATGCACAGCTGCCAGAAAACTCCCACACTGACAGTATGTTTGACAGCATCACCTTGTACTCACATCAATTTTATGAACTGGATTAACTTACAAGAACTAAGCAAATTTAATTTCTAGAGAATATCCATGAGTCAGTTGACTTTTCAATATGATTAATGAAACATACCTGGCAAATCCTTAATTTGCTGTATTTTATATCTTCATAACTACCGAAAAGGCAAATTTGTATTTCTTGTGTTCTCCGAGAGGAGAGAGGGTGCTTCAGCTTTCTGAATCTCATTCTGATCAGCTTACTGAGTGACACCAGCCTTACTCTCTCAGATTGAGTCAAAATCTTGTTTCTGGAGTACTGGAACAAGTCCTGAAATTAGGCAGTTTTCCACATACTGTAGTTAGCACAGTCTTCTAAATAACTATTCATGGCATTGCCTGGAGTAATTATGAATCACCTTTAGGTGTTCAAGCACAGAAGAACCAAACAAAGACTATAGTATTTTCAATAGAAGAGAATATATATAGCTTAGGGATGAGATGTGGAGTCCTGTGTCCTCTCTGAGCTTGATTGTTTGCTCATAAACATTTCATTTCCATGCCAGGTAACAATATCAGTGTTAGCATTGATGATATTACCCAGTCAGGTAATGAAATGTCTGCAAGCAAACAACTAAGCTCAGAGAGAACCAAACACTTCACTACAATATCTGTCTAACTAATGCTCCAAATGGAATGGTTTTACATCAGAACTATCTCTTCTATGAACTGCGATTATTACCTTTTTTTAGCTATCTTACTAACATTCAGGTTTCATTGGCTTTTTAAAGCTTACATTCGAACTCTACAGGGGGAAAAATAATTATTGTACATTAAAGTATCTCCTATAGGTGTTGTCATTTTATGCTGTTGCAAATAAATACCTCTCACTTCGCCATACTCTTTCCGAAAAGTGTTTGCATCCTGAAACTGTAAAGGAAAATTTACCTATTTCAAGTAACTTCCAAACAACCGTGGCAATTAGGTCAGAAAGCCTAATCCCTCTCCAGGCACCACAATTGCAGAGGACTGTTATCATCTGCAATTAGAATTTTCATTAGTGAGTGGGAAAGATGGGAATCCAACACGTCTTGAAAGGCAAGCCAAATTGAGCTCAGGAATAAGGAAGAATGGATTACCAGGTTCCATGTTACAATTGTCACATCCTCTTCATTTGTCGCTTTACAGTAACATTAGATCTGTCACACTCTGTTCCTTCTGCAACCGAGATCAGCAACTTCCCACGTTTGCTTTGGGGCTAGAGCGCCGATCCTCTGGTGTTCACTCTAGAGAGGACACCAAGGTAATATCTACCTCCTGAGCATGTGCAGAGTGCATAACAACATCACCTTATTCCCCGATGGTTCGGATCCTGCTCTGAAAGCAGCAGCAACCGCCCCCTTATCCCAACTTATGTACCTTCTGGGTTAGGACAAGCCGGCAAACGCCCACCCGATTCTCACCTGAGCCACCACATATAGTTGTGCTCGTAAGGGAAAAAGCTGTTAGGGTCGTCGCAACAATATTTGATATCCTGGAAGCCGCAGCAATAGATCGCATCCGCCTCGCCGTCTTCCCGCGGACAGCTGAAGGAGCCCACCAGCACTTTATCGGCGTTCACGTAGCTGCTGCAATAGGCGCTCATGGTGCGCTGCCCGCCCGGGGATGGCCGAGCCTCGTGCGGAGCTCTTCGTCGCTTTGGCTACTTTCGGGGACGACAAACGGCTGGATGCGAACCCAGAGCCGAGGCAGCGGAGAAATCGCCTCGACGCCTGGGGCTTTGACGGCTCTGTTTTCTCCTCCGCCAGCGACTCTCCCGAAGCGGCTCCTTGCAGCCTTTCGCGACGCGACGCCCCGCCCTGTGACCCAGGGCCCCGCCCCTCCGATTCAAGCTTTCGACTTCAGTCTATAATATTTTATAAACGGAAAGAGAAGCGGGGTGACGTCCAACAGCGTGTTTTTTTTCCTGTTTTCCGTGCTTAAAAATAAAAAATAAAAAATTCACTCTGAGAAAGATGCGGTTGCCAATTCCTGTTTGGGGCACAGGAGCAACCTAACAATTTACCTAAGATCTGTAGCTTCAAAATCTGGAGGTTCTTTAATTAGAAGTCCGATCTTTGATGGCCGAGGGTTTTAACCACGCAGTGGCGTAGCGTGGGTTGTCAGCACCCGGGGCAAGGCAAGTAATTTGCGCCCCCTAACCTGTGGATTTTAGCACTCGAGTCTCTTCCACTAGCTCAGGAATTCTGGGAGTTGAAGTCCATGAGTCATAAAAGAGCCAAGGTTGCCTACCCCTGAGTTAGGTTCAAGGCAAAAAAGGGTCTCTGGAGAAGAGGGAAAATGCTAGTTTAAAACTGAAACAAGGCAACTTTAAGGTGCCTCAGCTGTGATTTAGGATGAGACAAAGAGAGGACATGGCGTTGAAAATGGTTAATGGGGCATGTTTGTTCCACTCTTAGTGGACGTCAGGATAAACCCCACGAGAGAATGACCTTACAACAGATGTGAATAGGCTTGGACTACGTTTGTAGATTGAGTGCATACATCACATGGAGCTATGATGGGCTTCATCAAGATTTATGATCCCACAATTGGCTAGTTTTCTCCATCTTGTCCTAAACCCTGGATACCAACCACGGTTTATGGCTTAGCATGTGGCGTGGGGTTGACCCAACATGTTAGGCGACAAACAATGACTTCCAACTTACAATGCCTCAGCTTCCCAAGGTTATTCCAAAGCCGGAAAAGCCAACCAATCCACCCTGCAGCTTTGCCTGCTTAGGCTGAACCCCAGGAATTCATACTTGCTGCGGCGCCCGACCTATTTTCTGCCCAGACGCTGCTTATCCAAGCCAGGCCGCCTCCTTCTCTTTGGCACCTCACCCCAAAGATTCGCCGGCCTGGCTGGAAACTTTTGCTGCTGGTGACGTGTGTCGGGGGGGGACGGTCCCGATTGCCGGTGCACGGTTGGATCGGCAACCTGCCGACGCAGCTTTCGTTCCAGAGCAGGGACCCCCGGAGAGACACTGCAGCGATCCTCCCCCCGCGGGAAATCCACCCTCTTTCAAGCCCCGCCGCGCCCCCCCCGCCTTTGGCAACCCTGGGAGCGCCTTGGGAGAGCCTCCGCAGTGGAGCCCCGGGCTTGCAGGAGGGCCGCGCTCTGTGCACGCTCAGGAGCCGCCTTCTCCTTTGCGGGGGGGGAGGAGGGAGAGAAGGCTTCCGTCCAGCGCCGGAGCGAAGGTGGATTCCAGCCTCTGGCCCTCCTGGCGGGAGCCGTCCTTACAAACGGCAGGAGTAAATAGGCGCCAACCGCGGCTGCCTGCGGCGGCGGCGTCAGAGAAGGGGGGGAGGGCAGGCGGGAAACAAGCCGGAACTTCAGCCAACCCGAAGGCGAGAGGGATTATGCCCTCTCGGGGGAGCGGAGGCCGCCTGGCAAAAGTTAAAGGAGCTCCAGCCGGGCCTGGCTCCCCGGAGCCTTCTAGGCCGGGCAAAGAAGAGCGCCTCCGACTTGTGGCCTATGGAGTTTCCGGTCAGAGCGGCCCGAAGGAGAAGTCATGCTGTGTGGTTGTGTGTTTGTGTGTGTGTGTGTGTGTGTGTGTGGCGCGCCGTGGGGCGTCAGGCCCTTCCCTGCCGGATCCCGGCGCCGTCGAGCGCGCCCCCCCAGATGTTGCGCCCGGTGCGGCTGGCCCCCCCTGCACCCCCCACGCTACGCCACTGTAACCACGCAACAGTTCCCCCCTCCCCCCCACTTTTAAAGCAAGTCTTCCGTAAATCATAAATAAGCCCATTTTTCCACCATATTTTATTTGAAAAAAGAACAAAGCAGTAGCGGTAAAACCAATTTTTCAGGCTCCGGGATGGTCTCTTCTCAGGTACCATCCTCAAATGAAGCAGGAAGATTATTACCCCATGGTCTCTTCTCAGGTACCATCCTCAAATGAAGCAGGAAGATTATTACCCCATGGTCTCTTCTCAGGTACCATCCTCAAATGAAGCAGGAAGATTATTACCCCATGCTGTCATGGCCCAGCAAAAATAAAAATGCAACAATAAAAATGGTTGGCAGAATGATAGAAAGGAACATTCGGACACACTGAGAACTAGCAGAGTTCATCAATGAGAAGTCCAGATACGGCTAGGATCAACTGGGCTTCAAAGAAGCTACTGGCTGTTGCTATTTCTGAAATGCTCTGGCCAAGCAAGAGCCCCTTCAATGCTGCTGTGAGAGGCCAGTGTCAATTTCTCTCATGACGTTCCCTCCTCACTGGATTGTGTCCTAGAAATCTAGACCTGGTCTATATCCGACTTTCTGTCTCTGCTTGTCCTGCTTGTCCTTCAAAGAAAGCCTTCACTACATAGACAGATTTATGTTCTCGAAGATAAGCCCGACATTTCAATTACGATAAACGCTTTTCTTTGTGAGGCCTCAGAAGGTAGCCCCGTCTGTTATTTTCCCTAAAAAGTATTCACAGACTGAGGGTTACCACTGACAAGGCACTCCTGTCTGTCAACATCCTCTGTGCCTTGGTTTGTCTGTTTATTTATATCCTGCCTTTATTGTTTTTACAAATTACTCAAGGCAGCCAACATATCCAAGCACACCTTCCTCTTCTTATTCCCCCCAACAACAACAACCACCCTGTGAGGTAGGTTGGGCTAGGACACAGTTAGTGGCCCAAAGTTAACCAGCCGGCTGAGGTAGGACTTGAATCACCATCTCTTGCTTTCTAGCCTGGTGCCTTAACCACTAGACTAAACTGGCACTGGTTGATGGGCTTCAGCAATCATGAGTGTCAGGGAGATAAATCAAAACCTCCCTATCAGAGGGCGATGAACCATGGTTCATTTGATGCATGATAAACACCAAATAAAAATAAAGAAAAACCCCGAGGCATATATTCTATTATAAAAACTTTAATCAGAAAATAAAAGAAAAACTCTTAACTAACTACATGCTCACCAGACAGCACAAAGAAAAGGAAAGAGAAAGTAACTTTTGTTTTGCACATGCGCACACAGTAATAAATATAAAACCAAACAAAATACATGGCTGAACATGTGCCACTCACCATGGTTACAATGATATGATAACAATACAACTTGCAAAAAACAGACTGCAACGAGCTTCCTGACAAAAACTAAAAAACGCAGTGACGATGAGAGCTTCAGTGACTATACAAGCAAGCTAAAGACTGAAGGGTAGTCCCAGCCTTGATAAATACATTACAAAATGGACAGGAATCCATGTAGCTATTTAGGCACTGAAAAATACGTCCTTAATATAGATAATCTTCAAGATACGACACGTCACTTAACAACTGTTCAAAGTTATGACAGACCTTCCAAAAGCTACATACAGCCGTTTCAAATTTATGGCGGCTGTAGTGCCCCTTCAGTCATTCTCCCTTATGCCCCTCCACTCTTGTCTCCCTCTACCCCACCCCAAAAGAGCCTCCCAGCACTTGGTCCTCCTGCCTCTTGGAAGCAGTCGCCACTTTAAGTGCTCTGACAATTCTTTGCAGAAATGATAGTTGCTTTTGGAGCTTTTTGCCCCAGTCAGCTGGCCCATGGAATAGAATTTCCTATTCTCTCCTTTACTCCAGAAAATAGAAGAAAAATCCCTCTCTCATTGGAATTTACCCTTATATGCTACTTTCAGGTTGTGGCTTTAGTTCTAATTGGTACTTAATTAAAAATGGACCAGTACCATGAGCTAGGTCAGGGGTAGGCAACCTCGGCTCTTTTATGACTCATGGACTTCAACTCCCAGAATTCCTGAGTCAGCATAGCTCAGGAATTCTGGGAGTTGAGGTCCATGAGTCATAAAAGAGCCGAGGTTGCCTACCCCTGACCTAGGTAAATAACTTTATTTCATTCATTCTTCCATTTATCTATACAGCTTTCAGTTTATATGGGGAATGTTTTACTTTGTCTCAAAGGCAAATTACAGATTATGATTCCTCAAATTCTCAGGTAGAATGTTGAATACTCTCTGCTGTCTGGTGCATAATGTTTAAAAACCAGAGGTAAAGGTTCCAAAAAACATCAATTAACTCAACAAGAGAAAATTTCATAGAAAACCTGAGAAAATGTCCATTCACTTTGCAAAATGTTAACATTTGGTTAAAAAAAGAGAGATTTTGCTCCATAGTTTAGCGCTACAATTTGAACTGTTGTTTTTAATTTATCCATTCCAGACTGTAAAAATGTTACTACTGGTGTTCTTTTCTAGCACCACAAATTATCTACCTGTCCTAAGATAATCAAACACTACAGGTCAAATTCACTTTGGAGCTCTACCATCACTTACAGTCGTGCTATTATGGTCTCTCAGTACCTCAAAAAGAGGGGACGGCTTGGAAAAGTTCAGAACATCCGCAGGTTCTGGAAAATAGATGCCTAGATTTCCAGTTCATCAAAGGGTCATTACCCAAAAAATGAAAAAAGCTTTGCCATAGCAAACTCAAAGATATGAGGGTCCTAGAAATGAAGAAAATCCCCTTTCTCTTTTAATAAATGTAAAAATGTTACTACTGGTGTTCTTTTCTAGCACCACAAATTATCTACCTGTCCTAAGATAATCAAACACTACAGGTCTGCAAGATAGCAAGTACAATGTTCTAATCAATGCCCCACCCTGTTTGTATATGGATGCATTTACAGGACAAAACGAATGGGCATTCAGTCACGATTCCATGCTGCTAATATTTTGTTTGAACTGTACTTGACTCTTAAAGAGTCCGACACATAGGTAATTTGTCCTATAGCTCTCAAAGAGCACACGAGAAAGAGTGTATACCAGTTCATCCTTCAGCTAACACAGTGCTTCAGAACTATGGTTAAAAATACAGTAACAGCAATTCTACAAGAGAGTCATTAACTGAGGTGGGTGGCCATAGAAATTGAACAAACACATGATACAAAGGCGATACATTTTTCCATATAATCTTTACCATCTCGGCCAGTGATGGCGAACCTTTTAGAGACCAAGTGCCCAAACTGCAACCCAAAACTCACTTGTGTATCATCTGGTGCCGGGTGGGCGTGGCCCATTGGGTGGGCGTGACTGCAGTGATAACGGCAGGCTGGGTGGGACTAAAAAGTTCAATCAATCACTTCCAACTTTGTGAGATCTTTTTTTTCCCCGTGAAATTGATTGATTGATTGAACCTTTTTTTTTTGCACACAGTGGTGGAGGCCTAAAGCGAAAAGGTTTTATAAAACCCAGCTGAAGGCCTAAGACTGGGGCGACGGCGTGTGTGCCCACCAGAGGGCTCTGGCACACATGCCATAGATTCGCCACCATGGATCTAGACTTTCACTATAGAGATAACTGACTGCATTTCATGATCCTGACCCCAGAGAATACACAGAAATGGTTGCATAAAGCTAAATAAGTTGGTCATTTCTCATGAGACAATAGAATGTTTAATCTGTGTGCTACTAAGAATGACAGGCATTGATAATACTTTGAAAAAAACCAAAGGTTCTAAGCAGTTCTAACTGTTACCATGATACCAGTAACATTAACCTGGTAAAGAAAAAAACAGAGAACAAAGAGTTGGACCAAAAATGGTAAGTTAACAATGCGGATTGGGGTGGGGGGGAATGGAAGAACAGGGAGAAGTGGAATGTATAAACAGTTTAATAACGAAATCTTTAAAAAAATGTAAATTATTTTAGAAAAGTAATTGCTACTATTAAAAAGTGAGAAGGAGAAAATTCTTACAGAAACAAAATAAGTCTCCAGCTCCATTGAAACACAGGGATTTACATTATAGAATAAGGATTTAGCTGCTTCAGCTTGCAGCTCTTACCTGCAGTTCTGTGAGCAAATAGTGCTATAAATTAGACCCATCTTTAATAAAAAGAACAATGCAGACACTTTTCCCATCACTGTTTCTCATTTATAGGATTGGAGCTGCTGTAATACCAATCATAGAGGTAACACAAAACACAGTCTCCATATTTTGCTATGGACCTCACCTGTTCCCATTAGTGGAGAATAAGATGGCTTCATGACAAACAGGCAAACTCCAGAGTGGGCAAGAATTTCTGCCTATGAGAGGAGTTTTTATTTGTAGGAAAAAGTATTTATCATTTTTTTAAAAATCCCATTTATATTTTATTTTTATTTTATTTTATTACATTTATATACCGCCCTTTCCCGAAGGACTCAGGGCAGTTTACAGGGTAATTAAAAACCAAGATACAAAAGTTAAAAACAAGTTTAAAAAGAAATTATATTTGTCCCTGTATAAATAAAACCCCAGTTAAAATAAGATTAATCCTCAGCCTGGGCCAGAGAGCTCAAAGAGCCAGGTCTTCAGGTCCCGGCGGAATGAACGGAGGTCGGGGGCAGTCCTCAGCTCCACTGGCAGCTGGTTCCAAAAGGCAGGCGCCCCCACTGAGAAGGCCCTATCCCTGGGTGTCGTCCGCCGGCAATCTCTTACCGGTGGCACCCTGAGAAGACCCTCCCTGTGGGAGCGCACTGGACGAAGGGAACTTGATGCCGGCAGCAGGTGTTCCCTCAGATATCCTGGACCCAAGCCATTTAGGGCTTTATAGGTCATCCCGCCCTTCTCTGAAGACTCAGGGCGGCTTACAATCTAAGAAGCACAAATCAATGTGCTTAGTAATAGCCTTCATTCTATGTATATGCCTGCTTATAAGGGCTTTCAGGGGGCCCCCAAGCAGCATTTTTACAATGTCAGCTTATTGCCCCCAACAATTTGGGTCCTCATTTTACCTATCTCAGAAGGATGGAAGGCTGAGTCAACCTTGAGCCTGGTGGGACTCGAACCTGCACTAATTGCAGGCAGCTGATATTTTAAAAATATCATTAAAATTCATTTCAGGAAAAAAAACCTACCATATGGCTAACTTTTATTTCAGAAGCTTTTATTTTCTAAGACCAATCTGAGTTGATCACTGATAAGAAGAAGGGAGCATGATTGCAAATGGTGTAAAATGATGGTAATAGATAAACACCTCATATATAATTGTTATTATTTTTAAGCTTTTTTGATTATTTTATTTCATGTTCTTATTCTAAGTATTGGCTCTATAAATTAAATGCTTTATCATTTAAAACCAAGCCTGTACCAAGCAAATCTTAGCAGTAAGCTTCACTCCCAGAAACTTTCTGAAGCTTCATACTTTGACCTGACCTTTTGCCCCAGGATACTGATTTGGTACTTCCCATTAATATTATTTAACTTCCAGGGTAGTGGGGGCTTATATAGTGCCCTCACCCAGTGAGTATAAGAGAGAGAAGTCCTGTAGCATTCTTGCTAATAAAAAGACAACAGTGAAATATTTGTTAGGATGCCATTTTCTGGCATTATATTATCAAAGAGTGTGACTAAAGGTTTGAGTCTTCCCCACCACACTGTTTGGAATTATACCAATCTCACCAGAGATAAAGAAAAATGAAATATTTAAAAGAAAAAATAGAAATATATAAAGTAAACTTGTAACTATGTAGTGTTGCAGCAACAAGATTGTACAACTACTTAGACTGCGTTATATAGTTATAACAATATAGAGCAGCTGGCAAATTGGTTAGCCTAAAAAGATCAAAGATCAAAAGATGACACCAATTTATTACAATTTCTCTGAGACAAATTATCATCTTAAGAGATTTGGAAGAAAGGAAGCATCCCCATGCAGAATCTGATATATGCTTAAAACATTTAAGTAGGTGCACTCCTTCAGTTTATACCCTGTAGGACTAAACATGTATACCAAATCAAGAAATCTACTTCATAGAAAGGCTAACATTACTTTTATTAATATTGGCTATAATCTGACTGTGTTTTATTCCCCACTTACCCTCCTTATAATCACGTAAATTAGGAAGTGCGTGCCTGAATATTTTGTGCATGCTTTCTCTTGTTTTGGACTTAAGTCATTTTTCCCCATTGTCTCTTTGGTAATGGATTTGGCCTATCTCTCTCAAGGTCATCTTTCTTACTCTCTATAGAGAGAGGTATAAAGAATACGAGATTTAAGAACACACGCACACACACAATAAATTAAGCTATAAAGCAGCTTCTGCCTAGCCATTAACCTATTTCTTAGCTGTAATATAAATCCAGAAGCAGAGTTCCCTACTTCTTTTTTCTTGGACATCTGGGGTTAATTCCAGCCATTTATCACAACCGTTGGGAGACAGTGTAAGCCGATTCATGGCCAGCAACCTTTTTTTTTCTCCATTTCTCTGGAGTTCTGTCTCTCATTGTAAAAGAACAGAATTTTTCTCTGAGAGAGGGAGGGCTGAGGCATCTCCCTTTGCTTTTATGTGATAAAGGTTATGTCTTCCCCAATATTGAATGTTACACAGTGTCCTGCTTTAGCGGGGATTTGAACTAGGCTTGCAAGGTCCTTTCCAACTTTTACTTTTTGTATCCTGATTCTGAGTCAGGGGAATGTGTACTCCCAGTTGGAGGAACAGGCTGGCATCCTTGTGAATGCAGGCTGGCATCACAATAGAACCTTAAATAAAGTATTTATTTAATGAGAAGTCTAGTCATCACGTTTTATTTGCTGTAACAAATTAGCCAAGGAATTAAAGCTTTAGCATTTCCCAGAAAAGCAAACAACTTGTCCTGACAGTGAGAAGAGACTGTGAGAATAAATGTAAATACTCAGGGCCTGTCATCAGCCTCTGTTGAAATAAGATTCAGTTTATATTCAATATGTAGAATTTTTAGTGAAAGGCATTTTGTGCTTTATGGCAAATAGCAAAATATCTTAGATTGGCCCTATTCTGCTTTCAATTACATAGATGCTACTGCCATAAACATTTTTTTCCACTGGATAGAAATTCTGAGTGGTTAGTGGAAGGCATTTAATCCATTTTCTGGGAACAAGAGTATCTGAAAATTAATGGATGATATTTTAAATGGTTCTTATAAAATATAATTATCATGAATTACCAATAAATCAGCAGAGTCCAAATATCAACTGTTCATCAGTCTAAGGTCATCTGAAATTGCAATTGTGGACTTTTAAAATTATTTCCTAGCATTTCTATTTCATTGATCAACCATGCTTTCAAATATAATTTGACTACATATGCTTTTTAGATCACATTTTATTTTCTTTTTTTACAACCAATTCTGGGAGAAAAAAAATTGCAGATATAGTTTTTAAGGATAAGTACGTTGAAGAAGTATAGTTAAACTGCACTATGTCATTTAAATGAATGAATTATCATAATTCTTTATTATGGCCAATGGCAAGCAATTAAAAACTTTTTTTTTACAAGAACTAAAAAAAATGTAGACAGGACAACAGCATTGAATTCCCTAGTAAATAATGCAATGCATACATACTAAAATAGGCAAATAAGAGGAATTCCGTATGAGATTATAAATTAAAACTGGAGCCGAATTACCATTTTGATGGTGTCTCCTTGTTAACTGTTGCTGTACTCCACATGTCATATCATAAAATTAGTTATATTATAAGTAGTGGCAAATTACCTGTCAGAAAAAAGTGTCAAGAACCAGGCAGTCATTCATAACCAAGAATCTTAGATTCTTAGTGTTTCACTAGTCAGATTTATCAAAAGGAAAAGTAGTTGAGTTACAGAATCTTGGAAAGTGAATATGTGTATTTTAGCAGCCCATTCATCAGTATATGTATGTACATTAATTATTTATTTGTATAGGGGACACCCATTGCCAGATAAGGAACGAGTACAGAGGTATCTCATTTCTGCAATATTTTATTCTGTAAACCCTTATAGAATTCACATTGCAGCAAGACAAGAATAGGCAATCACCTTAGGGAGTCCTATTTAATATGCCTTTTGGCAGCATTGAGTATGATGAGCAATTATTAGGCAGTTCAGACCAATAAAATATTTAGCTGGTTGCAGATTCAGATTCTACTTCTAGGAGGCAACATTAGAAACTAGGGTTGTTTCATGTTGTTATTCCCTACTTCATATTTGCTGTTTGAGAAGCATCTTAGTTCAACTAAAGCCCATGAATAGTCAAAGCCCTGAAAAGCCCTAAGTTAATATCCCCTTGAACTCCACATGGAAAAATGGGAGATAGATCTCACAAACAAATAAACATTAGAAAAATGGCTTTTTCCAATATGTCCATGTTCATGTTAATTTTGTATTTCTTATGCTGGAGATAACTGTAAAAAAATAGGAAAATGTCTTACTACTTATGGCAGAAAATAAAAAATCTTGGTTTGATAATAAAAATTCAAGTAAGATCAAGTAGTAGCAATTCAAGTCCAACCTGATGCATGTAAAAAGTGGAGGACATGGCTTTGATTCCTTAGTTGTGGCTGTCTCTGAATGCATCACCTTGTTTTCTTATGTTGAGTAGGAAATTCAAATGTAATCGTTTGACAGGAGGTTCACTAATAAGCTGGGAAGCAGATAAAATAATATCATGAGGATATGGCAAGTGTTCCAGTGTTTGTGCCACGATGAGTCAAAAGTGGAGAAAGACTCAAAGTCAATTAACCCAATTTTTGTAATATCACATAACAGCTATTAAGAGACATTTTTAGCAATACTTACAACTATACAATCTTTACTTTGCATAGTTCTCACAGTGGTTTTTTGCCAGGACTGCCTCTCCCTTTCAAATTATTCCTCAAATTATTCTCAAATTAACTAAGGACAATTATTAGTCCTCAGGAAAAGAGCAGAATAGCAGCTCCAGCTGCTAGAATATTGTCCATACAGGACATACCTGATTTTCCCCTCTATGCAGGGGACATTGCTGCTGAAACTGCCACAGATAAAATACTTAGTAGAGTGTTGTCATGGGTATACATGGGCTGGTTGGATAAAAGTCCAGGCTCAGAATTTCAGAGCTATTTTGTAAGGAGGCATGAGTTATCTGCCCATAAAGGGTGCATTTTATGGAGAAACAGAGTCATGATTCCCACTTCCCTAAGAGACAGGGTTTTACAATCATTACATGAAGGCCATCCAGGCATTGTCAGAATGAAAGATTTAGCTAGAAGCTACCTCTTGTGGCCTGGCCTTGATAAGGCCATTGAGGCTCAAGTCCATGGTTGTTATACATGCCAGCAATCAAGGCCTGAAATGCCACAGGCTCCAGTTCACAAGTGGGAGGAAACATACACTCCCTAGTCTAGGGTTCACATAGACTACGCTGGGCCCTTTCAGGGACAGCTCTTCCTTATAGTAATGGATGGTCACTCAAAATGGCTGGAAGTAATTCCAGTTCCTAACATGACTACTGCTAGGACCATCCAGGTGCTGAGAAAACTCTTTGCCACACATGGGTTGCCAGATGTCTTAGTTTCAGAAAATGGGGCTCAATTCACTGCTGCTGAATTTCAGGCCTTCCTTAGAGCTAATCTCATCAGACATGCAATGTCTGCGCCTTTTCATCCATCTTCTAATGGTCAAGCTGAACGCATGGTAAGGACAATGAAGGAAGCACTCAAGCACATTGTTATAGGTGACTGGCACCACAGATTGGCAGATTTTTTACTCTGCCAGCATTCTACGCCCTGCACTGCTACAGACAAAAGTCCTTCAGAACTACATTGGGGGAGGCGTTTGATTACTAAACTGGACAGGATGCATCAAGATAAGAGTGGCAGCAGAAGCCTCTCGACCAAAACCCCCGAGGGGGCTGCACATGGGTGATTGGGTTTGGGCCAGGAACTATGGTCATAGGAATCTGTGGGTTCCTGGTCAAATCACCAAGGCATCCGGACCCCTATCTTATGAAGTGGGGTTGGAGGGAGGGCGATTTGTCAGACGACACATTTATCAGCTCAGGAAATGGTTTCCAGAATGGCCACTAAGTGAGGACTGCATCATAAGTCCCTCCCAAGGTCCTCAAACTTGCGGCCAAGCCATCCTCACATGGACTATCAGGACTTTTCCTTCTTAACTGAGGCAGAACCGGAGGGGAAACTGGGGAGCCCTGGAGTGCAACATGGGTCCCCTGAAGGAGCAAGCCAACCAAACTTCAGCAACCACTGTGCCTACTCTGCTGAACAGTCTGACTCTGAGGTGGGCCAACCTGGAGAGGCCAGCACACGTCTACCCAGCTCACTGGGTAAGCTGGTAGACCACAATGTGATGGGAACTCCAAGACGTTCCTCTAGGGCACACAAGCCTCTTTCATATCTTGCAGATTACGTTGTAAAATAAAGAGCTATATATTGTTGTAATTGCTGTTGCCACACTACAGAACTAGTGCTATGATGTAACTGTCTAAAAGTGCCATTTTTGAAGCGTATTCATTGAGATGTTGTTTAATAACATTGTAACCTACATTTTTTTTACTTTTATTATTATTTTTATAATAATATATTATTATTGTCTCTTTTATTTTAGTGTGTTTGGATAATAAGTCTTGACAATTGTTGAGACTAATTGGTGTTATCATGGTCTGGTCTAAGAGGGGAACGGTGTTATATACTGGGCTCTTAAAGAATACCACGTGGGTTGCTGGAGCAGCTAACAGCTCTCCAGCAACCCAGACTACAAGTCTCCTGTGCTGCAATTGGCTATCTCCAGGCGGCAATGGTTGATTCAAACCTATTGGCTGCCACCTAGGGGCTAGACTATATATATTGCGGCTAGTTGCAGCCTTTTCCCAGTACAGTTTCAGCACAAAATAAATTATGAGTTACTTTGTACTCAGCTTCGCGTCTTCATTCCTGTGCCAAAGAACCTGCTATTTAACAGCATTAAAATGTCACACTGCGTTAAATAAATATTATTTTAAGAAAAAGCATGAGAGATAGGAGAGTTCCAGTGGTGACAGTCCAGCTTTTTATTTTTAAACTGTGTCTGATACTTCACAAATGATTTTCTTTCCTTATTGAATGTTTTCTAACTCTTAGAACAGATATTACACAGTAACAATGAGGCTAACAAATAGGAACCAGCCTCATTCTGTTTGAACATGAGCCTTTGAGTTTCAGAAGTATTGTGAGCCAGGAAACAGTAGCATAAAAGAGACACAAAATAAAATGTTCTTTCATTTTAATAGATTTGTTCTTAAAATGTCAGGATCAATATAATGAAATGGAGCCAGATATAAATATTATCAGTGAGAGAGTGCCACTAAGGGTGACATATAACATCAACAGAAAGGTGTACAATGAAGAAGAATTTGAACAAGAGCATGACCAAAAGATGTATTCCCAGCTCAACAAGGAATCTGAAAGCCCTAAACCTGGACGAAAGATCCAATGCAGGTAAGATTAGTCAGGAAGTTTGTCCCTCTCAACACTTGATCACTTTGTTATATTTCTAGATCAAACTATAAACCCCATTTTTCTGTATCATATCAGAAACTGTTATCATTGTTTACAGACGTCACCATGCACAGTTTCTTCTCTTTTATGTAAAGCTAAATTAGCTCCAGTGGTCCAATAAATCAGGTGTAATAAAAATGCAGTAATGAAGAGAAGAGTGGAAACGGGAAAATATGTGGAAAAACCTACGTAGTTCCAATTTAAGATGGGCTAGATAGTGATTACAGCTTCACATCAGGATACCATTGCTGACATATTACAATGTCAGAGAGTTCTACCCTTACATAGGCAACATTGGGTAAGGTAGAATTTGCAGCTGCTGACCACATTGCTTACTGCAAAATCTGATGTTAATCCCTAAACTGATTCTGTATTGGACAATTGCTGGCATAATTCCAAGATGTACCTGGGTATGATGCTTGAGAACATGTGGTTTCTCAGCTCCAATTGTTCTGATTAATGTGGATTATTAGACCCCACCAAGCTCAGTTTGGAAACATAAATGTTCAATTGCCTTGAAGGAGCATCTATACCAGGGGTCTAGAACTCTACCCTTACAAATGCCACATTAGGACAGGTTTATTCACCTGGAGGCCACAGCATTGGAAGTCTCCATTCACTGAAATAAAAATCTCTAGTCCTTACAACAGTTACCTTGGGAGCTACCACTACTAGCAAGGAGGAGGTGCAACAGTGGTAGAGAGAACAAATACATGAGGAAGTGCAAGCTCCAATCTTGTCCTGGCTGCAGTGGCACCTGTAGGACAGCTGTAGCTGTGCCTTGGGCTGCCCTGCCCAATTGCAAAGCTGTACTTTAATCTCACTCTGAGTAATTGGCCTCAGTGTCTGCAATAATCTTGGTGAAGGTAAATACTAAATATGTACTCCCCCGTGGCCCTGGAGAAGATTCCAAGTGCCAAGCTGTTACTCTAATTCCAGCAGTTGCGCTCTCTTTCTCCTTTCCTCATTGATTCTATCATCCCGTCAGTCTAATTTGTCTTTGTTTTTCTTGTTACACCAAGTGAAATAGGCAAGGATATCTACGCAAACTTCTTTTGGATTAGACCTCTCCAGCTGAAAGATGTATATAGGGCTTTCCTTTCTTCCAGGTATTGCTGCAGGCCATATAAAATACATTCCATGGTTGCTTGCAACTTCTAGGCCACAGGTTTGAATGCCCTGTAGTAGTGTGTCCCTGTTGGTTCTATAAGCATTTTGTTTTGTTTTTTCCTCTACTCTAGTCCATACAGCAGGGGTCCTCAAACTTGGCCATAGTCCACAAGTCTTAAAGTGGCCAAGTTTGAGGACCTCTGCCATAGAGGCTGAAGAATTCCTGCTTAGGATAGCATAAAACATAATAAAGGAACCAGATTTGTTAGGATTTATTACATTTAGGAAAAATGACTTAGAAGATACATGTTCAGAGGTCTTTGAAGAATTAATCTTGAATTAGTGTTGGCTATGATAGTATAAAAGGGATGCGGTGTCTCAGTGGGTTAGGACACTGAGCTTCTCGATCAGAAGGTCAGCAGTTTGGCGGGTCGAATCCCGAGTGCCGCGTAACAGAGTGAGCACCTGTTACTCATCCCAGCTTCTGCCAGCCTAGCAGTTCGAAAGCACATAAAAATGCAAGTAGAAAAATAGAGACCACTACGGTGGGAAGGTAACAGCATTCCGTGCGCCTTTGGCGTCTAGTCATGCCGGCCACATGACCACGGAGACGTCCTCGGACAAGCGCTGGCTCTTTGGCTTTGAAACGGAGATGAGCACTGGCCCCTAGAGTCGGAAACGACTAGCATGCATGTGCGGAGGAACCTTTACCTTTTTACCTTTATGATAGTATAGTTTCTAGTTCATAATTTACAACCATTGTAAATTTTAGCTGAAAAGCACTGTCAAAATAATAAGACATAACAAAATATAACTAGAATGGAATACAAGTATATCATTTTAAAATTATTCTCATTTGGCACAATCCCATATGCCTTTGCTCAGAAATTGGTTTCCACTATGTTTAATGGGACTTACTTTGAGGGAAGGGTACATAGAATTCTAATCTTAATTATATATTTGACTATTATTTAACAAAAACATACAGGACTGATGACTGGCAGAGTATCTTGTTGGTTTATAGATTACCTCAGTATGTATCATAAAAAAACCTGAACCTTTTTTTATCAAGATAAAAGATTGGCTTGCTGTACAATCTAATTTATTTCAGATTCTCATGGGCACGGTTCAGGAAATACATACTCAAGATGTTTCCTATTTTAAACTGGCTTTATACTTATCGTATTACTGAATGGATTCTAGGAGACATACACGCTGGCATAAATGTAGGGATGGTGCAGGTTTTCCAAGGTAAGTTAAGTCCATTTCTCATTTTCTGTTTAAAAACTTTCAAGATGGATAATTTTCCAGGCTTTTCTACACATGGAAGTATAACCTAGACCGGGGTAGGCAACCTTGGCTCTTTTATGACTCGTGGACTTCAACTCCCAGAATTCCTGAGTCAGCCATGCTGGCTCAAGAATTCTGGGAGTTGAAGTCTACAAGTCATAAAAGAGCCAAGGTTGCCTACCCCTGACCTAGATTGAAGCTCTCTTTACTGGTCTATACTAAATAAAAGCATATGGGGATTGGAATGAGATAACAAAAACAGCCTTTGATAGAGATAGTCCTTGACGTATGGCCACAATTGAGCCCAAAATTTCTGTTGCTAAGTGAGACAGTTGTTAAGTGAATTTTGCCCTGTTTTACGACCTTTCTTGCCACAGTTGTTAAGAGAATCTCCACAGTTAAGTTGTAAAGTGAATCTGGTTTCCCCTTTTGACTTTGTCAAAAGGTCACAAAACATAATCACATGACCCCGGGACAATGCAGCTGTCATAAATCTAAGTCAGTTGCCAAGCATCTGAATTTTGATCATGTGACCACGGGGATGCCACAGTGGTCATAAGTGAAAAACAGTGTGTGAAAAAGGTCATAAGTCACTTTTTTCAGTGCCGTTGTAACTTCAAATGGTCACTAAATGAACTGTTGTAAGTCGAGGACTACCTGAGTTTAAAAACTAGGAATCTGTAAAGGAAAAGGCACCTTCAGCTAAGGTCAGTCCAATAGATGTAGTGATTACATCTATGCTAACCTGAAACAATGAAACAAGAATTAATATAATGGATTTCAATGTATGTTAAAATAAACTAGCAATATAAACAAAAACATCTACGATTCAAAAATTAATATTCTTTAGTACAAATTGTCCATAAAAATGGAATCCTTTTACATGCTTCAAGATTTGCTCATACATTATTAAAGAACGTCTGAATGTAGCCTGTGATGCACTAGACTAGAATCTGTATCACAGAAAAAAGAGGCTTTCTTTGTGTGCTTACTCCAGATATAGCAACAGGAAGTATATAGCTTGGGACCTGCTAATTGTACTTTTCATCTGACAATCAACAGTGTTTCTGACAAGCGCACCAGAAATATGATTGGTTCTTAGTTAGATTAGTTCTAATGGAAATAGAAATTGCTGCCTTCCAATTAACTTGAGACAGCATTGGGCACGGAGCCACCATTCCGTTCTCCCTCTTCTCTCCAACAACTGTGTACATATAAAATGTTATTTCAGGGACATACTACATATATTTGACTCTGATCCATGAAACCTGCAAAATGAAATGGCAGCATAAGAGTCCAAAGGGTTTTTGAACTTAAAATACCATGGCTGTTCTAGTGGAAATGCTTGTTTTGTGTGTTTGCAGCAACAGAGATCATTCAAGTTTTGAAGCATCTCTAGTAGTAGTCGTGGTGATAGTACTAACATACATTTTATTACATTTAACATCTTTACATTCTACCCTTATCCCAGGCAAGGATTTGCCTGTTTTGTTCTCACTAGACATGTATCCAAGACCACTAATGGATATTTATGATTAAGTGAATAACTGTGTCTAAATCTTACCTGTGTCCAAAGTGCTCCTTCAGATCATTCTGAAGCTATTCCAGTCATTTTGAAGCTATACCAGGCTATACCAGAAAAGGATGATGAAAAACTCACTCAAATCCAGCTCCACCTCTGGTATTCATTTGCCACGTTTTGCCCCTTGCCCACTTCTGGAAGAACATAAGAAAATACAATAATCGGGCTCCTTAGATTCCCCTTTATGTGTCATTAACAAATAGTTGGAGGGAAAGATATAGGCAACATCCAGAGAGATTTAGCAGAGGTAAAAAAGCAGGCTTTTTACTTAGATATATCTTGCCAGTGGTGGATGCTCTTCCCAGAAAACAGAGCTATATGAAGATTGATTGGCTCATCATGAGCCATCAAGTTGGAATGGACTCTTAATGACCATAATTTGTCCTCAGCCTGGTCTTTCGGGTCTTCCGGTAATGCAGTCATTGTCACTGGTTGTCCTCTTTCCCAGAGTTATAGATTTCTAAAGTGAGGTCTAAGTCATAAGGATAACAGATTATTTATTAGAATAAGAAATTATGACAAAATAGGGCAGGTTGGATTTTCCTTCCCTACAAATGGGCAATGAACTTTTTTGCTTTGTTATCAGTTTTGAGAGTATATTTTAAAATATGCATTCCTTATAGGATTATCAGGAATAGCATTAACCGGATTACCAATTCCAGTTATAAATAATTTTTATTCTGCATTTTGCTGCTCTTTAATGTATGTCATATTTGGAACTTCACAACATATGTCTATTGGTAAGTACTATGCTATCTGTTCATCCCATTTAAAGGTATATGGGGTTATTTGTCATTAGAAGTGATGTACTGATTCATTAAAATAAACCTTGTTTTTGTTAATTTATACTTTCAAACATATTGACTTTTATTTCATATTTATCTCTAAGTCTTCTGTTAATACCATATTTTATTACCTGTCATCAAATAATTCACAAAGCTAAAGAAAACTGTATAAATATTTTAAAAAGTGACTATATCAAGTTTGATTTATCTGTTCAATTAATTAGTTTTATTAAAAAAATCATGATTCTTGTAAGTTCTCCATGATTCTTCTCTTAGCAGTATTTTACACTTGTTTCAATTTAGATAGGTGAGTTTATTTGTAAAAATTTGGAAGCTAAATAAATGATTTCTCTCTTTGTAACTTCTCTTCGTAATCACTCTGTGTGAAGAGAATAAATTGTAAAGGGCTGTTCTCTGAAATCCAGGCAAAATTGCTGATAAAGGTGGGTCTCTTACCATTTTCAGGCTCCAAAAAGACCTCTGTTTCAGACAGCAGAGTGCAACAGCAAATCACAGCACTCCAAATGCTTAACTCTTTACTCCTCACTTGATCTGTCGATTTGTCCAAAGATTCTCAGATGTGACTTGGCTAGATGATGAGCATCTGTTTTCCAAAACAAAAATGAAGTTTTAGACACAACAGTTGATTGCCTATTGCAGTACAATGAACTCAGAACCTTTGTGTATAATTTTGCTGCAAATTCTCTAGGCTTTTCCCTATGTTCTTTCTAAGTTAATGAACACTTGATTTATTGGCCTTGGGTAACTGAGACATGTTTATATAATGATTCGCTAGCCTAGGAAATGACTGACTCTTGCTTTGCCAACTTCAGTGATTATACTTTGGAAGAGAAAAGAAAGCTACATACACATTTCTACTCTCATTTCCACTCTGCTGCACCTTAGTTAATAGGCCTGTCTTTTTGGCAGCTGTCTGAGAATCAAAAGTGATTGTTCATCAAGTACATGTCTGACAGTTTTTTTAAACAAGATTTATTGAGATGAATGAGATGAGCTTACAATATTTCTAGCAAATGAGTTATTTTCAGTTTAGAACCAATTCAGCTCCAGATATATATGCCCTCTACATTCTACAAGATGAGATATAAAATAATGAATGTAAGTTATAGAAGGCTTCCTAAGTCCTTTCCTATTCTGGGATTCTATAATTCCAAATTTCTTGAGCCCTTGATAGCTAAATACTGCTAATTTATTAGATATGGGTGACTGCTAATAATGAATAAATTTGTAAATCATTAGTTCTTTCTGATAGTTCAGTGGCATTTCATGGGCCAGTAAATAAATATTGAAAAAGATAGGGAGCATCCTGTTAAACAAAAGTACCATCTACTGCAGACATGTCAAACACAAGGCCCGGGGGCCAGATCCGGCCCGCGAAGTGGTTTCATGCGGCCCGCGAAGCCATCCTGGAAACAGTGAGGGAACGGCCCCCACTGCCTTGGCCCTGGCTCAGAGACCCTCCTTCTACCAGAGACCCTCAGATCTGTCCCACTCCTGCCCAGGCTCCCATAGGCACCCTTGATGTGAATGATGTAGAGCTGGCCATGCCCACCCAGTAGGCCATACGCATTCTAGCCACGTCCACCCAGTAGGCCACGCCCACCCTGGCCATACCCACCCGGCCCCTTGAGGGCAACCGCAATGCTGATGCGGCCCTCAATGAAATTGTGTTTGACACCCCTGATCTACTGTATACACCTTTTCCTTCAAGAGAATGGAAATTCAGTTTTTTCAGCAAATAAAATTATTATAACTCCATTTGTGTGCATCTTCTCAATCTCTTCACATTAAGAAAACTTTTGAAGTTATATTGGATTCTCAAATTAACCCCAAATTAAATATGAGCATTTGAATTATTTTATGTACCTTTTGTCATATAATAACAACTTGTAGTTTGAGGGCATCATTTGACAAATTACATGCCCTAAAGCGAAGTGCATCTCCTGCCAATGAAATCCTATTTTTAAATATTCATCAATTTATTTCCTATTTATAGTTTCCATATTGCTTATATGATATCACAGTTCCACTTAGTATAGCTTATGTAGATGCATAGTCAGTGACATTTTTAAAGATCTGTTCTCTCAGTTTTCTGAATTTCAATGTTTATATTGCTGTTTGTATTATCATTTCTATGTTTCTATGAACCAGTTTTATGTCATTTTTGCAAACAAGTAACAATAACCCAGGATGGTAAGTGACAACAAAAGTACTCTGAAAAATTGTGAAAACAAAAGCAGATTAAACAACAATTATATTGACACTTTATAGAAACCAGACAGGTTGGGGTTGAGAAGATATCACAGTCTCATACTCCTTATTGCCAAAAGTGTTTCCAGTGATGTCTGCAGGGAGAGATGTCAAATTGGTCAGACTGGTGAAACCAATATCATCCCATCACGACACAAGCACTCATTTATAGGTGCATTGTGACATGTCCATAGAAAAGTTGTACGGCTTGCAGCATTAGAGCATGATATCACTTTATTTTGATGAAAGCAATCAAAATTGGAGATGCCCAGGATTGTCTCTTGAGCCTACATAGTAAAAAGCAAAGTATTTAATTGAATGCCACTAGTCTGTAAACACCATAAATCTCTTGAGTTAAATCTCTCTATTGAAATAAAAGTTATATGATACCAGTTTAGAGGAGCTATATAGTTTTGGTGGTTGACTAATGGTGAACATGAGTTGGCGCTGGGTGTGCTTAGGTTAGGATCAGGCTCTAGCCCAAGGGGTAGGCAATGTTGGCTCTTTTATGAGTCGTGGACTTCAACTCCCAGAATTCCTAAGCTAGCATGGCTGGCTCAGGAATTCTGGGAGTTGAAATCCACGAGTCATAAAAGAGCCAACGTTGCCTACCCCTGCTGTCTAGCCAACTGACAAGGGTTAACACAGAGTTCCTGTAAATCTGGTGAATCTCTCTGGTGATGATTTATGGACAACGGTTTGGGCACCACTGTTTTTGAGTGCCCAGTGATGTAACTTCTGACATCAGAATACCAGTAGAAATAATAGGCAGAGAAGCAGGTTGTCTGTTGGTTTGTTGATTTTTTTATAACCTGCCTTTATTATTTTTTATAAATAACTTAAGGCAGTTAACATAACCAATACTATTTCCTCCTTCTATTTTGCCCCAACAACCCTGTGAGGTGAGGTGAACTGAGAGAGAGTGATTGCCCCAAAGTTACCCAGCCAGGTTTCGTGCGTAAGGTGGCTCTGGAAATCACAGTCTCCTGGTTTCTAGCCTGGTGCCTAAACCACTACACCAAACTGGTATTCTGAAAGCATTTTATACTTCAGGGTCTTTAGAGAAATGATGAAAATTACCTTGTGACAATTAATATGTAGCTGAATGGCTTTGGCTTTTATCTTGAATTTCTGCTTTTTGGCAACAGGTTCTTTCAGCATTCTTAATGCAATGGCAGCAAATTTTCAGAGTAATCTTAATTTCAGAATAAAGTTACCAATTAATGCCAGTTTGGCCAACATTTCTGATGAAACTTTTATGCAAAATTATATGGAAGCACTAACTCACACTGCATCTACTACATTTTTAGTTGGGATTATTCAGGTAGGAAACACACTTGAATTATCTTTTTTTTTCTTGCAATATTTTTATTTATTTATTCTAAATGCTTTAATGCCACATCAGTTAAGTTAATAATACTCTCTCTCTCTCTCTCTCTCTCTCTCTCTCTCTCTCTCTCTCTCTCTCTCTCTCTCTCTCTCTGTGTGTGTGTGTGTGTGTGTGTGTATGTGTCAATGGGGAATAATAGTGACAAGGACACTAATCTTATTTTCGGGAATAACTGATTCTATAGGAGTGGGAGCTCTGGCAGAAAATGCTGACTTTTAAGTTCCCTACATCTCACCTCATGTAGAGTGAAAACTCTTGATATTTTCAAAGACAGAATAAAAATGCAGTAACACGTAATAGATACCTATTTGAGCACAAAAGTTGAATGGAAGTTAAATCAGCTGATATTTTGCCTGAAGACATTGAAATCATTCAAGAGTTCACCAGAATTTTGCAAGGTTTCAGTTATCTCACATGAAAACTTGTAAGATTTCATCCAAGATAATTATCTGGTGAAATTTCACCAATTTTGTTTGTATGGTTGTTGTTTTTTGGTATTGCTGGCCAGGAAGAACTACCGGCCCCTGACTTCAACTTATCTCAGAACATTGACTAATTTGGAGGGATAAAATAGATGATTTTTTTTCTGCACTTGCAAAATATTCACTTAGAGAAATAGTATAGCTTCTTTAAATTTCAGGTGTATAATAGCAAACTCCTGCAGAAATAGGGCAGCTATATATTTTCTTTAAAAGCCCTTTTTTCTCCTATTTTAACCATCTCTTTTGTTTCTTCCAGCTACTTTTGGGCATCATTGGTTTGGGATTTGTTACAACATATGTCTCAGAGAGTCTCATGAATGCTTACCTTACAGCAGCAGCATTACATGTGATTATGTCTCAGTTCTCTTTCATCTTTGGAATTGTAATTGATTTTCATGCAGGCCCATTGTCATTTTTTTATGTGAGTAAAACTGCTATTTTTTAACTTTCCTCTTTCTTGACAAGAATGGGGAGAAGTAGAAGTCAGTACTGATGTATTTCCCGTGAAGAGTGAAAGATACTACTTAAAAGTTTTATCAAATTCCTTCATTTGAAATGAAATAACAACAAGCGGTCACAACACACACAAGAAATCCTAATTCTCACCAGGGACTTAACTTCCCCATTTTTAGTTATTATTATTTTCTTTATGACATGCTACTGGCTTTCTTAAAACAGTGAGGACAAATCAACCCCCTTTAAGCATGGTGGTACTTAATTTCTGAATAACATCAAAGATGTATAGCATAAAGGTCTTCATTACCAGGGTCGGGTTATTTCAGGGACCCCAGTGGCATTTATTTGCCCCATTAGGCTCAGCAGAAGAAACTAGCTGTGGGTAGTGTGTATCCACAGAGTAGTGTCATTTGGTAGCACCCAGGACAAGGGTCTTCTCTGCTGCCCTATGGAAAATAATTACCTCTAAGATAGGCTGGCCTCTGGAAGAATCTTCTAGAAGGGTTTGAAGACCTGGTATTGCTATCTGGCCCAGGGATTAAAGAGTGATGTGGAACCCATGAAATGGTTTTTAGTTCTTAATTGTTTTTATTGAGTAGTGGGCTTCAGTAGGCAAGGAGCAGACCAGCATAGTTACAACATTATTTATTGACTCAAGCTGGAACTGGAGAATTACAGGCAATTGCCTGTAATTTATACTCTGAACCCACAGGGCCTTAACCAATCACAATACTTGAAAAACCCGCCCAAATATAAATGTTCAAAGTTTCCCTCCAAAACAGTTGGAGTTAGTTACATTTTAGTTTTACAAGTAGTTGGAGCCAAGTTAGTTTCACTTTAGCAGGGATTAACACAACTTTATATATATTCAATACATAACAGTTTTTAATGTTTGTCTTGTTTGTATGGCTCTTTTTATTATTATTTATGTTTTGTACTGTTTATGATTTAATTGTAAGCTCCCTAGAGTCATCTGTGTGAGACAGGCACATATATTTATTTCTGAAGCAAAAAAATATGTCATTTAAAAGACTATGTTGATGTTTACGTTGATATTATTAGCAGCAAATTAACATTCAAGAATTAATTCTGAACATTTTGCTGCCTTTTTCTTTTTTTCAGAATTTGGTATACTACTGCATGGGTCTCCCTAAAGCAAATTCCACCAGTATCCTGCTGTTTTTGCTTTCTTTACTATTGCTGAGGGTCAGCAAATGCATTAAAATAACTTATAAACACTATCCGATTGAGTTTCCAATGGAACTTGTTTTGGTAAATATCTCACATTTTTCAACAAAATTACATTTATGCCCCCAGAGTCACAGTTTTGTAAATGACTTGAAGTCATAGAGGGATCCATGAAATAGTTTCCTTCAAACATTGTATTTATTTAGCACAGAACTGCATTTTAAGAATTTTGCTATTCCTTTATTTTGGATATATTATATTGACCTTAAGGATAAGGAAATGCTGCATCTGAAAAAGCGTTGTCCCTTATTATAATTTATTTCAGGTCCTCTGATAAAATAGAGGAATTTGTTTTATCACATTCCTCAAATTCAGGGGACACCACATCATCCCTTCTTTGCCTTCATTGCAGTGACAGTAAGAACATTTTGCTCATGATTGTGGTAAACCCAATTTTGTCTAGTAGTGTTATGGTCTATTATTGTCCTTAGAAATGCATTCTTGGGAAATGTAGATTTAAACATTAAACATTCAGTATCAGCGAAACTTGCTGTGGGGGAAAATGCTTTTCTGACCATGAAACTGTTTTTCCCCCTCCTAATACTAATCTTTGCACAGGTGATTGTGTCCTACTGTTGATAGTAACTAATGAAAAGTCTGTCTTGTTTGGCATTATACCACTGAATATTATTAGTGTCTATTTCAATGTCTGGCCACAACAAGACAATTATTTGTCCATAACGCCAAGATAGATATTGACATTGTAATTCCCATTAATCAAGGCTGAATTTGAGGGTATACAAATGTAATATAGAAATAAATTTAAATAAACAATATTCATCTCAAATAATATAGAATGCATTTTTTTTCTTTTACAGATTATTGTATTTACAATGCTTTCTACCCAAACTCATCTACATGCTGAATCCAGTCAGGGAGTTTTTACAATGACTCCCCACAAGTATGTAATCTAAATCTAATATTATGTATCTTTCATACATGTATAAATATGTATTTATCATACTATTCCCTTTCAGGTTAAGGTATGCAGGGTGGGGTAAAGGAAGAAAAAATAATAAACCCCAAAAATTAAAATAATGAAATAAGAAAGAGGAAATTAAATAATGTTGAAACTGAAGAACTGGCTACAGAAGTATTCTTGATAATAATACTCCAGCTTGAAATTCCTGTGAAAAATTTACCAATGCATGAACCTGAATTCTTATTCTTATAAATATTTCAATTTTGTCACTCAAATCTACATTGCCATCTCTATTTGTGGCCATGTGCATACCAACAACATTTAGTCAAGCCAGCAATGTTGAAATATTCTATATAATTTCTCTTTGAGAGGTATCCGATGAGGACAGGAGTTAACATTTACTGAACAGTGTAAAGATTCTTTGTTCTAGCCATCAGTGTCATGTGTGGACTATCAGTATTCATAAAGAGCCATAATTACTGCATGCTTCTTAAAATGAGCTAAGAATAATAATGTATTATTTTATTTTACTTATCAAATTTACTTGCTGTTCATCCCACGGTTCAGGCAACCGTAAATTGACTCTTTAGCACTGTGTAAAACAGGGGTGTCAAACTCAATTTCATTGAGGGCCGCATCAGCATTGCAGTTGCCCTCAAGGGGCTGGGTGGGCGTGGCCTACTGGGTGGGCATGGCCAGCTCTACATCGTTCGCATCAAGGGTGCCTATGGGGGCCTGGGTAGGAGTGGGACAGATCTGAGGGTCTCTGGCAGAAGGAGGGTCTCTGGGCCAGGGCCAAGGCAGTGGGAGCCATTCCCTCACTGTTTCCAGGATGGCTTCGCGGGCCACATGAAACCACTTCGCGGGCCGGATCCGGCCCCCGGGCCTTGTGTTTGACATGTCTGGTGTAAAATGTCAAAATTGATCTCTGAAAGTTGCTTTGGAAGACATGGGGATGTCTGTTTAATACCTTAAAACACCTCTCTACTTTCCAAGATTACATGGTGGCTGGGAAAGTTAGTTGTGTGACCTCTAGAAAAGAGACAACTGCTTTAGTGAGTACAGGATGGCGTTGTGTTCACTATCCAAAGCACACTTTGAAGATCAAATTTAAAGTGTTTCCCAAACCTTCTGTTCTACTAGAGAAAAAAATACTGTCAATTGCTCAATTTAAACTTTTAAATTATTTAAAGGTTATTTGTCTTAGCTTTCAGAAAAAGTTTCTAAGATAGCTAACAATAAGTACATAAAATTCAATGTTTGAAGTCCAAGCAAGCACATATTTATTATTAGCACTAGTTGCTTAGTGCACAAAATTGTAGGTTGAAAGAGATGGTAATAAATCAGTAAATAAATAGAGCTACAGTTTATATGTCCTAATCAGAGTGTTCAGGTATGTTCTCTACTTTTGTTTCAGGTTTCTGAAGCCTACTCTACCTGTCTTCTCAAAACTGGACAAACTTATATTACATGCTTCATCTCTGGCAATAGTAAGCTACTTCCTTCTCATTTTTGTGGGAAAGAAGTATGCAAGTATTCACAACTATCACATCAGACACACTCAGGTAATAGTTATATTTCACAAGGCAGAAACTTCAAGAAATTGAATGCAACTCTGTAGTTGCTATTTGTCTCCAAGGACATTAGAGATACATTGGGACACATTGAGGTAAATATGAAAAACAAAGCAATTCTTCACTAATTTAACTGATCAGTCAAAAGCCTTTGCATAGTTTCCTCTGGTGTACCAGTTGCACACTTTTCTGGAGCAGGAGGCTCTCCAGACAGTCATTCCTGCCCTAGTCACCACCCAACTTGACTGTTGCAATGCACTTTATGTGGAGCAAATCCTCAGAAGATTCAATTGGTCTAAAATGCAGCAGCACGGGCAGTGACTGGTATACTTCATCCACTGTGTTTCTGGTTGCGATTTAAGGTGCTGGCTTTGACCTATAAACTAAGCACTATGTGGCAGACAAATTGTAATTTGAAGGAATGTCTATCTCCTGTGATGTCTGTCAGCGAAAGGTTGGCACACTTTGGTCCCTTCAGCTAAACAGTATCATCTTTCAGGAGCCTGAAGGTTTGCCTCCTCTGTTGTGAGGCCTGTCCCCAGAATGAGCTCCCCCCCGATATCCAGGTGGCTCTCACTAATAAGTGTTCCAGAGCGCTTTGAGGACCTGGCTCTTCCCACATCATGGTCAGATTTGCCATCTTGTACTTTATCTGCTTTCCTATCTATTTTTTTGTTGGTGTAAAGTAGCGTGGGCGCACACAGAGACGGACACTCAGCTGGGTGGTAACTTCTTTATTTTATTTTTTATTTATTTTAATTCCATTTATATCCTGCCCTTCTCCGAAGACTCAGGGCGGCTTACAAGCTTAGCAGTAGCCTTCATTCTATGTATATGCCTGCTTATTAGGGCTTTCACACACCCCCAAGCGGCATTATTACAAAGTCAGCTTTAACTGCCCCCAACAATCTGGGTCCTCATTTTACCTACCTCGGAAGGATGGAAGGCTGAGTCAACCTTGAGCCTGGTGGGATGCGAACCTGCACTAATTGCAGGCAGCTGGTGTTACTTAAGGAGGCATTAGCCCACTGCTCCACCAAGGCTCTTTATTGAGGTCAGGAACAAAGCTGGGGAGAGGGGGTTACCTGGCATACCTTTATACCTGCCCAGGTGAAAACCAACCAATGGATTCAAACGTGGGCTTCCCGCCAGTGCAGGTGGCCAATAGATTTAAACCCTGGCTTCCTGTCAGAGCTGGCCATAGCCTGGGGCTGTCAAACTCATTCAAACCAGGCTTTCCCGCCAAATGCGGTTATGGCCTGGAGCTGTCCAGCCCCCTGCTGTGCTGACAGCCTGTGTATGCTTTAGCCGCATACACTACAGTTGGTTTGGTTTAAAATTGTATTGCATGTTAATCTATTTACTATATTACAAACCGCCTAAAGTTGTTTGGAGTCAGGCAGACCAAAATTAAATAAATTAAATTAAGTAAGTCCTGTGGCTACTCATGATTAAAAATGTGACAGCATCTGTAATGCAATTAAACTATTCTGAAAGACTTTAAGCCTATTACAACATATAAAATCATATCAAAGTCACAAGTCCAAAAAGAAACAACAACAAAAAAAGTAATTGTCCATTAAAACTATGGCTTTATGCACTAGAACAGAGATATTTATGGAAATCTAGTTCTTGGTCATGTTGGCTGGAGAATTCTGGGAGTTGAAGTCCACACATCTTAAACTTGCCAAGGTTGAGAAACACTGGACTATACTGTACACATTTTGAACATGATTAGGCAGAAGTCCCTTCACACCCACAGTGGTGTGTCAACATCACAATTGCAGACAGAACTTGGCAAACAAAGCCCTCCTCCTTCTGCACATGCATTGCACATTTTACATACATGTAAAAAGGAATGGGAATTTGGTTGCTGAAGTCATGCCCACCATTATGATGCTGTTGATCCTCCCTGTGGACCTCTCTGAGTGCTCCAGATATTGTTCAAATATAAGCATATTCAAGAAAGCAATAGGAGCCATTTTTCCAAAAAGGGAAAAAATGATTTAAGAGGTACATTAACTGTAATGACTGAATGTCTTCCTAAAACAGCAACACCTTTTGGTTATAAATGATAAGAATATATTGATATTTTGAAGCATGTCATCCTGCTTTTTTTCTAGCGGAAACTATTTGTAGTATGTACTGTACGTTTCACAGTACAGTAATCTGAATACCAGTTGGTTTATCTTTATTTATCATGTACAGGATTTAATAGCAATTGGGCTATGCAATGTCTTCAGTTCATTTTTTAAGACTTTTGCTGTCAGCTGTGCAATTTCTACAACTGCTATTCAGGAGAAAACTGGTGGAAAAACACAGGTGAGTTAGATCCAGTGCTTGTTTCAGGTACTGATTTAGGAGTATTTGTTAGAACATGGTTTTCTCTGTTGTTTGAACCACGCAAAGGGGGTGCTTTACAGAGTTTGATAGCATGAGCAAATGATTAAATAACTACAGTATTACCGGTGTTATGTTTTGTTCACTAATAATCCAGATGTTTAGATTGGATGTAACATTTTTATCCACCTATCGAGTCCTTCCTAAGGAGCTGGGATAGGCAGATATCATTGTTTCATGGTGTTAAATGTATCGTTCCCATATTATCTACCATCTAGTTGTCTCCTAGATTTTGCATCTGGATATGGTTTTCTGGTTCAATGAAATTCTCAAAATTTGAGGTATTACCACCTCTAAAATGGTAAATGAATTTATGTGACACCCTTCTCCAATGAATAAACCTAAAAAATAAACCCATAATGTACGTGGTAACAATTACATTTTGATCTATATAACACTGCCTCCTATTAGCTTGGGCAGGCAAAATGAGAAATAAAGGGCAGGGTACAGACAAATCATGAGTGCTGCCAAAACATTGTTTGGGGAAAACAGGGAGCAAAGTTTGAAATGGGTTTTGCCTGAATATGCCTCATCAGATTTTTAAAAATCTGCTAATCGCCCCACTCCCCTCCAAGTTAGTTGTAGGATATCCTACCTCCAGATTTGAGAATCCCTGGCATAGTGAAAGAACTTGAGTCCAAGTCAAGATCATCTAACAGTAAACATTATTGAAGGCAAGTCATGAATAGATTTAGGAATCCAAGGTCAAAATAAGGAATTGGCAGGCACTTTAGTTTAGTAGACCTTTTAATTAAATTAATAGAATCTTTTTTGATGTGATGCTAGTTGAAATGTCATCATATTACTCAACATTGTACATACAGTATCATTCTGTATATGTTCTGAGGATAATAGACTGAGTTGGGTGGACTGTTTCAACTTACAAAATATGGGAAAGAATTATTATCATCAGATTAATATTCTAATGCCATTTTTAAAAACACTTTTTCAGCTTGCAGCTCTGACTGGAATTTCCTTAATGCTGGTGACAGGATTAAAATTGGGGTATTACTTCCAGTCCCTTCCAAATGTAAGTTAAAGTGAAAATCTGAATAACGTGGATATATAAATGTTGTGCTGGAATGGAATATTGTTCTCTTTGGAAACCTACGTCATCAGAATAAAGATTCATTCTATATCACTGGGGGATTTTTTTAATGAGCTGCAAAATTATCAAGATGTCAGATCCACCAGGTGGATCAGAACAGGAAATGTCCTAACTTTTAACTTTCCTAACTCCATAGGAAAATTAAAATGACTTTTGTTGAATTTAGCTATAATAACAAAATCTTGTTTGTATGATTGTACTGTATTTCCTCCTCTTTCTTATTGTTCAGTGAATTAAGGAGACATATGTCTGAGCTATTTCCAAACAGCTGATTGTTTTGGATTTAAAAAATGATCCATCCCTTTTAAATCTGCTATAACTATCAATGGTCCTTCTTGCTTCTCTCCCCTTGGCAGTCTTGGAGAAAAGATTCGGTAAAAATCCCATTATCTGTAAAAATTATGCCTGTGTGGCTCAGTTCACACTGAATCTAGGGAACTTGATTTTCTATGTTTTTTATTCAAGGTGAGAGAAAGGTTACTTTGGCTGATGCTAAAAAAATATACCTAGTCAAATAAATACAATTTATAATAATTACTTTACAGCAATCTGAGATTTCCATGTTGCCTACATAGTTGCTATCTAAAGACAAGTATACCCTATCAGAAGGTCACTATTATGGACAGAATTGTCTCTAAGTTTTTTAGATACTGATAGTTATTTGGGAGTATACTAAGAGTATAAATGTTTATCTGTCTGAAACTTTCACTGAGTTTGGTCTATGACCTTTATAAAGTTTTTTTTATGTGGTGGAAATGCCTATGCCTAATTACTAAATTTTAAAGTAAGATTTAATAGTTGTTTAATTACATAAATTTGTTGTGCATTTTTATTTTTATCTAAAGAACTTCCTTTTTATTACAGAAAAGATCATTTATTTGTTCCACTGGTTAATTTTTCTCACTGTTAGGAAGTTTCTCCTTAATTCCAGGCTGCTCCTCTCCTTCATCAGTTTCCATCCTTTGGTTCTTGTCTTGCCTTCTGGTGCGATCAACTGCAAAAAGCAATGGACCAGCTTACATCCTACCACGATACCTTTAATATTATTAAATAACAGTATCTGCCTCCCCCTGATTCTTGAGAAGGACTCAGTAAGTGGATAAAAGATAAAATCCAGTCTAAAAATCTGACTGACTATGCAATGAACTATAATAATAATATATGATTATGGTTTATCATACTCAGCCAGATGTTTAGATTGGATTTGGCATTTTTATCCTCCTAGCAAGTCCTCCCCAAGGAGGTGGGATAGGCAAATGTTGATGTCTGATGTATCATCATGGGATGTAAGTTGTTCCAAGTAAAACTGCTCTTTGCAATTATTACCAATGATGACTGGAATCCTTGGTATGATATCTAAAGCACTTCCTCAATATCTGAAAATATTGAATGTATCAAACCTGAACATCCTATTTTTTTTTAAAAAAAGTCCTGCTTAGAACTGTTTATATTCTTAGATGCTACCTGAATAAGTCTTGGGTTCTTGGTTAAGGCTTGAATTATTAAGTTTCCACATGTCTTAACTGTGAATCTAACTGTAAATTGCTCATTCATCATCATCATCATCATCATCATCATAATAGATGAAGGACTTCTTCAAGAACTTAGCACTTGGAGGTCACCTAATTCTGGAAAATTAGAATATTTAAATATAATGATAAGATCTAAATCTTTGCAAACGTATATAACACCATGATTTTGCTAGCTAATCAAACTGTTAACTTCTATGGAAATATTTTTAATTGCTACTACACCATTTAGAATTTTGTATATATTAGTATAATATCTAGAATTAGCAACAGTATCATCTTTTTAAATTTACCTAGGCTGTTCTGGCTGCCATTGTACTCGTCAACATGTTCCCATTTCTTGAAAAATTTATGGATGTCCCTTACCTGTGGAAACAAGATAAATATGACTTTGTAAGTTTTGCATGATCTATGCAACAATGCTAGAGAGTCAGATTAAACCAAATAGCAGATTAATTAGCATACCATTGGCCGAGCCAGTATGCCAAATACTCTGTAACTTGGAGTCAAGAGAATGAAATTCTGGCAAAATTAGGTAAGATGATAGAGAGGTTAAATGTACAGCTTTATAAAGAGAGAAGTAGGAAGAAGAAAAGAAAAGAAAAACCTTTTAGGTGCCCCCAGATTAGATCAAAATTGTGGCATCAAAGGAGAGCAGATTAATTGGTTTTTCATTGTGTACTTTCTTCAATGATAAATATTTTAAGTATGTTTGTAGAGGATATTACAATATGTGTATTAATAGTTAAAAATATGTCTGAAATCTATCTGAAGATTCCAGCTTATTGAGACAGCTCTAGGCTCAATAGCTATTGGAAGATACATCCTTGATTTTTAGGTTAGTTGTTGACATTTTTGTATTTCAGTTAGACCCATTGCATATTGCGACTGTAACACACAGTAGTTTAGACCACTGCAATATCATTGCAGCATTAATTTAAGCAGAATTTCTTCAACTTTTTGAATCTCCAACCTTAATTGTTAGCCTTGCTTAACAAGATAGCATCCCCATTGAGGAAGTTGATGGATCTCACAACTTCATGAGATCTACTTCCTAGTAGTTCTATTCATCATAGCCTTGACCAAAATACTCCAATGATAGCAACGAGCTATCTTAGCAAAAACTGTCTCCGTATCAGTTCTTCCTGATCTCCTAGAAAGTGATACCTCCAAATAAATGAATTAGAACATTAACTGTGAGCAAAATGCTTTTTGCTTTTTACCACTAAGCTTTAACTTCAAAAGTGACCATTGCTTATACTGAAGCCACTGGAAATAAAATCTCAGAACCTCTTATACCCAACACAGAAATTGTGAGAGTATTTATTGTACAGACAACACTATTCATCTAGCAGGAGAAACCAAGTTCTAGCTAACCAGAAGGACCCTGTGCCAACCATGTGAATGCTCTAGAGCAGGGGTAGGCAACCTCGGCTCTTTTATGACTCATGGACTTCAACTCCCAGAATTCCTGAGTCAGCTGACTCAGGAATTCTGGGAGTTGAAGTCCATGAGTCATAAAAGAGCCGAGGTTGCCTACCCCTGCTCTAGAGTCTAGTCTGAGGCATGCTTTAGTGGAGCAGAACTGCGGTGGGAAGTACTCCTTAAGAATATGTTCCCAATGGTGTCCATGAGACATCTTTCTTGAGAGTCACAAGGCTCCCTGCCCTATCTTAAATTTTTGATATCGCTTTAACTTTTAAAAATCAGTTAATGGACATTTAGCATGGTATATTCTCATTAATAACTCTACATCTCACATAGAGCCCATAAAACATCTGGGCATAGTAGCACAAAGTTCTGTTTAGAAATATGTTTGCCTTCTGGGGGGAAAAAGATACAAATTTAAGTTCCAAAGCTATGATGCTTCCTGGGGGTGCTAGAGAGGTCAGGGTGAATAAAGACAGTATTTTCCTTGGGCTATGTTTTGTAGATTTCCTTGCCTCTTTTTAAAATATGTATATAATTTGGCTTTTCTTAATGTGATACATACTGTATTTTGTTTGGATCTGTCTATGTATATTGTGGTAGAAGTTAAAATCCTTCTTAGAATAACTGTTACAGTTAAACTGCAAGGTCTTTATCATACCAACAAAGTATTTTGCTTTAGGGTTATGGGTATTTAAATTGCTAAATTATTAATAATAATGTTCCTATTTTCATCTTTTAAAGGGAATCTGGATTGTGACCTTTCTAGTTGTCCTCTGCCTTGGTCTGGATATTGGCTTAGGAATTTCTTTGGGATTTGCCTTTTTTATAATAAGTGTCAGAGCGCACAGGTATTTCTCCTACCATATTGTTGTCCTACACCACATGACAAGTTCTAATGTTAATGTTTTCTGATCCTTCTACTGTAAGCTGACTTGAACTTTAAGAAAAAATATTTGACAATAAGAATAACTTTGTAATAAAACCAAATGCTTAATGAAATTTCCCTTCCATAATCAAGCAAATAATAATCTGCCACCTGTTGGAAATGTTCTAATTCTGGATCTCTTTCATCAGATGGGGTAATATTAGTTGCCCAGTGCCATTCCTGTCCCATTTTTTATCCAAATGATTTTAAGAGAGACCTCTTATATTGGTTTATATACTAACACACTTCCTTGAAAATCTTGCATGTTTGAAAACATATTTGAAAAACTGACATTAATAACTCAATATTATGACTTGAGAGTAACTTATGTTAATATCTGATTTAGCTCTATAACACTAGGAAGTTGAGAAGATAGTATCCTTGGTTTTTTTCCCCTGAATCCTTTTTTACATTTCATGCCCTTCTTCTAACACCCTGTTCTTCCTCTCTCTCTCTGCTCTGTGGCTATATGAAAAATAGATGGAATTTACACCAAACATTATCCCAGAAATAATTAACATGTTAAAGGTAAAGGTAAAGGTTCCCCCGCACATGCGTGCTAGTCATTTCCAACTCTAGGGGCCGGTGCTCATCTCCGTTTCAAAGCTGAAGAGCCAGTGCTTGTCCGAGGAAGTCTCCATGGTCATGTGGCCAGCATGACTAGACGCCAAAGGCGCACGGAACGCTGTTACCTTCCCACCGTAGTGGTCCCTATTTTTCTACTTGCATTTTTACGTGCTTTCAAACTGCTAGGTTGGCAGAAGCTGGGACGAGTAACAGGCGCTCACTCTGCTACGCGGCACTTGGGATTCGACCCGCCAAAGTGCCGACCTTCTGATTGACAAGCTCAGCATCCTAACCCACTGAGCCACCGCATCCCTTAATTAACATGCTAGCTCTAAGCTATTTTATTTTATGTTAAAAGACCCCCATGCCTTCCTGTAAAGTAGCGTGGGCGCACACAGAGACGGACACTCAGCTGGGTAGTAACTTCTTTATTGAGGTCAGGAACGAAGCTGGGGAAAGGGGGTTACCTGGCGTACCTTTATACCTACCCAGGTGAATACCAACCAATGGATTCAAAACTGGGCTTCCCGCCAGTGCAGGTGGCCAATAGATTTAAACCTTGGCTTCCCACCAGAGCTGGCCATAGCCCGGGACTGTCAAACTCGTTCAAACCAGGCTTTCCCGCCAAATGCGGTTATGGCCTGGAGCTGTCCAGCCCCCTGCTGTGCTGACAGCCTGTGTATGCTTTAGCCGCATACACTACACCCCTATCCCCCCTACCATTCCTGCCCTTAACTATATACACTATTTACATCCTATTATTTTTATTGACACTTCCACCTTCCTCCCCCCTTAGGACCGCACATAATCAGAGAGGTAGCTTGGAGCCTTGTGGGCCCTGCTTGATCTCCTTAGGACTGGTTCGCCTGGTGGTGTGTTGCTGTTTGCATTTTCGTTGTTTCCTGCCCTTCCTGGTTGTTGGGGTGGTGGTCCGTGGTGTGTAGGTGTGGGTGCTGTGATTCCAGGGGATTGTGTGTGGCTTGGGGTTGAAGGGCTGTTTTGTTGGTATTGCAATGACCTCCTTCCGTCTGGGTCAGGTGTATGCTTTAGCTGCATACACTACACTTCCAAAAAAATGTCTCCTGTGTAATCCCATTCGTATAAAACTAGAGCTGTAAAAGCTAGACTGTGGTTGTAACTTTCCACCAAAGTTGTTAGGTGAGTTGCTTCAACTGCTCGATCCTTTCTGATTTGCTCACTATCGTCAGGACATTTCAGATGGAGCATTTTGCTTGATTAGATATTGCAAGAGACATCTGGCCCAGAATGCTGGCTTTCCTTTATCCTTTGCATTCTATGAAATTGAGAAATCAGAGAACAAATAAAAAGAAAACAGCATCTAAGTAGGATGCTCAGACTCTCTTTCTTCAGCTTTCCTCTCTGTATAATGAGCTCTGAAGATATAATAAAACCTAAAACCTGATCGCAGGTGGTAATAAGTGACTCCTTTAACTGATGATTGCTGCCTTCCAGTTCTTTCCCTATATTTTCTGTTTCCAGTATGTTCCTTTTTTATACCTAGAATTCTGGGTCTGTTGGGTAAATAAGTACATTTCTCATTAAAACATAACCCATATGGAAGTCTGCATGTTTCTGAACAGATACAGGTAGTTCTTGACTTACAATCATATCCAGAAAGCTGGTCGTAAGTTGTTACAGTCATAAACTGAGGCACCCACATAACCAAAAGTAATTTTCCAGTGTTTTTTTTGTGTGGTGACTGTTAAGCAAACATAGTGGTTGTTAAGCTAACCAATTTATATGAATGGGCTTTTTTTTTGCTGGAAACATTGCAGAAAGCATTGTGAATAGCATCTCATCACTGCAGAACACTGCATGTCCCAGAGGGTTGTAATGTTGACCCTCCTGACATGAAATCACATAATTGGGGGGGAGCAGCAGAAACATTTATGAGAGCTGGAGATTGTTTACCAGCTATAATGCACCCATTCCATGGCTGTCAGAACTTCAAACAGTGATAAACGACCAGTTGTAAATCAAGGACTACTTACACAAGTTTTGTTATGTTTTGTTTTTCTGTTGTTTGGGTAGGAAGTTCCAGTGTACTTTTAATCCTGTTTTTCTGGAAGAAACTCTCGATTGAAAGAACAAAAAGTTCCTGTTTGGAAAGCTAGATGGTGTTGAGGCTGATTGATGGCAGCCTATAACAAGAACCATTTACTGGGGGAACTATGGAACAAAGTCTGTTAATTCCTCCCATTACCAGAATGCTATATCATATTAAAAACATATGCTGCATTTTTATTATCTATGCATCACTTGACAGACTTGAACACTGGGCCCTAGCCAATAAAATGCAATAGAATGGTGAGAAAAATAAGGATCTACACATAGGTGAGAAAAACCAAATGCACAGATATAAGAATAGGCAGTATCTGGCTTAACAGTAGCAACTGTAATCTAGGTGTTCTAGTAGTCCACCATTTAAATATGAGCCAGTGGTATCCTGTAGCTGCCAAAAAAAGCTAATGCAATCTTAGCTTACATCAACAGAGGGATAGTTTCAAGATCAAGTGAAATGATATTGCACTGGTGAGTCCACAGAACTTGCCAGGGCAGTCCTACATGTATCTAACCCAGTTCCAAATTTCTACTCTGTTGTGTAGTGAGTTTGTTGCGCAGGATTGAATACGAGGCGAGTGAGTTCAGCAATGATCATATTGATTTGCTTGCAGGATCTGAACTAGAGAACTGGGCTGCAGCTTGCAGTAATTTATAGCCTGGCCCCTAGGCGGCAGCCAATAGGTTTAAAACAGCCTATTGCCGCCTAGGGACAACCAATAGCAGCACTGGAGACGGGGTGTCTGAGATGCTGGGAGCTGTTAGCTAGCTCCAGCTACAAAGTGGTGTTACAATTAAGCCCAATACATTACATACTCCATTCTCATTTGTTAGAATAATTAGCTGCAGGATTATTATACTTTGTGGCAAACTACTGTATTTGGAACAAGTATCAAAACAGCATGTAGCAACAGGGGTACTAAATAGTCCCATACATCATTGTTTGTCAAGTTCTCTTGTATGATATGCAGATCTTTAAAAGAAATAATCAACACCAGCGAATGTTAGTAACCTAATGCAGAAGCTTTCAGTGTCAAACCAACAACAATATACATTTCTTTTCCGCAGTAGCAAGGCTTCTTTTATATTTAATAAAATGAGCTTTTTTCATTAATATAGATATAAAAGTGGGAGATATAATACAAAGGAGTCTGCACTTCATCTAGATGAGTATAACATTATATATATATATACACACAATTTGTGTTCATCATTATTTCTCCTTTTTCTGTAAGAAAAATATTTCAGACATATTTCCAGGGCAAAATAGGTTGGGAAACTTTGATCCATTGGTTTTATTATATTTCTAAAGAGAAAGCAGATCCAATTTATACCTTGTTTCAGAATGAAGATGATGACATTGGGTCAGATTCCAAACACCAATATTTATCGCAGTTTCTCTGACTACAGTGAGGTAAGAGGGAGATAAAATATGTGCTTTTTTTTGTTGCTATAATTATTTTCCTTTGCCAGCATAGCAACACCTGACAGGTCCAGATAAATTAATTTCAGAAATGATTGTGTCAGTCTCACCCTGAGACAGTGATGAACATGATTAGAAACTATTTTAACTGCATTTCATGAAATGATACCCATAATACTTGACAGCCTCTGAGTGAGCAGGAAAAGTAGCTTAGAATTTACTGTATACCCAGGTGCATTGTAAACCTTTTGCATGATTTGAAGACATGGATTTCCTCTTATCTCCATAGTTCACAATGTTCACTTATGACAGATGTTTGTGTATATTCTCTGCATTTCAGGTCTGCCATCAAGCTAAGTTGGAATTTTTTAGCCACTAACTGAGCCCCTACTCCTATTTTGTTAGGGCATTATATATAATTATCAGGATTATGAATGGTAAAGAAATGACAGCTTTCATAAAGCAAAATCATTGGCATTCTGGCAACCATACTGAAAAAACATAGTTCTAACAGACTATAATTAATGGTTGTAATGTGTGCAATTTCCCATCAGCTTCTTAACTTAATATCAGCCATGAAAATATATTTTATTAATGCAAATTGTATTAATTGTATTTGATTTATGCATTATCTAAGTGCTGTTTTATGTGCCTAAATGTACCTGGTATTAGATTATGTTAAAAGTGCAAACTGATTTTCTATACAAACTTTCATTTCAAGGCTCAAGGTTGATTTAGCCTTCCACTCTTCCGAGATCGATATAATGAGGACCCAGATTGTTGGGAGCAATATGCTGATTCTGTAAACCACTTAGAGAGGGTTGTAAAGTACTGTGAAAGTGCTAGTGCTTTTGCTATTTCATTAGCAAATAATTTCAAGAAAACTGTTAAAATAGTTACATACTTAAATCTTAAAATACCCATTAAGATACTTGTTAAAACATTATCTTTCTCTTTCTGTAATAAAATTCTATTAGAGTATTTCTGGAGTTAAGGTTAAAGGTAAAGTTTCCCCCGCACATGCGTGCTAGTTGTTTCCAACTCTAGGGGCCGGTGCTCATCTCCGTTTCAAAGCTGAAGAGCCAGCGCTTGTCCAAGGATGACTCCGTGGTCATGACTAGACACCAAAGGCACACGGAACACTGTTACCTTCCCACCGTAGTGGTCCCTATTTTTCTACTTGCATTTTTATGTGCTTTCGAACTGCTAGGTTGGCAGAAGCTGGGATGAGTAACATGTGCTCACTCTGTTACGCGGCACTTGGGATTCGACCCGCCAAACTGCCGACCATCTGATCGACAAGCTCAGCATCCTAACCCACTGAGCCACCACGTCCCTTATTTCTGGAGTTAGCAGTTCATAATTTCATTGTTGTTTTTTTTCCCTATCAGGGACAAGAGTGTTTGTGTGTCTGTGTGTTTGTGTATGGGTCTCTCTGTGTGTGTGTGTTTCTAAGCACATATCCTTAGTCAAAATGCCCTCTTGTGCCTTCAAGAAGAGATAATAAGATGATATTTGGAGGATATCCATTATGTTCAATAATCAAATAAAAAAGCTTGAGAATACACACTATTGGTTGGAATTCCATAAAGCATTCACGCCATGTAATATTTTGAAAAGGCTCTGCATCTAAAGAGGTTTATTTATTTTTTTTTTTTTTGCTTTTTAGGCCATAGAGATTCAGGGTGTGAAAATATTCCAGTGCTGTGCTTCTATCTCATTTGCAAACATGAAACATTTCAAAAAGTACATTTTGAAAAAGGTAAATTATCCACTCCCAATGAAGTAGCTCAGAAGCTCTGTGCACCGAAAAATAGCAGCCTAATCCTCTCTCTGTTTCAGATGGATATGAAGGCAGTGCCTCTGGATGAAAATGAGATGCGAGCCTTGACCTCAATCAGTATGTCCAATGTGAAAGGACAGAGCAAAGACCTAAACTGCGCCTGTATTTGTGAACCACCTGAACCGATACCCAGGGTCAGAGGCATTTCTTTGTGTGCATGCACATGTTTACTCAAAACCTTTATTGATTCTTAGACCAACAGCACTGAGGAAAATGCTTTCAACTTTCTTACATTTTGTTACACATACACCCTTCAGCCATAGGCTGTAAAATAGTTTTTTTAATTTATTTACTTATCAAATTTGTATAGCTGCCCAAGTCACAAAAAGTGACCGTGGGTGGTGTACAACTGTCAAATAAAACAGCAAATATAAAAACAACAGGTATACAACAGGTATACAATCCACGTTAAAAAGATAAATATTATAAAACAAATATACAAACTTTTAAAAAGGAGAGAGAATAAAATGGTCACCCCAATGATGGAGCCATCTAACCATATCTCCAGTTCCCTAGGAACCCCAGGCCTGATAACCTGTCCAGGTCTTTAGGGATTTATAGAATGTCAAAAGGGATGGAGCTAATATAATATAATCTTGGGGAGAACAACCATAAGTCGAGTGCAACAGTACGGAAGTACATCTTCTGGGATCCACTAAAGGTAGGTTCTTAGCTGATGATACCTGCAGCAGTTCTTCTCTGCCAGATCTAATGGGGTAGGTTGATGTAACTGGGGAGATGTTGTTCCTCAGATAGCCCAGTCCCATGCCATGAAGGTCTTTAAAATTTAAAACCAGCCCTGTGATTTGGATCTGGAAGCAAACAGGCAACCAATGCAGCTCATAATACAGAGGTGTAAGATGTGCTATTCTAGGAGTGCAATAATTGTCCCTGGCACTACATTCTATACCAGCTAAAGCTTTTGAATACTCTTCAAAGGCAGCCCCATATAGAGTACACTGCAGTAGCCCAATCTGGAGGTGACTAGGTCATGAATAACTGTAAGTAGTAGAATGAGCTGGAGAAGTCTGAAGTCTGTAAGCAGGGCCTGCCAATCCAGGAACAGGGACAACTGGTGCACAACATGATGTAATATATGCCAGGTTGGCTCTTTTATCAACAATCAAATCATGGATGAGGGAGGCCTTAATAAAGACTAACTTGGTATTCAATACCTATAGCCAGAGGCCAGGACCGCTGACAGTCCACTGATAGGGCATTAGGATTGAGATCAAAGACCTGAGTTGCAGAGGGCAGCTGTTCCTGAAGGCAGCTCCATCATATCTCCTCCTGACCAATACCGCCATAATGTTATGGCGTAACCCCCCCCCCCATCCACAATAATAGCCCCATCCTCTAAAACAAGGCCCTGAAGACCTGGGACTGGGAACCCCCCAGTATCCTCACCACAAATCCCTGGAAAGAGAAGTTGGGCACTCTGTAGCATTTTAGCTCTAAGCACCAACAGGGCACCCAACCCTTACCTTCCCCTCTCCCCCTATACATGTTAAAACAATTCAAACAGAGCACATTCAAACCCCCAACTAATTCTGACCCTTCCTTCCCTCCTTCCTTCCCTCCCTCCATGTAGGGAATATGAAAACTGAATTTAGCCTACCTTTTCCTCCATAGAATAACTCATACATTGCCTAAAGTGTGATTTTGCTAATGATTTCCAAAGCAAACCTACCCACTTTTCCATGGTGTGTAGAATGTGAAAGGAAGATCATAACTTTAGTCATCTGGCAGGGATGGACCAGTAGGCAAAAGACCATTCCCTGCCACTTCTAAAAATTATTTCTCAGTAGAATGGAATTAGTATGGATCACTCAATGGTGCCTGTAAATTCTTTCTCCAATCAGGAACATGGCAGAGGACTGGAAAGACCTCAAATAATCCTTCCCATCTTACCCCTTACTATTTCACTTTTTTTCTTAACCTTTCTGTTACCAGTATTCTTCTTGGTGATAAGGAAGCAGGAGGGCATTTTGATGTTAGACTGCCTCCCCAAAATTAAGACCCTTTCTCCAATATCTAAGGGAGAACTCTGAGAACTCTTGTAAGTGAAATGATAAATATGACATTAAATTGAGAGTGGCCCAGAGTTTAAGCATATGAAAATGATGAGACTGTAAAGAGCAATAGGAAATATAAAATAGTTTTCAGTGTCATCCTATTTGCTTCTAGAATTTCTATCTCTTTTGAATTCTAGGTACCCTATAGAGAGAAACTTCAAAAGCGAGTTCATACTGCTAATGTATCATTCTCTGCTTCTTCTTTGGCCTTGGTGCGTTGGACAAGAAATCCTTCTGATGTAGAATACTTACAATCTCCAGCAAGAGAAAGAGCATATAGCTTTGCACAGAGGAAGCAAGATCTGAATAAAATGTGGTTTACATCAGATCCTCGTTTAACAAGGTCTACAACTCAGTTGTATACACTGGACTCAGAGTATGCAATGCATAGGATTCACACTATTGTTTTAGACTTTAGCATGGTGCACTTTGTTGATTTACAAGCTTCTTGTTTATTACGGGAGGTAAGTCTGTTGTATTGTTTTATAATTTCATTAATCTAAAACTTTGATTTTCATTAATTGCTTACTACTATTATAAAGGTAAAAAACTATTATATATATATATATATATATATATATATATATATATATATATATATATATATATATATATATATATATATATATCAGGGACGCGGTGGCTCAGTGGGTTAGGACGCTGAGCTTGTCGATCAGAAGGTCGGCAGTTTGGCGGGTCGAATCCCGAGCACCGCGTAACAGAGTGAGCGCCTGTTACTCGTCCCAGCTTCTGCCCACCTAGCAGTTCGAAAGCATGTAAAAATGCAAGTAGAAAAATAGGGACCACTACAGTGGGAAGGTAACAGCGTTCCGTGTGCCTTTGGCGTCTAGTCATGCCGGCCACATGACCACGGAGACGTCCTTGGACAAGCGCTGGCTCTTCGGCTTTGAAACGGAGATGAGCACCGGCCCCTAGAGTCGGAAACGACTAGCACGCATGTGCGGGGGAACCTTTACCTTTACCTTTATATATATATATATATATATATATATATATATATATATATATATATATATATATATATATATACAGGAAAACATAAATAAGAGTGTTTTCTTTTTGTTGTGGTTATTTTTGTAAACCTGGTTTTCAACGTTAGCCAACCTTCTGACATGAATTTCAATTGGTTTATTTTCTCTACAAAATAGAAGCCTCACAGTGGAATGAAGTTTCATGTTTGGATATCACAGAGTATAAAATTCTGCCATAATACCCATGTCAGCATAAAGCAAATTTGTGATATATTTCATGCAGGAAGCACAGTTTATCCAAATATGTACCTAATGCATAATTTGAGTAGCTAGTCCAGGATGGATCTACACCAATTCCTTTTTGATTAGAAAAATATATGACCTTGACTGAGTCTTATTTACCTCATCAATAACCCAATACACCACAGGAAATCAATCACAGGAACATCCAATTCCTTCTATCTATACTGGTTATGAAGCCAGTCACCTACACACCACATAGATCTGCCTCAAGTTTTCATGAAAAATATATTTGCTTTTTAAAGACATACTGTTAAACTAAGATTTTCACCACTTTACCCACACTACTTCTATTTGAACTGTCAGTAGATTTACATGGATATTTAGTAATCAAATGCCGTATTTTACTATCAATAAATGTTAATGATTTAATATGAGGGGTTGGGCTGTTATTATGAGGCAAGCTGTCCTGAGATATATTTGCCAAGTGAACTAAGTTATAGCAAAAACATATTTGCCTTAGAAATGTAAGATAGATGCATTATTTCTGGATATCCCATACATGACATTGTTTACCAAAGAGGTATAAGAATTTATATAACTCCCCCCAAGTATAAAGGGCATAACTTAAACGCCACCAGATTTTTGGGCTGATAATCTGCAAAAGAAAAATCCCAGCCATAGGGCTATGCTGGTTGGGAACTGTAACAGACATGATCCCTATGTATCAGCTTGGAAAGGCTCTGTTATCAAACTGTCACAATCTGAAAATGAAATGATTAATAATTACCAAATAATGGCTTCTTTTTATAGCTCTGTCATATCTTTCAGAACATTGGAATCTCAATCCTGATAGCTGCCTGCCATTGTGAGTATACACATAGTAATTACCTATATGCAGCAATTGTGGCTATAGCATGAACTCTAAAATAAATAGATAGATAGATAGATAGATAGATAGATAGATAGATAGATAGATAGATAGATAGATAGATAGACAGACAGACAGACAGACAGACAGACAGACAGACAGACAGACAGATAGATAGATAGATAGATGATAGATAGATAAATCATACAACTGCATGTAATATTTCTGTCTTTTTATCTCACAGCCTCTGTAATAAAAACTTTTGAAAATAATGATTTCTTTGACCAATGTGTTACTAAAGCCCGGTTCTTTCCTACTCTTCATGATGCCATACTCTTTGCTATTGAGCCCAATCTGTTGGAAGATATTGTTCCAGTAGAAACCCAAAATGCAGCTCCTGAGGACATGATGGCAGGAGTACATTTAGATGATGAAAAGGTATAATGAAGGTTCATGATAAATGTACCATATAATTAATACTGGAAAGCCTTCGTTTATGAGTTATTGCTGTATTATACTTACAAGGAGTAGTCACAGCACAGATGATTTGCAGTTATTTTTAGTTCATCCCTAGGATTCTGCTGAGCACTTAAATTGTTCTGCAACTTCTGCTACGTGATTTATGATTCAGATTTCTTCCTGTCATTTACATAATCTTTTTCAAGGTTCCCTCTATCCCTAGATTAAATATGTCAGTGATGATGATTACAGTTCTTATCCTCCTATTGCCAGTCCAGTATGACACTCGTGTTTCTAGAAAAAACACAACGCACCTAGGAAAAGCCAATAAAAATTCTCCAACCAGAATCTTCCATGGACTTTGACACAGCTGAGATGGTCCCTTTTAAGCTAAATGTACAGAACGGGATTGCTTGTGCTAATTTTGCCAATCTGCTGATTTTGCTAGCCTCACTCTGAGGGTTGCACATTCAGTGAAACACTTATACAGTAGAGGGATACCCATATACAGTATACAACCCTGATTATTTAATACTTGTAAAGCAGAGGTCCCTAACCTTCAGGCCATGGATCAGTACCAGGCCACTCTTAGAAACCAGGCCACGTAGCTGGAGATGAGTGGTGGGTGAATGAGCAAAATTGAAACCATTTCCTGCCCCCCAAGTCCATGGAAAAATTGTCTTCCATGAAACAGGTTCCTGGTGCCAAAAAGGTTGGAGAACAGCTGTTCTGTAGCATCTACATGAATGCAGCTACATAGATCCTGGTAACATTCAACTTAGTGTATAAGAAACATGGATATGTGAGAGTGTGTATCGGTGTATCTCTGTGAATTTCTTTATATGTAGGCATTATATATTTGTGGACATTTCAGGATATACGAAGTTACTACTCTGGGAGAAGTAAGCAATCAGAGAGGAGGAGTCTGCAGTCCAATGGGATCAGAGATGCCCCCACACCCAAAACTGTTCCAAGTGAAACGTACATTGAAGAGCCCATATCTGATCTTTTCCGCACATTTTCTCTCCAGAGTGACTTAGAAGGTACATCTCATCACCCTATTGAAACATCTCCCCTTGAGGACAATGAAGATGATCAAGAATGGGAAGGAAAGTGGAATTATTCCAGAGATGTGTAAATTATGAGATCTATTCAAATTAGCTAAATAAACAATAGCAAAAATATAATGTAGTTAATCTGGACTATGTCTTCTTCCTCCTAGTCCCCTGGGAGCAATGTCCTAGGTTAAATGGTTAGCCCTTTTTTGGTTGACATTATTGCAAAGTGATGCAACATTTATAAAACCAATAATTCATTGAGAGAAAGAATATATATTTTCTTTAAAAAGTACATTTTTATTAGAATGAAATTTACTATAAAGCTATAAATATGAAAATCATTTATTTATTAATGTATTAATTCTCAGAGGGTTTTTTTTACTATGTATGCTTTCTATCTTCCCAAAAGAAATTTCTTACTTAACTGCATATAGTTTGCAGTTTAATACTTTAAATAATAGATTTTGGATGTATAAATGCTGCCATATTTTGGACTCCAAGTTTAGATACCTGGTGTCTGATACCTGGTGGGAGAGGGCAGTATAACTTTGCTACTCCGTTCCAACTCTACAGTTATCCACAAGAAATCTTTCCAGGTGCTGCTAGCTGCAAAAATAAAAATAGATTTTCTGTTGGCACTGCCATTACCTTGTAGCTCTAGACAAGGCTCACATGTTATCAGTCATTCCCCCCTGTTTCACTCCAGTTTTTGTTGGACATGGTTTAGTGCTCTTCCAGAAGAATGCTATATGTGTTCAGAAATAATAGAATCAACACAAGCATGAATAACCTCCAGGTCTGAAATGTGATGGTAAGACAACTTGACTGATCACTGAATACATTCCATGCACCAGCATACAATCACCCAATTCTGACTTACATATTTAAGGAAGACTGATTGTTGCTTTCTACTAGTAGGTGACATTTAAGAGGGAGAGAAAGCAAAGACAAGACAAGCCACCAATGGATTTCCTTTGGTTTCACATTAAAATGGTCAGGACAGCATCAATCAATGGCCTTGTGACTGTGTTAGGACAAGGTAGGGCAACTAGTACCAAATTTAATCCCAACATACTCTTCTCCTGGCTTATGGTTTGGGAGACAGCATAGCAATGTGAGCCTGGAGATTTGTAAAAACCAATTATATAAAATATGACTTTTTATTTGTGTGTGATTCTAGATAATTGCTTATTTAGTAATCCACTGTTAAGTAAGCTATGGCTTAGGGCAGGGGTCCTCAACCTTGGGAAGTTTATGACTTGTGGACTTCAAGTCCACACTATAATGCTTAGGGTATTATATGAATTAGGTTCTGCTGGATTTAAAGGTGACAGTTCTATTATTGCACATATCACATGCCATTTTCTGCACATCAGTTAAAATGAAACAATATATGAAACAATATAAAAACTACCAGTATTTAAGAAACAATTACTGCAGGACATCCTCTGCCACTTAGTATTATACTTTGGGAGAACCATACAAGAATTATTGGGCTTCTAGTAGTTCCTTGCTGAAAATTTATTGAATATCACAGCTGTATTTCAAAGCTTCTTTAAAGCACATTGAACAAAATACAGTAAATGCTTTCTCTGTCTCATGTAAACAATCCATTCGATTTATTATGTTGTGATTGTTGTATGCATTACTTGACAATTGTGCCTGTGGGGTTATTCCAGGAGTATGCTCATTCTTTCAATTTAATATGAGAAACAGTACTGAGATTTTTAAACACATTTCTTTAAAAGGTTATTTAATGGACCATTGTTACTTATTTACTTTTTAATGGTAAATTTTTTTCTATCTGTGGAACATAAAGAAGCTCACAAACACAGCTCTCAATTTTACAAGAACCCCTTTTTATTATTGTTCAATTAATGAAAATTTCCCAGTCTTTTCCCAGTGTTAGAAACAGAGTTGGCCCCTTTTGAAATAAAGTTACTTAATTTTAGTAACATTGCTATGGAAAAAAAGTGTGGATGATATATAACAAAGTTATATTTATATAAATCAGTGCTTCTCTAAGGCCCTTTTTCAGTGCTGTTTTTAGGAGCAAAAACGACTATTAAAAGAGTCTCCATTCATAAAATAAAACCTTTGATTCAGATAAGGGGATAGATTATTTTTATCAATTCATCCTTATTAGCAACTTCCCTCCACATACAACATATGGTACTATGGATACCTCACAATCTCCTACAGCAAATCAGAATTACAAGAGGGAAAGGAATTGGAAAACTACAGTATTAATATGCTTCGGGAGGAACCCCATACACAGATTCTTGAGAAATTCTTGTTTTCAGGAATACATGGGTGAGTGAAAACTTTCAATAAGCTTATGTGGAAGTGTACAGATAGCCCTTGACTTATTTGAGCCTAAAAATTCTGTTGCTAAGCGAGACAGCTGTTAAGTCAGCTTTACCCCATTTTATGAGCTTTCTTGCCACAATTAAGTGAATCATTGCAGTTGTTAAATTAGTAACACAGTTGTTAAATGAATTTGGCTTCTCCCTTGACTTGGTTTGTCAGAAGGTCGCAAAAGGGATCATCACATGATTGTGGGACACTGCAAATGTCATAAATATGAGTCAATTGCCAAACATCTGAATTTTGTGACCATCTTGTGGGGATGAAGCAGTGGTCATAAGGCAGAAAACTGGTCATAAGGCAGAAAACTGGTCATAGATCAATTTTTTCAGTAGCATTGCAACTTTGAACAGACAGTAAATGAACTGTGGAAAGTTAAGGACTATACTGTATTTTCCTAGCATAATCATTGTTTCTTACACCTATGCTAGGCTAGGATCAATTTTTTCTGTTCTGGTTTTTGTTTTATAAATAATTGTCAGGATAATATTCATGATATTGAACATTATCATTATCATTATGAACATTATCGTTGTTCATGATCATGATATGTTCATGATAAATCTTACTATCAGTAAGGCTAACAGGTACTCCTTGACTCACAACCATTCATGTAGTGACTGTTTCAGCATCCCCACGGTCACATGAGCAAAATTCAAACGCATGACTATTGGCATCTATTTATGACTTTTGCACTGTCCGGGTATCATGTGATCATCATTTGTAACTGTCCCAGCTGGCTTCCAACAAGCAAGTCAATGGTGGAAACTAGATTCACCCAAGAACCACATGATTCATTTAACAATTACAATGATTTGTTTAACAACTGTGGCCAAAAAAGGTGATAAAATGGAGCACAACTCACTTAACAACTGTCTTGCTTAGCAACAGAAATTTTGGGTTCCATTGCAGTTGTAAATCAAGGACTACCTGCATTTAGGGAATTCTGTCTGAAAAAATGCTACATGACATTTCATCTTACTAAACGCAATAAGTGATTTGTCAGCAAAATAAATAAAACCTGGCCTTTCATTAATTTTACTTTTCCTCTTAGATATCAGTTTTGATATCTATGATTTACTTAGAAAAGGTACTGGACATTCTATAAGAGAAACAAATACTTATATTTATGGAATGGAAGTTAGCTCAGGTAATCCAAATTTATTTATCTGTTGGAAATATGAAGACCTATATCAATGATCCAAAAACAGAAATACAAAAATGTGTGCTTTTAAAAAATAATCAGAGTTCCTGTTTTTTCTTCAGAATGAGTTGCCTCACAAGTTCGATCACATAAGGTTTTATTTCTTCAACAGTGACAGTGGAGTCCCAAGCATTTACCACTTTCCCATCTGAGTCTACCAGATATTTCCAGAAATTCCAAGTTGGCTCTTCTCCAGTGGATTCTACATAAAAAAAGTATAAATATCAGAGATGTGATATCATAATTCTCTAATCTTGCATATTTCCAATCTTAAAAGACGTGTAAGATTAAAGAAGAAATTTGATTATCCAAAGCAAAATCAAATAATATAAAAACAAAGATTAACCCAGATCTTAGAATTTGGTTTGGAAGAAAAAAAAATGCTCAACTAAATAAGCATCTAATGGAACATTTCAGCAAAAAGAACCTTACAATTGCATTGATTATTCATTTATATATTTTATTAATTGAAATCATTTTGTTTCCAATTGGTGACCTTTAGATGTATTGGATTACAATTTCCATCATCACTAGCCAACATGACCAATAATAAGCATGTTTTTCTTTCATCCCTTATCCCTTTTCCTTTTCTTTATTTGTCTCCTCTGCACCTCAATTTTTAGTTCCCTTTGTCCCTTCTCTCCCTCTCCCTCCCCAGTCTCTCTCTCTCTCATATTAAAGCAATAGCAAATACTTTTTAAAAGATTTGTGCCTGCTATATTTTTTTCAAGGCACATGTTGAGTGACTTGCAATTCAGGAATAGGGTACTATGAGATAAAGTGTAAGGCAATTAAATTTTGCTGAAATCCTATTAATGCTATTGATTTCCTGGGATGTAGGAGAAAAATTGAACATAGTAACCAAAAAAAATCAAATCATCAATTTATTTTACTGTATAAACTTAAAAGAATCGAAGAAATTGTTGTTGAATTCATAGTAACCTTCCCTAAATCTCTCGAAAGTAGGCTATCCCTGATAGCTATCATAAAATGTCTACAGTTTTTAGGAAATAAGAATAAAATTAGTATTTGCAGCTGATTCAATCTATTTTAATACTCACCAATTAAATATTTGAAGGCTGGATTTGCCCCAGTGCCCTTTACTGCTATCTTGCTGAACATAGGAAAGGTAACGCTGTATGTTTGTCTGACAAAACTCTCAATTTCATTATTACTATTGGGTTCTTGCTGTCCAAACTGATTGCAGGGAAATGCCAGCACATTAAAATGATAGGGACCAAGGTCTCTCTGCAGCTGTTGTAAGGCTTTGTAGTGACTGTCGGTATACCCACATTCACTTGCAACATTGACAACTAATGATACCTAATGGAAGAAATAACAAAAATACAAGTTATAACACAATCTGCATTCTATTTTCAAAAGTATAGCATGCTTTACTTCCTATACATCCCATTTTCAGAAATACACCATCTTGAGAAAAATAATATTTTTCTTTTAGACTTCAGTTATACATGGATAGACAGTAGATGCGGTGGTCAAGGCATCAGCTAGAAACCAGGAAACCATGACTTTTAGTCTCATCTTGGGCAAAAAGCCAGCTGGGTGACCTTGGGCCAGCCACTTTCTCTCAAGGAGACAATGGCAAACCACTTATGAAAAACCTTGCCAAGAAAACTGCAGGAACTTGTCCAGGAAGTCACAGATACAATTGAACAGAAGAAAATAATAATAATACATACATGCTGATAAACATAAACTAATTAACTAAATCCTTTTGAGACCCATGACAATTTGAAATTAGGTATGTTTGCAGTTATTTTTCCCCCTCCCTTCACTAATGGAACAAACACATTAGCCATTGTTCTATGGACAAATGTCTTATAAAACGTGCAGTTGTCTGGTAAAAATCTTACACTGTACAATCCAGCTTTATTCTTGAAGTTAAGCTGAGGATATCTGTATGGAAATCAGAGGTATTGGTAGAGGAGAGATAAAAAAATTACTGCCTTGCCTCCTTGAATGTGTGTGTGATTTATATGCATATGAGGGGCAGGTTTTTACATGCTTGTGATTGTCATCATGACTTTTTTTTACCCTTCAGGATGCCCATGATTTGTATTTGCTTGTGATCACATTTTGGTGAGTTGGTCAGCCACATAAATCTTTAAATAAATATTTTTTTAATAGGGCAACAATTAAAAATAGTTGCAAATTGTTCAAAATTCCATAGATAATAGGTAGGTAATAAAGAATCATATCTGAGTAGATAATAACAGAATAACAGAGTTGGAAGAGACTTTGTTGAACTTTTTCTCTGCATTTTATCTAACTATTTACATCTACTTTGAGGGGAAAAATGCTTTTCAGTTTCTGAATAAATATTGAAAAATTCTTATATATATCTTCCTTGCTCAAGCAGGAAACCCTATACCATTTCAGACAAAAGGTTGTCCAATCTGTTCTTAAAAATCTCCAGTGTTGCAACATCCCCAACTTCTGGAAGCAACTCATTCCACTAATTAATTGTTCTAACTGCCAGGAAATTTCTCCTTATTCTAGGTTGGTTCTCTCTTTGGTTAATTTCCATCCATTGCTTCTTGTCCTGCATTCAGGTGCTTTGGAGAATAGATTGACCCCTCTCTTCCTTGTGGCAGCCCCTCAGATATTGGAACACTGCTATTATGTCACCCCTATAATTTGTACGCCACTGCAATCCATAAAATGAAACATGGATTTTCCATGTACAAAGAGAATTATTTTAAAAAGCCATTCAGCTACATAATCCACTAGGGCTGTGACTTTTTTTTAAAAAAAAATCTCTGTCTGTCTGTCTGTCTGTCTGTCTGTCTGTCTGTCTGTCTGTCTATCTATCTATCTATCTATCTATCTATCTATCTATCTATCTATCTATCTATCATCTTCACATTATATATACTGTATTCCCACCAGGAACTCAAAGCACTATCTCCTTTCCCCCCACAAAACAACCCTGCCTAGTATTTTGGGACATGAAAAAAATTGAAAGAAGATCTCAGAGGTTTGAAAGGAAGAATAGGGAAAACATTCAAAAGAATAGAAAGACTGACTCCAGGAAAATTTCTTTTGTACCAAAGGAAGTGTAACAAGTACTGTCAGCCATAACTGCCGTATTTACTGTTTTTTCTTTTCTTTTAAAGTCTGTATAAACAATTGTGCTTAAATTCTAATTATGCAATCAAACTTGCAGGTAGGTGAATATTTAACTTTATATATTGTAAAGGTTGTGTCAATTTCTGTTCACTTTAAGGTTTTATTGAAACAATTTCATCTGGGGATGACTACATTTTTGCATACAACTGCACTGTGCAATTAATTACCTGTAATTAATTTCATATGCCATTTTTGAGATAAATTACATGAGGTAACAGAAGTGGTCATAGAAGTTGTGGGTGGGGGCAGAACATTTTCTATGCTAGAATCATAAGTTTTTCACTGCACTTTTCTAAATGGCCATTGAGGCTCTTAACTTCTAATCTAACTAGAGGTAATACCAAAACTAACAACAGTAATAACAACTTTATTTACAGTCAGACACAAAATAAGTAAATAAGGATTCTATTTTGCCATTAATTGTCTATATCTGAATGGCCTTAATATATCAAATGACAAGTGGGGATGAGACAGCATACAGGGCAGAGGTACAAAAACTATCCATATGGTGTAGTAACAACAACTTGCACCTGAACATCGGCAAGACGAAAGAGATGGTGCTAGACTTCTGGAGAAAAAAGGAGGAACCTGCCCCACTTTACATCGGGGAGGACTGTGTGGAGAGAGTTTCCTCCTTTAAATTTCTGGGAGTCTACCTCTGTGAAGATCTGACCTGGAAAGTTAATACAACCCAGGTGGCCAGAAAGGCCCAACAGAGGCTTCACTTTCTCAGGGTCTTGCGGAAGAACAGGGTAGAACAACGGCTAATGACCCTATTTTACCAGTCTACTATAGAGAGCGTCCTCTCGTATGGTATTGTGGTTTGGTATGCTGGTCTGACAGCCGCGGATAGGAAAGTATTACAGAGGGTGGTGAGCACAGCACAAGACATTGTGGGCTGTCCCCTGACACCACTGGATGACATCGCCAGGGCTCGTTGCCTTGGAAGAGTGAGGAAAATTCTCAGGGATGACTCACACCTTGGACGGTATATCTTTACTCTCCTACCATTGGGTAGGAGATATAGGAGTATAGCCAGCCGCACCGACAGGCAGAAAAACAGCTTTTATCCGTGGGCTGTTAGGCTTTTGAACGGGAAATAATTTTTATAAACTTTATGCAGAATTGACTTGCGAGGCCGGTGTGTGGTGCAATCAGTTCACATGGTGTAATAAGATGGAGGTTTGTTGTCACTGTGAGTTGGGGGGGTGGGAGCACGAAGGGAGGCTCAGCTGATCTCAATGTATACATGGTTGTACTTTGACGATAAAGGTTCATTCATTCATCTTCTCCAGCCATCTGTTCTTCAGATATATTGTTTTTTTTATTGAAAGGTTTTACAATACATTTTATCTTTAACAATCCCTCCCCCCCTCCCTCCACCCACCCCTCCCTAACCCTCCCTATCCCTCCCCCCCTTTCCCCCCTCCCCCCCCGACTTCCCAGAGCTAAATACAAGGTACAAAAACAAAAAACAATCATAAACAACCATATGCTAACAACAATAAACTATTAAGTCTATCGCACTCTAGCTCATGTGAAATGACTACAAACAATACTAATATCATATATAAAAAAACTTATAAAATGCTAAATGAAACTTTTTGGTCCCATATTTGTTCTGGATATAATCAATCCACTTTTTCCACTCCATAATATAACGTTGTTGCGAATGGTCTTTCAAATAGGCCGAAATCTTTGCCATTTCCGCCAGGTCAGAAACTTTTAGAGTCCTTCAGATATATTGTTATAGTTATTTCTCAGATGGCCAGAGGAAAACCACCTGATGTCCGTTTTGGCCATTAGTAAAAACAAGACAGACAAAAATCAGGCATTTTGCTCAAAAAAGATGGCTGTCCAGTAAGTAGCAGCTTTTGGGTCAGAGAAAGGTTGAATTCACTGAGTCATTGAATTTTATGTAGGAATTCTTCTCTACAAGAAAGTTTCCTTATCAGAAGTTCCTGAATTCTTATGTGCCATTCAACTGTTCCCAATTCAGCATGGCAGGGATAACTCTGCCATTTACAGGTAGTCCTCGACTTACAATAGTTTACTTTGTGACCATTCAAAGTTAAAAAGGCACTGAAAAAAGTGACTTATGACCTTTTTTCACAGAATCTCTATGGTCACATGATCAAAATTCAGTTGCTTGGCAACTGACTCATACTTATGATGGTTGCAGTGTCCCGGGGTCATGTGATCCCATTTTGCAACTTTCTGACAAGCAAAGTCACTTAACAACCGGGTTACTAATTTAACAACTGCAGTGATTCACTTAACAGCTGTGGCAAGAAAAGTCATAAAATGGAGCAAAATTCACTTAACAAATAGCTCACTTAGCAACAGGAATGTTGGGATCAATTGTGGTCATTAAGTCAAGAACTACCTGGATTAGGACTACAATTCCCAGGATTTCTAGTCAGCTGCTATATTGAGTTGGATTTTCTGGGGACAGAGTGGCTGCTTATTTGGAAAGCAACATTATAGGAAGGTTGCTATATGGCTAACCAGAACTTGTAAAGGACCAGCTACAGTACTGGATGATAAAATATGGAAAATCTATGCTTCGATAAGCCATCAAATAAATTGCGAGTGTAGAATTGCCTCTATATTTTAATTCCTCCTTCCAATATGAGAAAGTCAACAACTGCGTTGACTAGAAATAATGGGATTTGTCATTCTGTTATTCCTTGAGAATACTAGATTGTAGAGGGCTTAGCTCTTAAATGTAAGATGAGAATCAAACTACAGTATTGTCAATATAGTATGCATAACCCCTGAAAACTGAATGTGAATCACGTTTGCCATCTAGTGGACACTGTAACTCCTCCTGCATTTTACTTTCAACATCTTGGAAGTGTGCATTAAATGTCTGCATCAAAAAAAGTTGAAAATGAAACAAAATACTGTAAGAATAGCTTCTGGAGAGATGGAGAGCATGTAAGATAGATAGATAGATAGATAGATAGATAGATAGATAGATAGATAGATAGATAGATAGATAGATAGATATATGCATAGCAATGAATTCCCTACGTTTAATGTGTGATCAGAATTTATTTATCTATTTATTTATTTGGTTGCCAACTCTAGCTGGCAAAGACATCCAACACATCTTTCTCCTCCTATTTTCCCCACAACCACCCTGTGAGATGAGCTGAGCTGAGAGAGACTGACTAGCCCAAGGTCACCAAGCTTCCTTTCATGGCCAAGGCGAGATTTGAATTCAGTCTCTTGCTTTCTAGCTTGATGCCTTAACCACTGACCATATTACCAAGAATTCAGATCACTTGAAGTATCTCTGTAGATCTATGATAAAACTGGAAGAAATTATCAGGGCATATAATATTAGAAAATATATTAGTTGCTATCATAAAAAGGACAAGATATGGAATTCTATCTGGGCAGTAGCTGTGAAATTATACACACAGAGACACGCACATTTTTAAGCATACTTTAAAATATTTATTTTTACTTTTCACATTGTTTTTTGAACCACTGATCTCCTTCAGAGAAGGACTCTGGGTATTGCTACTTTCATTATGCAATTTCTGATTTTACAAGTGACTTTATGAGATGTTGACAATTTCAGCATAGTTTTTGTATTTCTTCTTTCTTTCTACAAAGTCTATTACGGAAGAAAAGATGGAATAACTGTAGTAATGCTAAGAAACCTCTTTCTGGGATTAGTCAAGTATTTAGCAATTCAATGGGCAACTTATAATTCTTGTGAGGATAAAAGTAAGGATTGACTGTGTTAATGCTACTCTGCACTCTAAAGCAGAATTCCCCAACATTTCTGGCTTTGCGGACTGATGGGAGGTAGGGGGAGAGGGGATGGCTCCATGCAAGTGGCCGGCAAGCATCCACGCACATAGCTCCATTTGCGCAAGTGGCGTGCCGGCGTGCCTGCCCACGCCAATGGACCACCTGTGCTTGCCTGCTGCTCACACAAGTGAGAATGCACATGTGCATGTGCCCACGCTGGCCATTTCTGCAGCCTGGTTGCAATCCCCTCATGGCCCATAGGTTGGAGAACCTTGCTTTAGAGGAAATATATGATATAACAAATTCATTAAAAGTGTTTATAAATGTTATCTTCTTGGACAATGAGAAATGTAAAGAGCATATTGGTATAAACTAAGTATTCTAAAGAAGTCTATTAAAGTACATGTAACCTTCTTTGTTAACAATGAAAATACTGAAGTGGTAGATAGCTTCTGTCTTTTAGGATCAACCATCAACAGTAAACAAAGCAGCAGCCAAGAAATATACTGCAGACTAGTGCTAAGTAGATGAGCAATGAAGACCTTGGAAAAGATATTCAGATGTCAAAGATTAGAATGGTGCAGTCAATGGTTTTCCTTTTGGCAGTATGGAAGAACAAGCTGGACACTGAAGAAGAAAGATAGAAAAAGTATTGATGCATTTGAATTGGCGTTGGAGAAGATGCCTGAGAGTACAATAAATAAGTAACTAAGAAAACCAACAAATATATCATTAGACATTGGACTTCTCACTCAAGGCACAAATGCCATGCTCAAATTATTATATTCTGGACACATTATATGGAGACAAAATTTTCTAAAGAAATTATTTCCCAATGTAGGCAGCCACTTTGTGTAGGGAACTGGGTGACTTAGGGACAGTCACTCTCCCTCAGACCAATCCACCTTACAGGGTGGGTATTGTTGTGGGGAAGATAAGAGGAAGGAGCATTAGATACATTCACTGCCTTGAGCTGTTTATAAAAATAATAAAGGCAGGATATAAATAAAACTATGCTATATTGCTTAGCTGCCAAGACCAACCAAGGCCATACATTTTACTACCTATCTAGCTGATAAAATAAAGATCATCTAAATGATAAATAGGAAAATATTTTCGAACATATTTGGAATGCAATGAATCCTGCCCCAATGCATTTTTTCCATAACTAACAAGAGCTGAATGCTTAATCTTGGTTAGAATAAACAACTAGTTTCATATCAGAGTATCAAAGTTTTATATCTGTTTGCATCAAAGTCTGGATAAAGGGTTTTTATTTGTAGATTGCTGAAATATAGTACAATAATGTTCTTTCTGTGAGTTCTTTAATTAGTACCCAAAAGTATCTCATTGTCACTATTTTTTTCTCCATAGGAACTTAATGTGTGTGCATATGTGTGTGTAAAAGGAAGGAAGGAAGGAAGGAAGAACAGAGAACATCCTGATTTGATTTATATGTACATACTTGGGTATGCATTAATATCAGAGGAAAATAAAGGGAGGAAGTTAAAGACTGTAACAACTACTTCTATCCTCAATCCATTCAAACATCCATTTTTATAAGGAACAGTAGGGTCTCTATAACGGACGCGGTGGCTCAGTGGGTTAGATGCTGAGCATGTCGATCAGAAGGTCGGCAGTTTGGCGGGTCGAAACCCAAGTGCTGCGTAACAGAGTGAGCACCTGTTACTCGTCCCAGCTTCTGCCAACCTAGCAGTTCGAAAGCATGTAAAAATGCAAGTAGAAAAATAGGGACCACTACGGTGGGAAGGTAACAGCGTTCCGTGCGCCTTTGGCGTCTAGTCATGCTGGCCACATGACCACAGAGACGTCCTCTGACAAGTGCTGGCTCTTTGGCTTTGAAACGGAGATGAGCACCGGCCCCTAGAGTTGGAAACGACTAGCACACATGTGCGGGGGAACCTTTACCTTTTTTAGGGTCTCTATGCACTGTCCTAATTAATTAAATTCTTAATTAGGTCTCAATTTAAAATTAAGACCTTGGAATATCTATTTACCTATCTGGTTTCAGATTTTAAACAAAGATATTATCATCACCAATATATATCCATAATTAAAGCCTCAGCAAGCAGTAATAATTTTTAATGTAGGTCAGTATACATTATGGTAAAATAATCTATACATTACTTTACTTATCTGCCTGCATTTGGAACTATGCAATTCAAGTGATGCCACTTCAAAGGAAGTATTTGTGTTTTCCAAGTTACTCTTAAATCTCTAACTAGAAGTTCAGTATGGTTTATATGGAATATAGAAGGAAAAATAGTTTTCAGGCAGAAGGTTTATATCTCAGGTGCTTTTTAATAATTATATGCATCAAACACGTTTCTTACCTACTATATAATAAAAAAAACTCTGAACCTTTAAATTCACATCTCTAGCAAGAGAGCATCAAGTTCAATTTCTGAGTTCTAAAACATTAATTTTAAATTATTTACTTTACCTGGATTTCCTTCAGACTAACTTTCTACCTTGACAGAAACATCCAGTGTTAAAACTCAAGCGAATATTAGTATTTTATTATCTTTTTTTTTAAAAAAGGAATCCGACACTGATTTTCGAGCTGTCTTTACAGGATGATATCTACTCTGTTTCCCTCCAGGCCGGTTAATCAATTGTTTGTTTTGTATTAAAGAGAGCGAATGGTTTGCCGGGTCGTTCGGTAAATCGTTTAAAAAAACAAAACAAAACAAAACAAAACAAAAACTCCACGCCTTTATCTCGCCTATTCAGAAACATGCTCAAATGTAAGCGGGGAGTAGTGCCACGTAGATGCGGAATCGGCCGTTCACAAAAAGCAGGGGGAGACAAACTCCGCGCACACGGACAGAAGAAGAAAAGGGGAAAAGTCCGACTGTAAAATTTTTTTTAATACGAGATTTACAGAACCGTAGTAGACGCAATGGCGCAGGCAACCGGGAGCCCCATCAGGACACCCACCCCGCAAACCCTCCCAGCCAGATCGGTGCGCCTTCTCCTTTTCCCCGCCCGTCATGCAGGCATGCCGAGATGACTCGCTGGTTAGTTGGTGGAGCAGAGGTGGCTCTCCTTCGCAGACTTACCGAGCCTCTGTATTTGTCCAGGGAGACTAATTTGCCCCGGATGTTGACCACTTTAAACGAGTAAAAACTGTCTCCGTTCTGTTCGGTGGCAGGAAAGGCCAAGAACAGCAGGGCTCCTATGACCATCAGCATGGCTAGAAGGATAAGAAAAAAATTAGGAAAGGAAGAACCGATTTTAGGCTCCGCGCTGTCCTCAGGATCTAACATACTGCCCAGCTTTCTACTGACGTCCTCATTACTGCAAAGCATTGCGGGAAGGAAGTTACGGCTGGAATGAAGGAACGAATAAAAATAAGGGATTCGTCTTCTTGAACGAGAAGCTCGTCTTATCAAGTTCGTTCTTGCTGTAAAGGAAAAATCCAAAATTCACAGCAAAGTATTGCTTTCGCAATACCACCTGATTAATGTGTGAAGTACGAGCAGTTGAGTTTTTGGAAGTCTTTGTTGAGCAAGAGCGTTGAACAAAGATGGGAGAGTTCCTTAGAAACTTTTGCTTTATGATTTTCGGCTAAATTGATACAAACCATGATCTGCGAAACCATGATTTATCATCCTGCGACAGTAGTCTTATACTTTCAAACGCTAGGTGCCTGTCTTGAGGTGAACTGTTAAACATATCCAGTTAACATTAACCATTAAGAGTTAATAAGAAATAAAAGAAATGGAATATCTGCTACTTGATGGGTTCATAAATTCACATCTGTCTGCAGGTTCAGAATAGGCTTAACAAAAGCAGCGCATTTAGCTATATTTAGAAAAGATCCATTGCAATGAATTGGACATTAATTAATACATGCCTATTTATTGCAGCGTATGTCTAACTTTAAATCCAGCCTAGCAAAACTACAGTGTTGCAAAATGCAATATTACTATTTTTGTTGTTGTTTGTTTCTTCCTGCGTTTCAATGGAAATTTATGTCTCTGGTTTTTGTTCTGCTTTTGCTATGTGCTTTTATCGAAAGGATTAGAGAAATGCCACCAGACTTTCTGTCACTAATTTAAATGCGATATAAAGTTCCTAAAGCCATACTATATTATGAAATATATTTCTTTCATCAATATAAAGAATTAATTCATATTTAAGTGAGATTGTCAGCTCAGAGATTATATGAATCAATTCTAAGCCGACATGATGAGTTGCATGTTTACATGATATTCAGAGTCAACTATTTCCTTAATGGTCACCAGCAATTCTCTAGATTCTGCCTGAGATTTACATAACAGATGCTTATATTTTTTTTCAGCAGAAAAATAATCCATAGGATCAGGGCTTTTTTTCTCATAGAACGCTCAGAACGGAGTTCCGGCACCTTTTTTGGATGGAACCTTGTAGGGTAGGCAAGGTGGGTTGTATGACGTGTGAGTTCTGGCACCTTTTTCTTTTACAAAAAAAGCACTGCATAGGATATATACTAAATATATACAGGGAGTGCAGAATTATTAGGCAAGTTGTATTTTTGAGGATTAATTTTATTATTGAACAACAACCATGTTCTCAATGAACCCAAAAAACTCATTAATATCAAAGCTGAATATTTTTGGAAGTAGTTTTTAGTTTGTTTTTAGTTATAGCTATTTTAGGGGGATATCTGTGTGTGCAGGTGACTATTACTGTGCATAATTATTAGGCAACTTAACAAAAAACAAATATATACCCATTTCAATTATTTATTTTTACCAGTGAAACCAATATAACATCTCAACATTCACAAATATACATTTCTGACATTCAAAAACATAACAAAAACAAATCAGTGACCAATATAGCCACCTTTCTTTGCAAGGACACTCAAAAGCCTGCCATCCATGGATTCTGTCAGTGTTTTGATCTGTTCACCATCAACATTGCGTGCAGCAGCAACCACAGCCTCCAGACACTGTTCAGAGAGGTGTACTGTTTTCCCTCCTTGTAAATCTCACATTTGATGATGGACCACAGGTTCTCAATGGGGTTCAGATCAGGTGAACAAGGAGGCCATGTCATTAGATTTCCTTCTTTTATACCCTTTCTTGCCAGCCACGCTGTGGAGTACTTGGACGCGTGTGATGGAGCATTGTCCTGCATGAAAATCATGTTTTTCTTGAAGGATGCAGACTTCTTCCTGTACCACTGCTTGAAGAAGGTGTCTTCCAGAAACTGGCAGTAGGACTGGGAGTTGAGCTTGACTCCATCCTCAACCCGAAAAGGCCCCACAAGCTCATCTTTGATGATACCAGCCCAAACCAGTACTCCACCTCCACCTTGCTGGCGTCTGAGTCGGACTGGAGCTCTCTGCCCTTTACCAATCCAGCCACGGGCCCATCCATCTGGCCCATCAAGACTCACTCTCATTTCATCAGTCCATAAAACCTTAGAAAAATCAGTCTTGAGATATTTCTTGGCCCAGTCTTGACGTTTCAGCTTGTGTGTCTTGTTCAGTGGTGGTCGTCTTTCAGCCTTTCTTACCTTGGCCATGTCTCTGAGTATTGCACACCTTGTGCTTTTGGGCACTCCAGTGATGTTGCAGCTCTGAAATATGGCCAAACTGGTGGCAAGTGGCATCTTGGCAGCTGCACGCTTGACTTTTCTCAGTTCATGGGCAGTTATTTTGTGCCTTGGTTTCTCCACACGCTTCTTGCGACCCTGTTGACTATTTTGAATGAAACGCTTGATTGTTCGATGATCACGCTTCAGAAGCTTTGCAATTTTAAGAGTGCTGCATCCCTCTGCAAGATATCTCACTATTTTTGACTTTTCTGAGCCTATCAAGTCCTTCTTTTGACCCATTTTGCCAAAGGAAAGGAAGTTGCCCAATAATTATGCACACCTGATACAGGGTGTTGATGTCATTAGACCACACCCCTTCTCATTACAGAGATGCACATCACCTAATATGCTTAATTGGTAGTAGGCTTTCGAGCCTATACAGCTTGGAGTAAGACAACATGCATAAAGAGGATGATGTGGTCAAAATATTCATTTGCCTAATAATTCTGCACTCCCTGTACAGTCATGGCCGAAATTGTTGGCACCCCAGTAATTTTTCCAGAAAATCAAGTATTTCTCACAGAAAAGTATTGCAGGAACACATGTTTTGCTATACACAGGTTTATTCCCTTTGTGTGTATTGGAACACAACAAAAAAGGGAGGAAAAAAAGCAAATTGGACATAATGTCAAACAAAACTCCAGAAATGGGCCCGACAAAATTATTGGCACCCTTTCAAAATTGTGGGTAAACAAGATTGTTTCAAGCATGTGATGCTCCTTTAAACTCACCTGGGGCAAGTAACAGGTGTGGGCAATATACAAATCACAACTGAAAGCAGATAAAAAGGAGAGAAGTTCACTTAGTCTTTGCATTGTTTGTCTGTGTGTGCCACGCTAAGCATGGACAACAGAAAGAGGAGAAGAGAAATGTCTGAGGACTTGAGAAAATTGTGGACAAATATCAACAATCTCAAGGTTACAAGTCCATCTCCAGAGATCTAGATTTGCCTTTGTCCACAGTGCACAACATTATCAAGAAGTTTGCAACCCATGGCACTGTAGCAAATCTCCCTGGTTGTGGACAGAAGAGAAAAATTGATGAAAGGTTGCAACGCAGGATAGTCCAGATGGTGGATAAGCAGCCCCAAACAAGTTCCAAAGGAATGCAAGCTGTCCTGCAGGCTCAGGGAGCATCAGTGTCAGCGCAAACTATCTGTCGACATTTAAATGAAATGAAACTCTATGGCAGGAGACCCAGGAGGACCCCACTGCTGACACAGAGACATAAAAAAGCAAGAATACAGTTTGCCAAAATGTACTTGAGTAAGCCAAAATCCTTCTGGGAAAACGTCTTGTGGACAGATGAGACCAAGATAGAGCTTTTTGGTAAAGCACATCATTCTACTGTTAACCGAAAATGAAATGAGGCCTACAAAGAAAAGAACAGAGTACCTACAGTGAAATATGGTGGAGGTTCAATGATGTTTTGGGGTTGTTTTGCTGCCTCATGAAATCTGAGGATTACCAAAGGATTTTGGGTCGCGCTGTAGAGCACAGTGTCAGAAAGCTGGGTTTGCGTCCGAGATCTTGGGTCTTCCAGCAGGACAATGACCCCAAACATACGTCAAAAAGCACCCAGAAATGGATGGCAAGAAAGCGCTGGAGAGTTCTGAAGTGGCCAGCAATGAGTCCAGATCTGAATCCCATTGAACACCTGTGGAGAGATCTTAAAATTGCTGTTGGGAAAAGGTGCCCTTCCAGTAAGAGAGACCTGGAGCAGTTTGCAAAGGAAGAGTGGTCCAAAATTCCGGGTGAGAGGTGTAAGAAGCTTATTGATGGTTATAGGAAGCGACTGATTTCAGTTATTTTTTCCAAAGGGTATGCAACCAAATATTAAGTTAAGGGTGCCAATAATTTTGTCCGGCCTATTTTTGGAGTTTTGTTTGACATTATGTCCAATTTGCTTTTTTTCCTCCCTTTTTTGTTGTGTTCCAATACAAACAAAGGGAATAAACCTGTGTATAGCAAAACATGTGTTCCTGCAATACTTTTCTGTGAGAAATACTTGATTTTCTGGAAAAATTTCTGGGGGTGCCAACAATTTCGGCCATGACTGTATAGCATAATATTTTAGACGCAAAACCATTTTCCAAATGTTTTGGAAGTTTAGTTCTTTGGCCAATTAATAAAAATAATGAACTCAATAGTTTCACACTTGACCCTGGAATAAAAGCTAAAATTTATGGAACAGAGCCTTATACAGGTAGTCCTCGATTTACGACTACAATGCAGCGCAAATTTTTTGTTGCTAAGTGAGACATTTGTTAATTTTGCCCCATTTTACGACCTTTCTTGCCACAGTTGTTAAGTGAATCACTGCAGTTAAGTTAGTAACATAGTTAAGTTAATCTGTCTTCCTCATTGGCTTTGCTTGTCAGAGTTGCAAAAAGTGATCATGTGACCCTGGGACACTGCAATCATCATAAATATGAGTCAGTTGCCAAGTGTCTAAATTTTGATGGCATGACCCAAGGGGATGCTGCAATTGTTGTGTGAAAAACGGTCGTAAGTCACGTTTCATTTCTGTTGTAGCTTCGAATGGTCACTAAGTGAACTATTGTACATTGTAAACCTGTAATGCTTATATGCAATTTTCTGTTTTCCAAAGGAAATGTTGCTTTTCATCTCTTGCAATAAAGAGAATCCATCAGTTCTTCAGCAGTGGGAATGTGAAGAAGTCCTTAAAGTATACTCCTCAAATGTAGGCCCGTGTACAACATGTGACACTAATCAATCTAGATCAGGGGTGTCAAACTGCCAACCCATGGGCCAGATGCATCATAGCAAAACTGCGCACACCCCATTGCCGGCAAAGGCAAAAAAGTTGTGATACGTTGCGACACGTCACGTGACATTGCGAGTTTGACACCCCTGATCTAGATAGAGCTAAGACTGTAATGACAATGAGGCAGAAATCTACATTAAATGTCTTTTGGATCTGTCATTGATTGTATTGTCATCATCATCATCATATACGCTCAATATGAAATTATCGCAGTAACTTAAAAAAATCCCTCTGAAGACAAACTATCATTTATAATTAGGATAAATGTCTAATAATAGCCAGTGGATGAAGTTGTAAAGTTTTTCGGATTCAGTTACTGCAACAACCTTCCTTAAAGGAAATACTGATGGGCAGATACTTATCTGGTTTCCCTTCCCTTTTTCTCCTGCATATTTTCTTCCTGTTTTTCTGTTTCTTTCACATCATGGTTGTATTTTAAACAAAAAAAAATGTCCTTGAAATTGAACAATCTACTCTAAAGATCAGTAGTATTATGTTAAATGATTTCCAATTTATTTAATATGGTTTTACCTATATTTCTTTCACGAAATGCATGGAAGTATAAATACTTCCCTTTCCATCTTTTTTTATATGACAGTACTGCAGAATAGATGAGGCTGGAAGAGTAATTGACTACAATACCCAGTGATTATTTCAATATGGATTTTTAATTATTTAATTTATATAGCTGCCCAATTAATGTGCAACTCAGGGCCTTGTACAGGATTAAAATAGCAAACAATGATAAAAAGACATTAAAATATAATAAAACAGATTGCAGCAAGAGGCAACATCAAACAACAAACAAAATCAAGAGCCTGGCACTCAGACAAATAGGCCATCAACAGGCACATAGAGATAAACAATATCTACATGCTATCAAAAAAGGCAGTAAAAAAAGCCAAAAAGGAAACAAAAAGACCACAATACCTCTTCATCAGCAATCAATACCCGTATGAGCAGAGATTAACACCAAAATTAGCACTTGACCAACAATCAAGAGTAATACACACACACACACACACACACACACACACACACACCATAAAGGAACTACCAACTTAGAAGTTAACAGTTAACAGCCTACAAAGAACCACCAAGAACATGCCAATCAATACTGGCAGGGCAAGTCAGTAATATATAAAAACAGCAAACCCCATTCTCTTCTAAGACTCATATTACCTAATTTGCAGGTGCAAGAAAACAAACTCAAGGGACACCAAGGACTCTGCGATCAAAATTGCCATAAAACTTCCTGATCCCATGCATGGGGGGGAGGGGGGATCAGATCTTCAGAGCATTCCAAAAGGTAGGGGTTGAAGCCATCCAAATCTTGGGAAAAATACTGTTCCATGAGGACAACTGTTGCAAAAGTTTTTAAAAAATGGCTGCAGGGTTCCAACAGATCACACTGTTTAAGTGGTAGGAGAGAGAGCAAACTCACCCTGTCAGTTCATATCAGTTTATCAGAAATAGTCAGATAGGAAATCTCAAATGTAATTAGGCCCTGTACCAGGAAAGGCGACAAGTTGACAACTAGCATCTAGAATTGCACTTGGAAGCTTATTGGGAGGAGTACAGCTCATGAAGCTGCTAGAATACACGGGCACCCATAACTATTCACATTGCTGCCCTCTGGACCAGTGGAGCTTTCCAATGGCCTTTAAGGGCAGCCCCATATAAAACACATTGCAGTACGGTAATCCAGACAAGATGTATGTCTTCTTTAAAATATTTTTCCTGTTCCTTTTCACATTTGGTATCTCCCAAGTTAAAATGTGGCATTTAAAGGGAGGTGACCATGATTGTGCAATTAGCTAAAATTAAAACTACCTGCTGGTAAACTATCTCCCTTACTTCAGAGGAAAGTGGGATTATGATTAAAAATGGCAAATCCAGGGAATCTGGCAAATAAACACAAACTTTGTTCCTCTTCTTCCATAAAGAGCCATAGTGGCGTGGCGTAGTAGTTAGAATGCAGTATTTAGTCCAGGGGTCGGCAACCTTAAACACTCAAAGGCCATTTGGACCCGTTTCCCACAGAAAAGAAAACACTGGGAGCCACAAACCCCTGCTGCTTCCCCCCCCCCCCGCATGGAGCACCCCACCGCCACTGCTTCCCCCCACCCAACCCCGACGAAGCGCTCCATCGCTGCTGCTGCTTCCCTCTTCACACAGAGCGCCCCGCTCCCACTGCTTTTCTCCACCCCAAAGGAGCGCTCCACTGCTGCTTCCCCCTGCCCCCCCCCCGGCATGGAGTGCCCTGCTGCCACTGCTTTTTTTTCCATTAGAAGTTGGAATTGATTGATTTTTTTTTTAGTCCCACAAATTTCTTTTGTTTCTGGGACTGCACACAGTGACGGAGGACAGGGAGCTGCAGCAGAGGGATAAAAGAGCCGCATGTGGCTCTGGAGCCATGGGTTGCTGACCCCTGATTTAGGCTAACTCTACCCACAGAAAGGCATTCAATCCTGACCAGCTCAAGGTTCACTCATCCTTCATCCTTCTGAGGTTGGTAAAATGAAGACCCAGATTGTTGGAGGCAATATGCTGACATTTGTAAATAAGTCTAAGTGTTATTGCTTGTACTATAAATGAGAAGGACTGCTGTCTACCTTGTTGGAAACTAAAAAGGTTGGTAAAGAGGATATTATGAAAAGAACAGTGGAAATAAAGTGCTAAGGATGGTGGCAAATGCTAGTGACCAGAGGGACCAGGCTTGCTTCTTGCTTCTTTCTCCCGACAATCCCAAGGCACATTTCCGATCACACTCATTGCTAATCACCTGACTGCATTAGGTCATTAGGAGATAGTAAACCTCTGCATGCAGCATTCTTAGTGGATAATGGGTAAGAATCAGTGCTTTTTTTGTAAAAGAAAAAGGTGCTGGAACTCACACGTCATACAACCAGCCTTGCCTACCCTACAAGGTTCCATCCAAAAAAGGTGCCGGAACTCCGTTCTGAGCGTTCTATGAGAAAAAAGCCCTGGTAAGAATATAAGTATTATGTCAATAATGTTAGTCTAGAGTCATGTAGTGCTGAAGTTGAAGTAATAAATGATATATTGAAGGATATCATCATACTGAAGGTAAGCTAATCAACCTTAGCTTGAATGATCATGTTGATCGCTGATGCATACAATCAAGCTAATGTCAACACTTCTTTGTTGTTGCTTACAGGTTGAACTCTTTGGAATTTACTATAATCAAAATAGAGTCAATCCATTTCAGATACTTGAAAGATACTGCCATTTGGATATGCTGTACCTACAATATCATCCACATTGTTGGTTAAAGTATCTACTGGCTCTCACCTGTCAGAATCATCACGTTGCATCTCTTTTCATGGGTCATATTCTAACATCAGACCAAGACCCGCCTGAACTTCTACTGATCTTTTTTCTCCCTTTTTAGTGCATTACTATAATGTAATGTCTTGATTGTGACATGCACTCTACACAAATGTGCATTACACATTGCTTTTTTTAAAAAAAAAGTTTATCCCTTCATCCAGCCTTACATGTATGACTGGAAAAATAACTCCATGCATATTTTAATAAACCTGCTTTTATTAGTGTTTTGTACTGTTGTTTTGAATTATTTCAGGCGTTGTTTTATTATATATTTTATGGGTGTTTTTATTTTAAACTACTTTTAAAGATGCTTTAATACATGAAGTTATATAAATAAAAATCTAGGAGGATGTACTTGAATTAGTTGTTGCACATCTAATTGCGACTAAGAACCCATATTAGGTCTTATCTCGCTGCGATAAGGGTGGCGAGGTCTAATCACTTCGCTACCCTTATCGCGTCCGCAGATAATCGCCCGGCCGCTCTGTTTAGGGTGACTCGCTCCCTCCTTAATCAGGAGGTCAGGGAGGAACCCTTGCAGGGTCGTGCCGAGGAGTTTAACAATTATCTGTCGGACAAAATCACTCGGATTCGGACCGGTCTGGACTCTGACTGGGCAGAGTCTGGCGATCAGGACGCAGGTGGTCTTGTCGATATCACTTGGGAGGAGTTTGATTCTGTAACTCCGGAGGAAGTGGACAGGATTATGGGGAGACTGAGCTCCACCACATGTTTATTGGACCCGTGCCCTTCCTGGCTGGTTTATGCAGCCCGGGAGAGGACACGCAGCTGGTTCCAGGCAGTTATATCAGCTTCTTTGAGTGAGGGTAGCTTCCCTGCCGTCTTGAAAGAGGCGGTGGTGAGGCCCCTCCTCAAGAAGCCTGCCTTGGACCCAGCTGTATTGAACAACTTCCGTCCGGTCTCCAACCTTCGCTTTCTTGCGAAGGTTGTTGAGAGTGTGGTGGCGCATCAGCTCCCTTTGGTCCTGGATGAAGCGGATTATCTAGACCCGTACCAATCGGGTTTCAGGCCCGGGCACAGCACGGAGACGGCATTGGTCGCGCTGGTGAATGATCTCTGGAGGGCTCGGGACAGGGGGCATTCCTCTGTTCTAGTCCTATTAGACCTCTCAGCGGCTTTCGATACCATCGACCATGGTATCCTGCTGCGGCGTCTCAGGGGATTGGGAGTGGGAGGCACGGTTTTACAGTGGTTCTCCTCCTATCTCCAGGGACGCTCGCAGTCGGTGTTGACAGGAGGGCAGAGGTCGACCGCGAGGTCTCTCGTTTGTGGAGTTCCTCAGGGGTCAGTCCTCTCGCCTCTCCTGTTCAACATCTATATGAAACCGCTGGGTGAGATCATTCGTGGCTTTGGAGTTGGGTATCATCAGTACGCTGATGATACCCAGCTTTTTCTTTCTACCCCAAACCACCCCAGTGATGCCCTCAACGTGATGTCCCGTTGCCTGGAGGCGGTTCGGGTCTGGATGGGGAGGAACAGACTTCAACTCAACCCCGACAAGACCGAGTGGCTTTGCATACCTTCATCCCGGGTCTATTTGGATATTCCATCTCTTTCTATGGGGGGTGAATTATTACCCCCCGTAGATAGGGCTCGCAACTTGGGAGTCCTCCTAGATTCGCGGCTTACCTTGGAAGATCACATGGTGGCTGTGACTAGGGGGGCTTTTGCCCAGGTTCGCCTGGTGCGCCAGTTGCGGCCCTATCTAAGCCGGGATGATTTATGCATGGTCACTCACGCGCTCGTGACCTCTCGTCTAGACTACTGCAACGCTCTCTACATGGGGCTTCCCTTGAGGACCACCCGGAGGCTCCAACTGGTACAGAATGCAGCCGCGAGAGTTGTGTTGGGAGTCTCCCGATACTCCCATGTGACACCTCTGCTCCGTGAGCTGCATTGGTTGCCAGTTGTCTTCCAGGTGAGATTCAAGGTGCTAGTAATGGTGTTCAAAGCCCTCCATGGCATGGGGCCGGAGTACCTCAGGGAACATCTGCTGCCGGCATCAAGCTCCCTGCGCCCTGTGCGTTCCCACAGAGGGCCTCCTCAGGGTGCCACCGGTCAGAGAATGCCGACTGGTGGCCCCCAGGGGGAGATCCTTCTCTGTGGGCGCCCCGGAGCTATGGAACCAGTTACCGGTTGAGCTCCGGACGGCGCCCGATCTGCGCTCCTTTCGCCGCGATCTGAAAACATACTTGTTCGAGCAAGCCGGCCTGGCCTGAGGGGGGATTGGTGGGGGTTTTTTATCATTTTTTATTGGGGTTTTTACTATGTATCAATTATATTTTAATCGGGCATGTATTTAATTATCTTTTAGTTTTTGTAAATTTCTGTGTTTTATTCTTGCCCTGTACACCACCCTGAGTCCTCCGGGAGAAGGGCGGTATAGAAATATTAATAAATTAAATTAAATTAAATCTATCTATCATCTATCTATCTATCTATCTATCTATCTATCTATCTATCTATCTATCTATCATCTCACTTAACCAATAATGGGCAGGGAGATTTGTTTATATATGAACGATTATGCAGTTTCTTGGCTACATGCTTGCAAATCCGTAAGTAGATAACGGTGCTTTCCTTTTACAAAAAAACACAAGCATTGAACCCAGCTTTTATTATTGCCTATTTTCCTTCGCACTTTCCGTGGGGCTAGAAGTAGCTACGAAGGCAAATGAAGTAGGAGAGCAAATTAAACCCAGGGAAGAATTCTGGGCCGACGCGAGAGCCGCGGACGCCCTCGCGCAGAGGGGCGAGATAGCAGCAGTCGCTCCGGCAAGAGTAGCAGCTCCTGGCTAGGCGTGTTTGTGTGTTTTTTGTGTTTGTGTGTGTGGAGGGGGGGGGTTATCTTGTTTTGGAGGCCTCCTGGGTGGAAAAACAATTTTCCCCCTGAGCGAGGAGGAGTCCCCTCCCCCCCTTCTGTAGTTAGGGAAGCCGCCCGACTGTCTCAGCCCCGAGGTAGCCCGGCAGAAAGAAGTCACTGCCGCTTCCTCTTATCTCCCTCTCTCTCTCTCTCTCTTTCTCAGGCCGGTGTTCCCGTTCTTTCCCTTCCCCCACAATGCAGTGCGCGCCGCGGCTGACATGGCGGCCGGCCCCGATTGAGGCGCTCGCGTCTGGGCCTCCAACTGCCGGAGCAAGGCATGGACGGGGACGCGGCCGGGGCAACCCTGGGGTGACAGCCAGGTATTTGCGTCCCGGGGGGGTGGGAAAGAAGGGAGTCCAAGGCGATCTGTCCGCTTCTGCCAAACGCTCCTGCCTGGCTGGCTCTTTTCCTTCTTGGGGGTTGAAGTAATTTTCGGGGGGGGAGGGGGAGGAAAGAGGGGCTTTTTCGCCCCCTCCTCCTTTAAAGCGGTCTCGGAGGGTCTCTGGTTAGGTGGCGTATCCGGAGCCCCCCCCCTCTGCCCTGTTTCCCCAGAGGTCTTGGCCAACTCGGGTCTTGGGAACCTCACTTTCGTTTCCCAGCTTTTGTTTCCAGGGGCGGGGAAGGGAAGGTTAGGTTTCGAATCAAAAGGCCCGAGCGAAGCCGTCCGTCCATGCCTAACGAGAGAGTTGTTTGGGGGGGAGGGGGGGGGCTCGGGGTGGTGGTGGTGGTGGTGGTTAGTTAATGGTGAGCCTGCAGAATATTGAAAATCGCCGCTTTTGACCTGCACGTGTACTTTGAGGGCTCGTGGGGGGGGGGAAACATTTATCCCGTGGAAGACGCCGTGCAGATTGTGGGGAGAGGGGGGCGGGATTATTTTTATTTTAATTTTTTGTATTTTATTTTAATCCCATTTATATTCCGCCCTTTTCCGAAGACTCTCAGGGCGTCCTATGAAGAAGAGTGGCGACTTTGCGACAGAAAACTGATTTGAGAAGGCTACTTGTAGGTTTTGCTAGGAGAAGAACTCCTGAGGGGTTATATTATATATTCGAGGGCTTTTTCGTTTCAACTGTAGGGTTTTTTTTAACGTGTTGATTTTAAAATTGTAGGTCCCCGGAAGGCCCCTGACAGCAGAATAGAAACAAATGGGGGGGGAGGTGTCTATAAAGAATTCCATGAACAAAAATCAGACCCCTTAAGGGAGCCTATTGTGTAAAATACGGATTGTGCATTATATTTAAAGTTGTTGATGTGTTAAGGCAGGGGTCTTCAAACTTGGCCCTTTTATGACTTGTGGACTTCAACTCCCAGAATTCCTCAGCCAGCTTTGCTGGCTGAGGAATTCTGGGAGTTGAAGTCCACAAGTCATAAAAAGGCCAAGTTTGAAGACCCCTGTGTTAAGGTTTCTGGCCTTCTGCCATAGCCTTACTTTGTTTTCTCTTTAAATATTCTCGTAATAATAATAATAAAAAAGTTTTCCTGTCTTCAACCAGTGAAAAGGCTAATTATCTGCATTTTGCAAACAGGAAAACTGAGGCATCCCACTTCACCAAATGTTACAAATTTACCTCATGCCTGCTTTGTACACCACAAAAACCCTAGGTAAGGAGTCCTGACTCTGAATATAATAGTAAGAGTTTGTGCATGTATTTGTTTTCACTGCATCAGGTGAAATGGCAGTGGCCAATTTCACAGTCAAGCCATTTTTTTTTTGAAAAAACAAAATGTTATATGGGCATGCTTTTACTTTGTGCTCCTGCTTAATGTTAATTCACTGTAATATTCTTTAACCATATAAAGATATGCAGAACATTTTTAAAATTGCAGAGTTTGTGTCAACACTTTCTGAGTCAGTATTCTCAATGAGGTTTTTTTTTCCTTAAGTGATAGCCCAACACAGAACTAGGGAAACAGTGCCTAGGTTGAACAGATCTGAATTTTTCTGGCAGTATCCCTCTAATGTATACACTTTATAGGAACATACATGAGCACTTCTGTGCTAGAAAAAAAGCAGTAATAATTTAAGGGTAGGTCATTTGCTAAAATAAGGATATTACTGTAACAGAACAAATCATTTTGAAATTTATAACTGCATTTTTGACAGCAAGTAAATTGGCATGTTGCAATGTGTATTTTTTTATTAAAATACACAAATGGGAACAAAATACAAAATTGATTATATCCTTTGTGTGATATTATTTGGCTGTATTAAGGCATGCAGTAAGTAGTACATGCTGTGTAACATGTACATGTATAAAAAACCCTAATACAGACAACTCCTCATAAGAATTTTAAGAAATCTATGGGATCAGGCTAAAATACTGTATTGTGTATCACATAATAGTTAACTAAATGTATTCAAGAAGTTCAGATGCATATATGGAAAGGTAATAGCTTCCCAACTCAGTTTTTCCTAGCTGCTATTATTTAAAATATATTGCCTATGAATCAGACATTAACCTAGTTATTAATAATCCTATATTCTATCTTAAAACTAAAATTAGTAGACATCACATCTCATAGTAGCAAATGTAATTTTATTATTCCTTGTATGAAAAGTGTTTCTAAAGCTATTTCCCAATTTCAGGATGTTAATTTTGCAATAAGTTCATGGCATTTTTATAATTCCAAAGACTAAAGGAATTTAAGCAAAATCAGGTTAACTATGTGATAATATGCATGATTGTCCACTTTCAGCAAGAAATCTTATGACAATTTGAGTTGGATTTTTCCTACAAGTGCTGTTTTTCAAAAAATAATAATAATGGAGAAGTCATTTCAATCCCTTTACAAACTGTGCTTTTTAAGTGATAAGTTTAATATACTTTCTACAAATCCTCTTGTATAGGTTATTCTGAGACAATTTGTATAATATGTTTATACCACTGTACCTTATATGGTCTTTAATTTTCAGAAAATAGTTGCTCCATGTTCAAAAATATGCTAAGATCTATCTCAGTAGCTGAATTTACTAGTTGATTAAGTAGTAGTATTGGATTGGTAAAACCTGTCTATTATAGTGTATCTTTGGATATTAAACAAAATAAAGCAGTTCTTTCAGGTTACTGTATATACTGATGAGGAATCCTTTTAATATTATTGATTTCCAGAAAAAATACAAAAATTCTTAAAACAACAGCAAAAGTCAATTTAAATAAATCAATATAAAACAAGGGCATTTACAATTAACATCTTTAAATAGGAAGAAGTATAAAAGTATTTCAAAAAATCTGTATAATTATGAGCAAAACCTATAGCCAAAAGATAACAAAATCTAATATAATCCAACAAAGCTGTGCATTTAAATATGAACCTGGGAAAGAAGACAGTATATAAACAGTGAAATAAATATTAATATGTTAAAGAATGGTAGATCTGATTTTAAAAACAAAATTAACATATAGGTGAAAAGTGCATCAGCCTCACTCATAACTTCCCTTTCTGTGATAGGTCACCTCTACTAATACTTCTGTCAGAACTGAGAACTGAATTAGTGGTATATCCTTTATATATCTTTCTAAATACAGTCTTCCCTAGTTCGTTCTTTATGAAAGAAAGGTCTAACATGGCTATTTTCGTTTCTAGTTTGGCCTCTCTTTGTTATCTTTCACTCTTCGAATTTCTTCATGAAATCTGAATCATTTTGCACCTTATTTTGAACAGTTAATTATCAATTGGACAATCATTTACAACTTAATCCAGTAGCAGTGATAAATAGCTCAATTCTTTTAGCCTTAACCCAATTGTATTTATGTACAGATTGATAAACTCTTTGTTATTCATGTATTAAAGTATTGTTTAGGATTTCATACATTATTATTTAATATATAGTAATAGCTTTGGGGTATGGTGCTTTGCATTGCTTGGGGTAGTTAGCTATTGGCTGAATTGCTTTGTTAAGCAGAAATGACACCAATTTGAGCAGACCATCTGTCTCCTGCTCAGGAATGCCTGACCATAAAGGTGATGAGCAAGCCTCTGATACCAAGTTGTTTAGTAAGGAGGAATGTTATTGATAAGATAAAGGTCTTAGTCTATCTTGTAACCTTTAGCTGATCTGTATTACTAAGACCCGTTGAAGATCTATGCAGGATGTTTCTCTTAATGATTGGTTTACAGTGTGTGCTTCCATGATTGGTTCATGGCAATATATGCTTTTCAAAACTGTATAAAAAGGGTCCAATCCAAAGCAGAGGTCTGCCCATTTGGAACTTGCTTTTGGGTAACTCCTTTACTTGCAAATAAAATATTTCCTTTCTACCTGTCTGGTGTGGTTCATTGCAGGTAAAATGATCCAAGCTTTCTGGGACTACAAGATCTTGGATTTGTGTGTGTGTGTGTGTGTGTGTAATTTTTAGGATCTGATATGAAATCCTGAGGATGGTAGGTGACTTGAGGGTGCCCCCCCCCTAATATCTTTATTTTAACTTTGTTTTAATTTTAATTTTAATCTGTTTTTAAGTAGGTTTTATACTGCTGTATTTTTATTGTAAACTGCCCAAAATCATTTAGGTGAGATGCTTGATTTAGAAATTTGTTAAAGAAATAAACTGTATTTAGGAATTAGTATTTAGGTAATCAGATTATTGCTACTGATGTGTACAAATATGACTCTTAAAAATATTCTTATCTTAAAAGCAAAATATTTAAAACCATTATTATTTATGTTAAATCTAAAACTATATGATTTCATTTACTTATTTTTACTAGTTTGCTTGTTTATCCAATGATAGTTTGCAAAATATTGAATTAGAAAAATGTTCTGATTTAAATTAAGAAGCTTCTGAGTTAAGAGTTTTCATTGCCCAATTTAACAAACTAATCTATAAAAGTTATATTAATTTTATGTATATTAATTTTGGCTATGTAAATGCCAGAATTTTTTATAACAAGGATATGAAGTAAAATAATCGGTAGAAAGAAATTAATTAATATACTTACTATATTTGTACAAGTGATATAACACTTGAAAAATATTTACATTGAATGTCTTTATTTCAGATATTTATTTATTTTTTATTTAATAATATTTATATACCGCCCTTCTCCCGAAGGACTCAGGGCAGTGAACAGGGCAAGAATAAAAAATACAAAGTTACAAAAATTTAAAAAAGGATTAAATATATGCCCACTAAAAACAGTAAATACAATATTAAAACACCAATAAAAACAACAATAAAAAAACCCCCACCAATCCCCCATCAGGCCAGGCCGGCTTGTTCGAATAAGAATGTTTTTAGATCGCGACGAAAGGAGCGAAGATCGGGCGCCATCCGGAGCTCAACCGGTAACTGATTCCATAGCTCCGGGGCGCCCACAGAGAAGGATCTCCCCCTGGGGGCCACCAATCGACATTCTCTGATCGGTGGCACCCTGAGGAGGCCCTCTCTGTGGGAACGTACAGGGCGAAGGGAAGTTGATGCCGGCAGCAGGTGTTACTGATATTACAAATCAGTAACATGCCCTTTTCTTATTTAATCCATATCTTAATTTAACATGCTTGAAAAGTTGTGAACATAAACACATGCATATTGAAGATAGTTACCTAAAAAGTAACATTTATGTTTTCCCTAGATTGACAACATTATGATTGTGCAATTTGATTATAATAGTATTCATTTATAATAATATTTGAAAACAATAGTGGTTTTGTAAACAGATCTTCTGAATAAAGTAGTAGAAAGCTTTGCATTTCACTGTCCTTCTTTGGTCTTTTAGTGCCCAAGGAACATTATCCTGTGTTTGAAGATGGTAGTGTATATAATTTTGAATGAAATCATTTTATATTAGAACTCATTTAAGAAATTTAGAAGGCAATCGCTACTTTTTTGAAAAATGTTATCTTCTCCAGACAAACTGGGAGTTGTCACTATTGTCACAATTATATACTTCTTCTACTCCAGAATTTGTTTATTTTGTCATAGGTCCACCACAGATGGTAAAAAAATTCCTTGTTTACATTTATATTTCCACATACATTTGAAGTACCTTTATATATATTTACCTAGAGTTAGATATTGACAGTACATCATTTTATAACATTTTTCTTTTAAATTATAATTTAATGTAAAATTTAAACTCTTCATCCATATGCTTTTGCTTACATTGTTGTTCAGTCATCATAACAAAGTTCTTTGCCCATTGGATCATATAATGCTTCACATACTCATTCTCCAAATTCAATTTTAATATCAATTTATAAAACTTAGCAGTAATGTTTTCATCATTATCACACAATATAGTTTTCAGTTCATTTTTTGCAAAGACAAATCCATAAGTTTTACTATCTAATTTAAACCTTTCTTTCAATTGTAAATATGTAAACCAGTGACAGACATGTCCTTCAAATTCCAACTCATCTTTGGACTTGGGGGTAATTCACCAATTCATGACCCTCCAGATCAAGTAGCCTCTTGTTTTGGAGAGTCACCTTCTCTTTAAGTTAGACCAAACAATAAACATCAAAATACAGTTTCAAATGTGGTAAACCCAACCTCCTCTTTCTTTAGTATCTTGCACTAATTTATATCTAATCTTGGTTAAAAATGATTTTTTTATATAGTAATAAAAACTAATTTTGGCTGAATGAAGTATAACATAGACCTGCACAAAGTCTTTCAATTAGACATGTTTTGATGCACATAGCAGGGCTTATGAAGCATTTCTTAAGATTGATAAAGCAGCCTCATTTTTTCCAGGCTTCCATGGTTGCTTTAAAAGCTACTCCCATCTGTTTCATATGTCTGTACATAGTCCAGGACAACAGACTGAGGAATATTGCTTTGTATTTCGTAATATTTTTTACATGTTTGTTTTTTCCAGACAATCATCCAGATACCCTGCTTGAACAGAGGATTTTGCTCCATCCAAATTGTTGCAAAATTTCATTTCAGATCTTCTCAAGTGATAGAAAAAGCAGGTCTTCTTAATAATGGAAGAAGGCAAGATTCCAAAATCTGGAAATCATGACATAAGAAAATCCACCCGTATTATGTGTGAAGAAAGCAAAACTGCCAGAGCTGTAACCAATCAAAATTATAAAACCAACAGAAATGACAAGTCTATAAAAGAAGTTGGGAAAAGTTCTACAAGTGGTAACAGTTTCAAAAAAATTAAGCAAAATGATGTTTGTCCTGAAAAGTCAGGAGACAATAAATCACGTAAGACAAATAGTTGCATTCCTGGATTTAAAGACATGGGATCAGGTCTTCAGGATCAGAATCATAGCAAAGGAAAAAGATTACCAAATGGATCAACAGCAGTAGAAAATCAGAAACCATTAAAAGTTCAGCTTGCACACGAAAGCCTTCCAACTTCTCATATTTTAGAGAATGGTGCCAGCACAGACATCTTACCAACTATCCAGAGGGGAACTCCTGAATTAGCAGATCCACTAAGAGAGGATACCTCAACAATTAATGCTAATTGGTGTAAAGACTCAGAGAAAAGTGATTTGGATTTGAGAGCAGTAGAACAAACATCTGAAGATTACTGTAAGTGTGCATTCAAGTGTTTTTTTTTAAAAAAAAAATCCTGTCAGAAATTAAAGCTTTTCCTTGTGTTACTTATGTATAGGTTATTAAGTGAAACAGATTGATTTATTTTTTATGTAAACTAAGTTTAAAACAAAAGGTGCTCTTTTGTAGGAATTTATAGAAATTGTAATTCTAGTTGAAAATGGCGTTTTGCAACATAAAATGTGCTATGATAATTTCTTAATTTAAGCACTACTAAATTTGCAGTTTTTAGCTTGAGTTTTTTTTCTTCATGCTATGTTGCTTTCCTGCTTGAGTTTTCAGAAAGCTACAGAGCCATAATTTAAATGCAGTTACCTTCTAGAAGCTAAGTGAAGAATGACCCTGGGATCCAATTTTATACGAGTGGAAAGTTCGTTCGTATAATAAAATCTTCTCCCTGCTACAGATGTTTTCAGCATGCTGTTGAGCATGCAGAAGTGGGCGGGACAAAATGGTGGCTGTGTTCCTGTCTGCTAGGCAGCCAGAAAACAAAACTTCTTCATTTTGCTGCCTTAATGAAATCTGCATAGCGCTGCAGAAGCTTCTGATTGCTGCAGCATTGTGCATATCTCATTAAGGCAGCAAACAAAGCATTTTGTCTCTGGGCCACATGGCAGTGACCCGAACATGGTTGCCATTTTGTAGTTAGGCTGCTTCTGGAACTGTGCCACTTGGCCGCACAAAGAAGCAATCAGTTCCAGTGCTCTGGAAATTCTTAATAGCTCTTCAAAGGCAAGGAGGAGGTTGTTTGGTATGGTGGGATGGAAATCATACCTAAGACCTGGGGAGACCTGGTGGGAGTGGGAAAAGTCCTGTGGACACAGGGTATCTTAGGAGGGTGGGGGAGGCCTTGAAAGGGCCAGAATACATGGGCTTCGGCCTGTGCTCTGCCTCCAAGGGCCTCTCCTACCCTGGGGTACCTCGTTTTCCATTTAGTGACCTGGGCACTGCTTTAACAATTCACTGGAGAGAGCAGGGATGGAGGAGGCATTAGATGATAGGCTTCACCTAACGACCATTGTGAAATGTGAGTGTTGTTGGCAAGCTCCATTGTGGTTGTATCTCGAGGACTATCGGTATCATATTACTCTAATTGAGATAAAGATAACTGCCTCTGTGCACCATAGCGGCCATGGATTTGGTATATACCAAAGGAGCTGTGGTGATACAATGGTTAGAATGCAGTATTGCATGTTAACTCTGCCCACAGCCAAGAGTTTGATTCTGATCAGCTCAAAGTTGACTCAGCCTTCTATCCTTCTGGGATTAGTAAAATTTGTAAACCACTCAGAGAGTGCTGTAAAGCACTATGGAGTGGTATATAAGTCTAAGTGCTATTGCTATTGCTATATACACTTGTTTAGTGACTCCAGTTCGGACCTGCAACTCGGTCATTTTGAGAAGTGGTTGCTAAGTAAAACTGCTACTGTGGTTATGATCTTACTTCAATTTTCCTTTATAGTAAATGCACTGATTAGTTGTAGGGTTATTTTTTCATAACCATCGTAATAGCAAACAGTTGCTAAACAAGGCAGTTTTTAAGAAGACTCTTTGTGGGTGTGGGTGTAATGTGCTCAAGCAACTACTCATTAAATATCTTAATTTTTTTCATCTGTACAATAAAAAGAAATTTTGTTTTTAAGTTATTTATGAATGTAACTCAAAGATTTTGCATATTGTTTATATGAAAACAAATTACCACCATAACTTCATCTGAATGATGGTTGTGTAATATGTTTTCCCTAATTTCTCAAGACATTCGCAAAGAAAGTCTCAGTAATCTTTACAACTGTCTTAATATTTGATATATGTGAATAATGCTGAGAATCATCCAATAAAATTTTGTATTTAAATTTTAATTATGGCATTTCCAAACTAAGTTTCCACATTTTTTTAAAAAAAGGATATATGTACATTGCATGGTTTCTTAAATTAGATTTACGGTAGTCTATGAAAAATGTATTAAACATTCTTTTCTTCCTTCTACAAGGTAAAATAAAAAAATCTGACTCTGCTAAAGGAAGCAAGTCAGAAACTGATTATTTAGAAAATGTTGCTGTCATGGACGAATCAACACTGATGGCAGAAGAGCAGTTAGGCTTGAAACAAGCTGAAGAGCGACTGGAAAGAGATTATATTAGCCGCTTGGAAAAAGTAAGTACAGAATTTATTTTATTTATTTATTTATTTTAATCCCATTTATATCCCGCCCTTCTCTGAAGACTCAGGGCGGCTTACAATTTAAGCACAAACCAATGTGCTCAGCAATATGGAAATCAACAACCGCACAAAATTTAATTCGTGTGTGTGTGCTGGATTGTATACCTAGCCTAAAAGAAGAGTTTAAATTAAAGGATTTGTCTTTAAATTTTATAGTATAAAGAAGTTTTATCTAAATTAAAAAATTCTAATTTTGGATTAGAAGAAATCTGGATTCCTTTTTAGCATGGCAAGAAACATGCTTCTGGATTGCCTTTCATACTTCTATAATAGATGACAACAGGTAATTTTTCAGTTAATTAGAAGGAATTATATATATTTCTTGGTTTGTAGTAAACACTGAAGGAAACCTATTCATAGTTGATGATAAGCGATTAACATGTGTGCATAATTACACTTTTATGTATAGTTTTGCTTTGGCACATATCAGGAAACATTGAATGTAGTATTTAGGCTGACTTTTCCATCTGAGGCTTCAAATATATTGGAAAGCAACAACCACAGATTTTTTTTAGTGTTTTCCCATGACTTATCACATGCTACAGGAACAAATCATGATTAGCAATGCTTATTGTAGAAAAAAAGAGTTTTTCATAGTCTTCTTGTTTCATATGTATGTTTGATCTTGATCTTTCATGTCGATAAGCATAAATATTCTTTTGTTTATAAACTGAAACAATTAGTCTATTTTAGGATGAAATGTATTACAGGTAGTCCTCCACCTACAATCATTTATTCAACAACTGTTCAGAATTATTGTGGTACTGAACCAATGAATCTTACAATCCATCCTCGGGAATTTCATCTGTTCCAGCACTTTTGCATTCAAGCGATTGCCATCTGGGTGCTTGGCAACCAATTCATACTTACGATCTGGTGCACTGCTCAGCTATCATGTCATAGCCATTTGCAGCCTTCCTTACCAGCTTTCCCAGAATGTCAATGGGGAAGCTAGCAGGAAGGTCCCAAATTGCTGAAATAAGTGACACACCTCCCCCCCCCCCCGCATAACCTTCCCTTGTTCCTGTGCTGGTCACTCATGCACTTTACGCATGCTGCACCTCTTGCACATCCCTTTGCTCCCACATATTCTCCTCAACCCATATCACATCTCTCACATCTCTTCTCATGGCCTTGCACACCCAGTCCACACTGTAAATGGGTATTCCTGTATGGTGAGTTGGGGCAGTCTTTGTGCACTGTACTCTTCTGTGGTAAATGTACTTAGAAGCACTTTATTGTTACGATGGGGGGGGGGAAACCAGTATAATTAAGTGGTTGCTGGATCTTAAAATATGTGGTTTTTCCACAGCGCTCTCCAGAGTATTCTAATTGCCAGTACCTGTGTATGCTGTGTTTAGTTCACATTGAAAATATCCAGGGAGCTCATAAACATATTAAAGAAAAACGCCATAAAAAGAATATCATGGTAAGTGCTAGAATAAGTTTTGAAATTTTGCTCTGAAGTTCAGTCTTGTTTTAAAATGCATGCTACAGTTTTTAAACATTGGTTGATGGCAAACCAAGATGAATAGGTACAGGGCTATTTTCATAAGAACTTCGTTGATGGTGAAAAAAGATCCAACGATTACTGAGCTACTTGGCGTGTAACAAAAATGGCAGAGAAAGTCATTGGGCTAGTATGGGCCCTGTAAGCCAGAGGACAGCGATGTAGGTATGGTCCCTAAGGTTATGGTATTTGTGAAAGAACTGACTCATAGACATGTGAACAGGAATAGATAAGGGATTTTGTTATTACACATAACCCGTCTGCCTAATGGAATCTCTGCCTAAGTTATGCTGGTCTCAGAATTGATATTGGAGATTCCTAGGGTTATGTTGTTGGGGGATTTCAATGTCTCTTTGGGGCTGTTTTGTCTAGAGTGGTTTCATAGCAGCCCTGACAACCATGTGCCTGTTCCAGTTGGTCACAGGGCATAAACTCAATTTGTTATTTTATTGTGATTAGTTCGTTCTGTGGGTGAGAATAAGTCAGATTTATTCAACCTTAATCATGTTGTTAAGGTTGAATAGGTAGCCATATGCTGTCTATACAGGTAGTGGACCTATTAGCATGGTCTACCCCAAAAGATTTTTTTGATCCAATTCGATTTAGTTGGATTCCAAAAGGTTGTGGAGCTTCTTTTACCAATGCTTCTATTAATGCCTCTGTTGTTTCTTGGGTTAGGAAACTGTAGGAGTGGTTGACGCAGTTTGCCAAAAATAGTTTACCTGCTTTGACCTTATACTAAACCCAGATGAATTGTAGGGGGGTAGATGGGTGGAGTGCAGGTGGAGGAGAGGACCTGATTTAAATCTCATAAAACATAGCATAAAGTCCGTTTGAAAGTTTATTTGTAGGTTATACATGTACCAAAGAAACACTTTTTCTGTATATAGTGCAACGAGAAGCTTACAACCTATGAACTGTTTTGGATTTTGAAGCGACTGACAGCCCTGCCTCCTCTCCTAGTTTTAATCAGAACTCTCAAGGCTGGTGGCAATACTTTCAGTGTTTGTTTGCTGTTGTTTTTTGCAGATAAAAATCTCTTGTACAGCATGATCAGAGTGCAATGCTGAGGTTACCTTTTACAGTTGGATCATTTTCATAATACCTGAGGAAGTGGGCAGGCTGCTTTAAACATTATTTTTCATCACATATTCTCTGGATCCTTGTTTTGTGTATAATTTCTGGTCCAGAGCTTTTGATAAACACCAGAATTATTCTTATAAATGCTCCTCAGAGGGAAGGGAGGCGAAAATGTTTCCTTGGTTAAAGATGGATCTTAAGATGGGCAATGTAATGCAGTCTCTTAACTTTCCATGATTATGAGGTAGTGATTGAATAAGTACTGTTTTCTCAACTGCAGGCAACTGAGAGAGCAGATTATCTGACTATTTCAAACTGCTTCAGGACTGGCTACAGGCTTGAGACTTCTGTGGATGGCTTGTGTTAACAATTTTTCCCCTGTCTCGCTCATATTTTATTCAGTGGTTATAAGGAACGAATACCAACCTGTTCCCCCTTGCTTTTCTTACTCTATGGGTCTAATACATACATGTGAAACTACTTTTTATGTTTTTCATTAGGAAAAGCAAGAAGAAAATGAGCTCCGTGCCCTCCCCTCTCCTTCCCCTGCACAAGTTGCTGCTTTGAATTTTATGCTGATGGAGGCAGCAAAAGAAAAAGGAATATCTGATGACGATTTCAAAGTCCGCCAAGAAATTGTATATGATATGGAAAAGATTGTTCAGCAATCCTTACCAGGTAACTTCCTGGTATCTCTCATTTAAATGTTAACCAGGTCCGGTTGTGGTTATAATTTTTCAGATTAGTGTGGTTAGCTAAATGCTGCCACCTAGTAGTTTATTTTGAAATTAGAATAGCAAAATTAACATAATTGCTTATACAGGTAGTCCTTGACTTATGACCACAATTGAGCCTAAAATTTCTGTTGCTAAGTGAGACACTTGTTAAATGAGTTTTGTCCCATTTTATGACCTTTCTTGCCACAGCTTTTAAGTGAATCACTGCAATTATTACGTTTATAACATGATTAGTGAATCTTGCTTTCTCATTGATTCTGCTTGTCAGACGGTTCAAAAGATGACACTGGGACAGTGCAACTGTCATAAATACGAGTTAGTTGCTAAGCATCTGAATATTGATCATGTGACCATATGGGGGTGCTGCAATGGTTATAAGGGTGAAAACTGGTCATACACCACTTCTTTCAGTACCATTCTAACTTTGAACAGTCACTAAATGAACTGTTGTAAGTCAAGGACTACCTGTAATAGAAAACAATATCAACAGGGCATTGATTATTACATGGCCTCTAAAAAAATAAAATTAAACAGTTGTAAATTCTGTTGTTTGTGCTTAATAATAGTAATCTTATAAAATGACAGTTTACTGTGTCCATTGGGTTTCTGTTCCAAGTACTGAAGCACAGTCTTTCCTAAAGAAGCAGTAGACAAATACTTTCATTCTAATTGTATTTTGCTCTATTTACATGAAAAGAAAATAGGGTATGGGAAAATATCTTTGTACATTTGCTAAAAATATAATAGAAGATGTTGAAGTGGTGCAAATATGAAGGTAAATGGGTGAAACACAAGGAGGAACTGTTGTTGCTTCAAAGGCAGACACTCTGCATATGAATGACAACTTTGAAAAGTGAGAATCCTCAATTGGCTTAGAGTTCATATGGATAAATTGGCTATTTTAGAAATTTTACATCTTCGTGTATAGAGCAACAAAATAAAATTGGTCCAGTTCTGTGATAGAAGTTCTAAACATGCTTATCTGGGACCTCTGCATTCTGTGTTTTTTTTGTGTAAGTGTGTTGTGTGAATATGTGTGACAACAGTTTGTGTGATGGAATACATAATATACCACCACCCCTTTCATTCAGACCCTTTCAGTTAGGATTCAAACCTTGCCGTGGGAATAAAACCGCATTGATTGTGGTGGTGGGTGACCTCAGGTGGGACAGGTATGGGTGATGCATCCATCTTTGCTTTTCTTGGCCTCTCAGTAGCTTTCAATACCATTTCTGAGTTGGCTTTGGGGATTGGAAATGGATTGTAATATGTTGTTCTGATCAGTCTGCGTAGAACAATAAAAATCTGGAATCTGATAAACCAAGACTGAATTACAATTCATTCTGTCTATATTAAAAAAGAGAGAGAAAGAAGGAGAGTTTCTGAGCCTTGGTTGTCTCATACATACTGTGCTATTTGTGTATTTATTACAGCTGTAATAATACAAACAAAAGTTTGGGGAAAACGGTGATCGCAACTACATGATCACTTACAAAACTCTTTCTTTATTTCTAGAGTGTTCATTGAGGATGTATGGATCTTGTCTAACTAGATTTGCTTTTAAAACCAGTGATGTTAATATTGATATAAAATTTCCCTCCACGGTAAGTTAAATATTTGTC